>NW_026294627.1:8905168-9437668 GCF_026119805.1 Tympanuchus pallidicinctus | reverse complement strand
TGTGGAGTGTGACTCGCAGCACAATCAATTGAGTAAATGTTTCTGAAACATTTTCTCTCTACATGACTGTTCTTCAGGAAATCCTGCCAACAGATGGATCATACCTTTGTTCCTGGACATCAACCCAAACCACCTACTCCCCAGAACTGGCTAGCGCTGGTGAACAATTGGAGCAGGGAATGGAATAGATGATTTCCAAAGGTGCCTTCTTATTTCAGACACTCTGTGATTCAGGTGTTCTGTGCAAACTACAGGCAGCCATGAAAGCAGGGACCGAAGTCCAGCCTTTTTTTTTTTTTTTTGCGAATGATTAAAGATATACAGCTTCCAATACAAGCAAAATGGCACCAGGAGGGTTAACCGTCCTGCTAGAAATTTCATAAAGGAAGCTCAAAACACCCTTCCTCCTACCTTGCATAAGATCCAGACAAAATATGGCCTTGGTATTTTTCTGCAATACATATTTAACTGCTGTCACTGTTATTTTGCCTAAATTATGTGAAGTTCTCAGCCCCTGGCTCTTTATGCAAATCTTATGTTGCAGGGCAAGAATAGCCAACTATGTCATTCTGTCTGATACTGCCGCTATGAAAACAGATGCAATCTTTGGCACATGAGCAGGGGGTACAGCAAAGTAAAGAGAGATTATTACTATGACATATAGAATTAATGAGACCTTGTCTGGAAACCTTGCTGATGTTTATACTTTGTAAAAAAAAAAAAAAAAAGACAGAAAAACTGCAAGATTTTTGGAAAAAAAAAGTAGAAGAATTAACTCTAGTTTCAAAGCCTCATTTAAGTACGAGAAAGGAAGGACACTTCATTTATTTCATTTCTCAAAACACAGATTAGATTACACCTTCACTTGGTCACAGCCTACACACAGGAGATGGTAAATGATTTCAAAGAGCAGAGGATTAGATAAAAGTATATGGAAATCAATTATCTGAAAGCAGAACCTAAACAAACCGGGGGGAAGAAATAAGGTGTCAAACTCTGAATGACAATATGTAGACAGTGTAACAATTTAATGACTGACACAATGGATTTTCCATCATCTGAATTTAGTACATCTCTACTGGATGACAATAGTGTTACCAAATATATTCAACTAAGGTGATTGCTTGAAGGATGTGAGCTGGCAGACTGCATCGATGTCAGTTTTTAATGCTTGATTGATAAATCTGATTCTGAATATAAGACATTGTTTGCTTGAGTGATAGTAATTATCTTACCACTAATTACTGTGTCATTAATAAGCCTCTGGTGATTGGTTTATATTCAAGATGTTTAGCATGAATAGTAACTGTTTTGTACAAAAGTAAAACGTCTTCTATATTAATGTCAGTAATGATGAAAACCGTTCCATTTTCTCAATGAAGATTTTTGGTTTATTTCCTCTTTATTTTATATTATGACTAATAAACAAACACAAAGTTAATACTCAAGTGTATAATGTCCCAAAATGTCCATTACCAAAGCTTGACTACTGTTAAGATAAGTGAAAAACAACCTTTTACTGTATAAATAATACATCCCACGCATGCTAATAAAAAGATAGCAATGCTACAATGCCAACAGTCTCTAGACAATGAAAGACACACACTTGTGGAATGATGTCTGTGCAAAGAGAAAACAGGTGCAATGCACTGTAATTTTCAGGTCACCATACCAAATTCAGAAGCTTTAAGATAATTTTTTTCCCCTTGAGGACAGATAGGCAGTGGCACAGCATGGCCGAGAGGGTTTGTAGACTCCATCTTTGGAGGTTTTCTAGATTTAACTGACTTGCCTGGAGAACAGATCAGACTTTATTGCCACTCTTCTGACCTTATCCTCCTGAGGTCTCTTCCAATCTGAATTATCCTTTGTTTCTGAGATTTTAAGGGTAAGTACGCATTTGATTTCTCAGAAGTGTAATTGACTGTCCAAAGAATTAAGGATAGATTTTAAAACAAGAGATCTAGTAAGGTGAACTTGGAGAGTTACACAATAAAATGATACTGGGAATGATATTAGCTTGTTAGAGGATACTGCTCATAATTAATCAGATAGGAATTGTTTGTAACAAATATGAGAGAATTAAAGAGGACTGTGTTATTAGCAAAGTCTTGGGAAAGGTTTGCTCCCAAAGCTTCCTGTATGGCTGGCATGGTGAAATGCTGGGTTTGAATCACAGGAAATGAATAAAGCAGTGTGAGGTCTGTCACTGCATTAAACATGTTTGGTAGCTGCTCCTTTCTGTCAAAGTATCTGCAAATATTTCCCTTCTCTCTCTCTATCAGCAGTAATATAATACTGCAGTATTTCTGCAGTAGTACTTTTTCCCTGTGTTTATTATCAAGTTCAACAAGGATGTAGGTTCATGAGAATTTCCACAAAGGTAGAATCAGGTAGAATTCACCTCATTTAATAGCGCATATCAGACATGCTTTCTTGTCCCAGCCACTTTCAGGTCTGATTTTCAACATCTCATTTAGGATAGTATTAATTGTACCATAAAAGTCCTTACTTCACACTCGATGAATGCTCAGCAATAAATACCTGCCTTGTCTATGATCATGTACGGTGAGACAAACCCTGCTCAAGGTGTTTTATCTACCAGCTGGAGTGGCTTGTAAATCATAGAATCATAGAATCACTAAGCTTGGAAAAGTCTACCAAGAACACCTATTCCACCTGAACAACGAAATGCCATATGATAGAGGAAAATGAAATGGCAGTAATGCTCTACATACACACTTGGTCAAAGACAAAACTGTTCTCCTAAGTGTTGGGAGTCTGTGGGTTACATCTGTCTCACACATGATGTCCAGCCTCATGGTAACTTTCTCCAGAACTGGGTTGTGATTGATCAGGGTTCGGGCATTGCCGCATTGCACAGCATGGCTAAAAGCCTGCTTCTCTTTTCTGTCTGATCAAACAAGTGACTGTGGGGGTTGCAACATCTCATGTGAAAGGGGTTGTGAAGAAACAATGAGTTTTCAAAGTTAAATCACATCTTCACTCCTTTTCTGCAGCTCCATACCCAAAGGACTAGTTATTGTCCAGTAGAAGTGAATGTGGCATCACCAACCCCTGAAAGTGGCCCTAACAATTGGGTGTATATTCCCAATTGTGCTAACCTGCAGTTTACTTTAATGCTGGTGCACCCAGGATACCAGACCATACTCAGACCTCTAGGAACACATGCTTTGTAGCAAACTCAAGTTGTCATTTTCAGATATCCAGATCAGGATGTGGCAGAAGTGCACAATAAATCCTTTCTATTCACACATCTCCTTTTTTTCCTGAAGAGAACAGTGTAAGGAGATGCAGCTTTTGCTCTTGGCACAGGGCCTGTATATGGCTTGAGGTAAATATGTGCAATTGCACCCAGGAGCTGGCACATGTCCCAAGGTCCCACAGTGTAGTACATGGACTGCCCTAGTTGTATCCAGTCAACTTGGCATGGAGTTCAAACAAAGATAAAAGGCAAATGCCAAGTCTTATTTATTCCAGCATGAATAAAGCTAAACATGGAAATGTTGTACTTTTGAAACAAGACTATAAAAAGAAAACTAATAATTGCATTATCACACTACTGACTCACTGACTCTTGAAATTTCTTTTCAATCTCTGTCAGTCGTACCGACTCCAGAAGGATTCCCTTTTCTTTCTCTGCTGTTAATGCATAATAACCTGGAATTGAGCAGCGGGATATAACGGTGTGGCTGTGGTTCCAATCTGCAACACATAATCCTTTTGTCTTCCTTACTTTTCCCATTCTCACTGTCTTATTGCAGCTTGGAATAGCAGAAGTTGTGGTATGGAAACAAATCCTAGTGTTTTTCCTCCATTTTACAATTTAATAAGACCCTCTGTAACATTCCTATGCACTGCTGAATGGGCGCACACAGGTTCATCTGGGAGTGCTTTTCAAGTGGATAATGGAGAGGTGGCTCTACTCTTCAGTTGAACACTTCAATATAATTGAAAGGAATATGATGGCATTGGTAAGACTGCCTAACCAGCTCAGCTGTTGATTAGTTGTGCTACTAAATTAGAATCTCATATTTCCTCAGGAATGGAAGTTCTGAACTAATTTGTAGGCTCATTTTAGTACATAACAGTATTTAAGAAGCACGTATCTTGAAAATATTCCTTCCCATCCATGTCTTTATAACATCTTTTTTTTTCTTGATGTACGCAACCTGTAACTATGCTGATCCCCTCTACCCCCTCTAAAAAAATAGTAATCAGATGATCCATAGCTCCATGGTTCAGATCTTTCTGACATTTTTCATTAATTAACAAAGTGATTCTTTATCAAGAAAATGCAGAAAATCAGAAAATGCAGAATTTTAGAATCAAGATTGCCTATCACAGTGTAGGTTGCCTTTGTTCAATGTTTTGCACAACAAAATCAAACGCCTTCCTTCAATGAAGTCAAGAGATGTATCACATCAACATGATTTGTGTAGTTACTTCTTACCATTTTCTAGAACATAGATACACTCTGAGAATCTATAATATGTTGAAATCAAGTAAATTAACAAACAGAAATAGTACAAATGATTTCTACTTTGTTTTTGGATAAAATGCATTTTAGAAACTGTTTAGAAACCAGAGAGAAGCCTGTAATTAAGGAACAAACTGAATTTAATCTTGCTGATATCAAAACAGATGAAAGTGCATTATGCATTACTATTGTTTAGAAATGTAAAGTGTGGCTTTTTATAAACTAAAGGGAAAGCTATTAAAGTCCTGAGTTGAAGTAGGAAAAAAGTAGAGGTATTAAAAGAATAATTGAAAAATACTGAAAGTTAAACTACCAAATATCCTTCAAGCAAAGGCTTTTTAAAAACACATTCTCCAGTTATTCAGAATAACCATGCTCAGAAATTATGGGGAAAGAAGAAGGAAATAATCATAGAGTTATTAAGGTTGTAAAAACCTCTAAGATCACCTAGTCCAGCTCTCAACCCATCCCCCCTAGCCATGTCTCTCAGTGCCACATCACCATTTCACTTCAGAGACAGTGACTGCACCACCTTCCTGGGCAGCCCATGCCAGTGCATCACCACTCTTTCTGAGAAAAAAAATTTCTTATATCCAACCTGTGTACTTGTTCTAAAAAGCTGCCTTTGTTTTGCCTGGTAAATGAGAGAGAGAGAGAGAGGCAATCTGAAAATGTTGAGCAGTTCAGGCAACCGCAAAACACTTAGGAAAGGTGGTAAGGCAGCCTATGAGTGAGGCTGCAAAAAACAGCATGCTAAATGTTATTCTAATGCAAAGTCCTGAAACACTTTTGTAGATGGATTTATTGATCTTTCACTAGTCCCATATGTAATGTGAAGCACGGGCCTGATCTGTCTGTCAAAATGAAACAAACACACTCCAACTTTGGACTCTTTATGGTCTTCCGTCACTAGTCTGCTGCTGCAAAAAAAAAAAAAAAAAAAAAAAAAAAAAAAGGAACTTAATAATCACACAGCTAAATTAAATAAGAACTGAACTACAACTTAACAGAAAGTTACTGTTAACAATTTTTCTGTTCACATTGGAATGGCAATCATATTTTGCTTTACTCAGTTCACTGCCGTAACACTTCAGCTTGACAACCCCTGCAGCTCTGTGAGTCAGCGGAGTTAGACTGCAGTAAAACTGGAAAGGCACAAAAGAGACTTCAGCTCTTTTCTACTGACTGCTCTGGAAACCTAAAATAACTAGTATTAAAAAAAAAAAAAAAAAAAAAGGCACATGAAACTATTATTTTAAATTGAGTTACTTCTGTGAAATCTACAAGCAATTCAACAAAAAAGATATTCAAATCACACTAGCCATGAACGCTCTAACCCAAATCCCTACCCTGCACGCTCTTCATTACTATGTTAACACCTTTTCTATTCTGGGTAAAATCAATGGTAACATAAAAGTCACAAATAAATAAATAAATAAATAAATAAATAACACTTATGTTGCCTGTCAGAGAAGTCTTGTTCTTTCTCTGTCTCTTTAGAGAGATCTAGCAAACTTTTGTGCTTTGGGCAACTGTTATTTGCCCTTTCGTGTCAATTCATAGAATCATAGAATGGTTTGAGTGGGAAGAAATCTTCAAAGGTCATTGAGTCCAACTTCCCTGCAATGAACAGGGACACCTACAGCTAAATCAGGTGATCATTACCCCATCCAGCCTGACTTGGAGTGTCTCCAAAGATTAAGCTTCCACTACCTCTTGGGGAAACCTATTCCAGTGCTTCACCATTCAGAATGTAAAAAACTCTTTCCTTATATCAGTCTAAATCTCCCCTTTCATCTTGAAAGGATTTCTCCTTGTTCTATCACCACTGACTCTGCTAAAGAGACTTTTCCCTTCCTTCTTACAGTCCCTCTTTGGCCCCCCTCTTCTCCAGGCTGAACAGCCCCAGCTCTCACAGCCTGTCCCTGTAGGAGAGATTCTCCATTCCCTTGGAGCACTTTTGTGTCCCTCCTCTGGATGCACTCCAGCAGATCTTTGTCACTCCTGTACTGAGGACTCCACATCCAGATGCAGTACTCCAGGTTAAGTCTCAACAGCACAAAGTAGAAGGAAATTCCAGAAATACCTGCAAGAAGTAAAACTGCACAGTTTTGTAAGATTAGTCTACCAACTTACTTTCTAACTCCCAAAACACTCCCATTGCCTTTTTTTCCAGGTGTGCTTACAGCACAGACATACAGGCTCAAAACAGCACCAGACTGTGAGAGCTTTAAATAGATGAGTGGAAATCATTTTGAGTTTCTCTGGTCCTGAGCTGATGTCTAGAAAGGAGCAGTCTGAGATATCTTCAGGGAGCGTCTGAGAGATTTTCTGGGGATGATACAGCTTCATTAACTCTCTGGCAAAAGGGAGTAATTTCATCATCTAAAGACTGATGGGCAAATGGCATGAGAAATCCTGTCAAATCAAAACCCTATGCTGATCCAAAAAATTGGATACAAAAATATCACATCACTGAAGTGGTAGTGCTATGGATCCAAACACAGACGGTGAGGATTTTCTAAAGACGAGTTTTGTTTTGTCACATTCAGGATGATAATTTGGTCCCAATCCTGCAATTCTTAGCTATATAAAGAATATCTGGGGAAGAAACTCTTACACTGCTACCAGATTGCTCCTGCTTATTAGGGTAGCAAGATCTAAATCTGTACGGTCTTCATGGTGTTGTTTTCAGTATGGGAAAAGTGATATAAAATTTAAACAAAGAAGAAATTGGTTGTCATGAAAAAAAGCAGCTTTCGAAATAAGTCTAATGATTGTCATCTGACAGCTGTGTTTAAGTTACGTTTGAATGTCTATGACATCTACATCAGGTCTTTGAAGGTTTACAGCTGATATTCATACAGAGATCTGCTGACTTCATTGCATACTGGTCTCAGGAACATACATAGGTGGTTCTGGGATCTATGTATGCATAGTAATTTGTACAACTCTCCAACCAAAGATAAAACATCATCCACTCAGTCATGTTCCTTGATTTGTTTTGATATCCGTTTCTTAGCATAATAATTTCAGTTTCCCAAGCTATCAAAAATATGTCCACTAGCAGAACTCAGTAGTGGAGGTCATATTTAGATTTTCTGTCTGATACAGATGGAAGGATAGGCACTGGTTTTTCATTTGTTCAGAATTTTTTGTTCATGCTTGTAGAGAGAACAGGGAATATGATATCTTTCCTATAACACAGCACTAAACAGATACTTGCAAGAAACACAATCTATTTTTGTTCTTGCATTGGGAAAGTTAAGTATACAGGCCAGGTGATAATGTTCATATAAATAAGCAGCAGCCTTCTGAAATGGCCAACTCCCTGTCAATTACAGTCTCTCTGAAAAATGGTTCTACAATACAGCCTCTGTAGACAATAGTATAAACTCATGCATAGACAAGTAAGATTAACAGAGTAAGAATGAAGTTCATTTTATCTCACGTTAGCTATCTCAAAGTACGAAGTCATTATCTAGGGTCACCTCAAGAGTCTCTGGGGTCACTATAATCCATAACAAGAGATGCTTGGGGACCATCTGCAAGAGCCTCTTAATGAAAGCCAGCACTTCCTTCTGCTTTCCCTTCCCAGAGCAGTGGAGAGCAGTGAGGTTACCTCTCAGACCCCTCTTCTCCAGGCTGGGCAAGCCAGGTGTACTCACCCTCTTCTCCCAGCGCAGGCCCTTCAGCCCTGCTACCAAATTTGTTACTTTCCTCTGGACACTTTCAAGGATCTTAACATTGTTTACGTATTGTGGAGCACAGAATTGCATACTATACTCAAATTGAGACTGCCCCAATTCTAATATAGTGGGAGAATCACTGCTGACTGGTTGGCTTTCTGAGCTTAATGCACCCCACAATGCAGTTTGCACTTTGGTTGCCAGAGCGCACTGCTGGCTCATACTGAGCTGCAGCCATCAGCACCCTGGGTCCCTTCCTGCTGAGCTGCTCTGCAGCCAATCCTCTATGTGTCCATGCCTCTGTCCAACAGAGTAACTATTTAGAAATACCTAAAAATATTATCATGGTTACTTTAGTACACATGGATTAACTTGAAGGTTTTCAGTACCAACACCCTTAGAAGACAATCCAGTAAGCAGGGGCAGAGAATGTACACTTTTAGTTGTTATACAAAACAATGTTTCTGAAAGAATCTGAGTGAAATCAGTCTGCTATCCCTATGTTCTCCTGGACCATCACACACCTTGCTATCCAGCCCAGCACAAGAAGCAAAAGAATGGCACATCTCCATAGAAAGCAGCAGACAGCAACCCTGTCAAATCCACATGTCAGCTCCAAGGCCATGAATTCAATGAGCCATTTACAAAAATTGTTTTCTCTTGGGTCAGTTCATGACATTGGCCTAAGGATTGGTGATCTTGGAGGTCTTTTCCAGCCTTAATGATTCAGTGATCCTTTTCAAGGATCCTATGACATGTTGCACTGTTTGCTAGGAGTTGGGATAAGACTTTCGTGCTCTATTGTGTTGGTCTCTTCCAAAGAATCTCATTACCAACCTGAAGAGCTCAGCTAATGGAGTTTAAAGTGACAGAGTCTTTTATAGTGCAATAAAACCTTTTAGGATGTACTTCAGGGGCTTCTAATTCTCTCAGCAACACAGTAAATATAATGAACGTAAAAATTATCCTTGCAGATGTTGTGGTGTCAGTAACAATAACAAAATCTCAGCACGGCAGAGGACCAAAATAGCATCTGGGATTTTGATTCACTCAATTTAATCTCACAGTGTTTGAACATTTACAGTTTTACAGTTTGTGTTTATTGATTTACAGTATTTTAATAAGATTACTGTGAAAACATATATGCTGAACTCGTACTTATATGGGACATATACCAATGCCCATCACTTCCCTCATTGCTTTCTGCAGAGTGCTAATTTGCAGCCCTCTGGAGCTCACAGGAAAATTTAGCAATAAACAGCTTGCCGCTGAGCACAAGGGGAAGGAGATGACTAATAACTATTTCCCAAGCCCATCAAAAGACCATGAAGCCTTCTAAGACTTTGCAATAAGGGAAAATAAAAAATACAGAATGAAGGCATTTATATTTCTACTGATTTAAAACCAAGTGGGGAAGTATTAGCAAAGCAACATGCTGATCTATTGGTCACTGCTCAGGCAAATGCTTTCCAAAGCATTCTGAGTAAAAATGTATTTTGTTGCTTTGTGGCCTACTCAGAAGTGCCGATAGTTTCAAATTCGCGAGCAAAGGGCCAAAGGGAAGCAATGCTTCCCTCATCGCTGCACTTGAGCATATACATACAAGTAATGAAGGACTCACTGTGTTTAACTTTTGCAAAGAGTTAGGCTCCTCATTTGGGCAGCTGTCTGTGCTTGAGGAGTGATCCGCATGTCAGTGACTTTTATGTCACCAACTAAACTGCCACTCACATCTCTCTCACTTGGTCTCCTCTGGTTCCAGTCTCTGTCAAAAACAGCTCTTCTAAATTACTGCATTGAAGATAGGAAAAAAGAAAAAGGTCAAATTACCTTGTGTCTGAACACATGCAAATAACTGTCTGTCAATTGCATCCATGGAAACTGTTTTTCACTTGGAATCTCAGGCATTTTATTCCATAAAATACCTGATTCTGGAGAGCCAAGGTCTCCCCCTGGGCTTGCACTCAATTACCACATGATCTAATTGCCATCAGATGAGCCACCAAGCCCAACCAAACCCATCACAAGGCTCCGGGGTATAAATCAGTGTAACCCTGCCCTGTGACAAGGACATTGATCTCTGGCAGATTACCAAGCAGTTAAAGTAACACTGCTTACTAAACATTGTCAAAAGGAAGGTTTCAGCTGTAATTTTTCAGCAAGACTTTTAATTCAGAGTGAATGGTCATTCCTTACATTACTGGAAATATTTGCTTTATTCCTGCATGTTTGGCCAGAGAGCAGCTCTGAGTCTGATTTTTAATTTATTTATTTTTTTGCTTATATTCTGCCTTTCTTTACATTTTCCAGGTGACACAGAACTTATTACCACAGCAGGCTGAAATGTCCCTGCCACTGCTCGATTTCATTCTCTTCCATTATGCAGCAGCACATGGCATAACCTCTTTCCTCTTTCTGGTGGTTAATGTTCCCTTTGTGCTCTCACAAACGAGGCTTCAGACTTTGATGTATGTTGTTGGAGATATTAGATGAAAACAAGCTTCCTCTCCTTGCAACGAATACATGTGTGGAGTAGTATTTCTTTTCTTGTGCTGGTTCAGAATAGTCAGCAGTGTCGGTAAAGTGTTTTTACTCTTTCGCAGATAAAATCCATATGCTTTCCTCACCTTTTGCCTTCTAAAGAAGTTAGCAATATCAGCTGACTCAATTTCTCATTTCTTGATGAACCAAGATCATTATTTTTAATATCCCAACTGCCAGAGAAGCAGAATATAATTTCATATGCCCTGCTTTGGAGTTTTAATCTCTTTCAGGTGGTAACTCTTTAGCTGATAATGCTGCAGCATCTGACTTTTTGCAATACAAGAAATCATTTGCTTGTGAACTTATCTCACATTTTATTTCTTTCTGTTATTTAATAAACAACCATTCATTTGTATGCTATTCTGTGTAGGCAACATAGCCAAACAACCACTTGGATGAGAAGAGAAAGCAGGCGTGTTAAGGATAACAAGAAATTGGGGATTATTTAGACTTTTTTATCCTCTTTTTTTTTTTTTTTCTATTTAAAAATGTCAATTCCTTCATGGTAAAAATGGAAACAAAAGGAAATGCCAGCTATTACTATGAACAAAGCATAATTTACTTTAACCATGAATTCCACCATTGCTTCTTAGCCAGAACATCCCATGAGCAATAAATTTTGGTATCTACTGACATTAGTAATATAGGCCACCCCAGGCAGAGCATTTATTTCAGCCAAGCATTCTTAAGCTGTCAAACACAAGATTTGTCACAAACAGCAGCTGAGACTCTAATGACAGGTACATACTGATCTATCACAGTAAAATCCTCAAGAAAAAATTTAAAATATATTTCAAAACCACTGAAATTGCTATTATGCTGAGTGGGCCTTGCATTTTCCTTTAATAGTTCTGTATTGAAAGCTCTTACATCTCAGTGAAGGAAATTGGTTAGTGGATAAAAACAGCTGAGTCCTTTTTATATGAAAAAAAAAAAACATATACACAATACTCTTGAGGAGTTTTATCCCTGAAAGAGAATTACTTTTCATAGAAAGAAAACATTTGTGTTTTTTTTATTTCTTTCTTTTTTGCCTTGGCATTTCATAAACAAATATTTAGCCTCCTGCATGCCATTTCTAAATGCATATTTGCTTTGATGTCTCACTGCTGGGACCTAAATTCTTTGCTGATTCATACCCTTTCAAATCAATGCAGCGATTGCATGTAAACTATCATATTTCAAAGCCTTGTCTATTTGAACCTTGCAAACTCAGCCATATGTTAATATAAGAAAATTATATTGTACCCTGAATAGTCTCTTATTTATTCTAAACTATTCTAAACTATCTAAACTATCTTTCAGTCCTCAAGACGGGGGGACACGTTCCTGCTTACCACTGTGTACTTTTGGGTGGAATTGTAGTCTAGAGAAGACTTCTAGTAGCAGTTTGTCATAGGAGTTAATTAGTTTTCATGTTTGGTTTTTTGTTTTTTGTTTTTTGTTTTAACTAATTCTGATATTGATGCAGATTTCTCAGGGTTTTTAGTTTAGCAGTTTTTAAATTGAAATTGGAGATTTAAAAGTAATGTTTTCTGTATCTACCTACATTTGTAATACTAGTAGATGAGCTATTCATTACCTTCTATCTGATTCATGTTATTCCACTGTCCTCAGTACCTCTGTGAAGGTGTCTGTAACACATCAGCTCCAGAGTTCTTGTGGTTGTTACACACAGTTGGGCAGCTCAGCCCTACCACATTGCTTTCTCAGTTCCCTTCCTGAAAACGAGGGAGAAAATATGATAAAAATGAGTTCATGGATTGAAATAAGGACAGGAAGATCACTCACCAAGTACTGTCATGGGCAAAACAGACTCAGCACAGGGAGGTTAATGTAATTTATTGCTTACTAATAACAGGCTGAAGCACTGAGAACTAAATGCAAACTACAAACACCTTCTCTCTACCCACATTCTTCTACTGCATCCTCCCAGGAGGAACTGGGGAATGGGGTCTGTGGTCAGTCCATAACACTTCACCTTTGCTGCTCCTCTCTGCCCCTGCTCCACGTGACCTTCTCCCATGGGATGCTGTCCTTCCCAAACTGATCCCACCGTGGCCTTCCCAAAGATTACAGCTCTCCCAGCACTGCTCCAGCACAACTTGGTCCCATGGGGACAACACTTCAGGCACTGCTCCAACACAGTTCCATGGCAGCACATGGAGATCTGAGAGTTCAGCAAATGCACCGTGGCTGAGGTGTGCTGAGCAGCCCTTAGGACCTGGGAAATATCAGCACCTGATCATCTGTATGATATTAAGCATCACTGATGGAAGAAAAAATCACCAACAGATTCAGGAGAGTAGTCTCAGAAAGAAGTACTAGATCTGGCCTCAGCAACCCCAGACAATGCTGTAGGCTAAGGACAGAATGGCTGAAAAACAGACCTGGGGGATTGGTGAGCCAGCAGTGTGCCCAGGTGGCCAGTAAGGCCAATGGCATCCCGGTTTATATCAGAAATAGAGCAGCCAGAGGAGCAGGGAAGTGATTGTCCCTCTGTATTCAGCGCTGGTGAGGCCACACTTCAAGTACTGTGTTCAGTTTTGGGCCCCTCACTATAAGAAAGACATAGAGGCTCTGAGGCGTGTCCAGAGAAGGGCAACAAAGCTGGTGATGCATCTGGAGCAAAAGTCACATGGGGAGCAGTTGAGGGAACTAGAATTATTTAGTCTGGAGAAGAGGAGTCTCAAGGAGTCGTGGTGAGGTACGGGTTATCCTCTTCTCCCATATAACTAGTGATAGGACTAGAGGGAATGGCCTCAAGTTGCGCCAGGGGAGAGTCAGAACGGACGTCAGGAAAATACTGCTCCTCCAAAAGAGTTGTCAGGCACCCTTAATGACATAACTTATAATACAGGCTGCCCAGGGAGGTGGTGAGTTCACCATCCCTGGCAGTGTTCAAGAAATATTTAGATGTTGTACTGAGGGGTATGGTTTAGTGGGAAAATACTGGTGACAGGTGGATGGGTGGATGGGATGATCTTGGAGCTTTTTTCCAACCTTGGTGAATCTGTGATTCTATGATTCTATGATCAAGCTGCCTTCATGAAGTTAAAAAATCATCACTCACTGTTAAACTGACATCTTAATAAGGCAAAAAAAATTGTAATTCCTTTCACTGGAGTAGAATTATCATCACCTTTTGTTACTATTTCCTTGAAAATCCATTTACATTTCACAGAGCAGAAGGAAGAAGTTTTACATAATATCTCTAGTTGGTCAAGTCACATCAGAGGATGAGAAGGAAGTGCTGATTCTTCAAAAGCAACATTTGGCACAGGAATACATCAAGCCCTGATTAAATTTCACTGGGAGAGGATTCTTAACTCCAAGAGGATACTCTTTCTCTCTGTTAGAACTGTTCCAACCTGTATATATAATTAAATATTCATTATGTGAGAGCCAGAAATACACTGACAGATAAGGAGAAAAACTGCCTCCAAAGCTCAGTGGCGAGAGCAGCTGTCTCAAATGTTAAAAGCCTTAATACTGGAGTCCACCATCTATGATTCTTTGATTCTAGGATTCTAGGATTCTACTATCCCTATCAGTCATTGAAGGCATCACATGTAAGGGAAAAGTATGTAACAGGTATAGTAAACTGCAATAAAGAAGTTTTTGCTTCTTGTCTTAACATATTCACTCCAGTATTCTGCCTTATCCTAAATTCAGCATAAAGCTACCCATCTTTTTTAATGACGTGTGGCACTTCGGGGACAGCTCATTTAAAAATAGATTTAAATGATTTTTTTCAGGATTTCTGTGGAGAGAAAATACATCACAATATATACATTTTTGCCAAATGCTGACATTTGATTGGCCTACTAAATTATGATAAGAATAAGTTTTAGAGGTGTAAAATATTGATGTGGAGAACAGAGATGGTCACTGTGAAACACGTTTCATTTGCTACCTGAAAGCCATTCACATATTCTTAGGGACTGTTATTGGGAAATTTATAAATAGCTGCCATTTTAACATGTCAGGTTAAAAAATAGGCTATTGCGATTACTACACACATTTATAATGTTTCTGGGGAGTGTAATTGACCCATCAGAATAATTATGACTCTAGTTTTTTTCCTTCTATCTGAGCACCTGCAGTAATTGGTAGCTTGCTTTATTGTCCTCTTGCTTTCTTTCAGAAAGCCACTTCTCCTAAGCAATAAAACCACTACATACCAGTGCTGGACCTCTGCATGAAACAGAAGCAGGCCATTGCCTTCAACCAAAGACTGAGGGCAGGGACATAGACAGGGACACTTTTCACTAAATCAGGTTGCTCAAGCTCCATATAACCCAGTTTTGATCGCTATATATATTTTAAAATATAGACAGTCTTAAAATGTATTGATACCTATCGTCTCAAAGAGGCAAGAAAGGAGGAAAGAGGGAAATAAGAAAGAGGGATAAATAAATAGAAGTCAGAAAGGCTGGAAGGATGCAGGAAGAAAACAAGGAAGGAGAAAGGAGAGAAGGAAGGAAAGAAAGAAAAAATGAGACCCAAAACCCATTTGTCACTGTCCAGCACAAGAAATTTCTGCAGAAAGGCATGCGCTCTCGGAAGTACCAGAACATGAGCTCATACATGCTACTTCTTCAGTAGATAAGAATTGTATTGTACAAGTGGAAGGGATGTCTTGAATCTCAGAAGATTCCATATTGTTTATATAACACATCCCACAGCCTATGTATCTCAAAGGAGTTTAATCATATTTCATTTCCATGAAACAGAACAGGGAACTGCAGAGAAGATTTGGTAGGGATCTTTTCTTTAGGGTACATTAAGAAAAAGAAAAAAAAAATGAGCAATGTGATTCTACTCTTCTGAGCATGGTATTGATTAGACAAGTATATACAAAATGATGAAAGGAAAAAGGAAAGGAGAAAGAAAAGGGAAAAGGAGAGGACGGGGCACAGGGAAGGGAAGGGGAAGGGGAAGGGGAAGGGGAAGGGGAAGTGGAAGGGGAAGGGGAAGGGGAAGGGGAAGGGGAAGGGGAAATATTTTTTTCTGGTGCAGCTAGAGTTCATCTGCTCATGACTGGCATGAGCAATGAAGCAGAAATTTAAATCATTTAACAGTACCTGTTTCACCCTCAGGTTCTCACCTCACCAGCCCTGAGTATCACTTCCAATAGACACCACACTGCTTCACATAAATCTGTGCACAACTTGGAACTGTCTGTAGACAAGGAAAGCTACAGATGGTACAGTTCTGGTAGGACCTAGCCTCCTCCATTTTCATTCCCATTTATATACATCCTTCGTATACTTACAGATAATAAATGCTCTTTCAAAAGACAATCTCAGATGACATTTTCCATGCTCTTCTGCTTATTAATGACTTTGGAAGAAGTACCTTCCATCCATAAAAATATAATTTTAATGCACGTTGCACATTAAAACATTCTGAGTATACTCAGGGTACTCCATTCTGACAATTTTTTGTAATGGCTCTGTATTTAAAAGCGATATTAATCAATAAAGAAAGGGGAACAGATAAAATAGTTTCAGGCAGAGACCCACATTTCAAAATCTTTTCCTCACAGAAAATCATGAATAGAAATGAAAACTGCATGAAAAATTCAAAGGCCCTAGAAGCTAGACCTGCCTGGAATTTCACACACTCAAGCTGTAAAGAGGCAGAAATCCTCCCCACTTTTAAACACATTTTAACCCTTTAGTAAAGAGCTCTTACTGAAACATAATGATAGAGAAAATACCCTACAAAGAAAACATAAATCCTTATCTGTTTTCTATTTCTGCTGTGATGGAATACAAACATGTATAACGTGGAGGATAATAAAAGCATAGAAATCATATGCATAGTTACAGCAGGGAAAGTGAGGAAGAATCCCTTGTGAGTTGCTTGAGGATTTTCTGAAGCCTTTTTGCCTCCATCCTAAGCTCTGTGGGTTTATTCCATGCTAATTGTCTCCTAGATTCTTTCCTCCAATAAAGCTAAGTTGGGTCCTGGCAATACTGTAGAAGACTAAGAGATTTTGAGCTAAGAGTTTAAGAGCAAGGTAGAATTTAGCAGGAGCAAAACACTACTAGATTTTGTGGAATCTCATAAAAAAAAAAAAAGTTGTTTTATTTTTTCTCTAGACAAGCTTTTATAGATTTGATGTCAGTAAGAAGCATGCGGTGCCATCTCTCCTATAGCCTAAGTAATTATGGAGAACTATTAAGATGTTAAATACTTCAGCGTTTGGAGAAAATAAAAAATGGGTTGTTTATTTTTATTGTGAAATATCACTGGAAGGAAAGACGTGAAAAAATCTTTTACTATCTTTGCCAAGATGGCTAACCAACAGATGGCACAGTGAAGGAGAAGTGAAATAAACCAGTTACTTGTTCAAGTTGAAGAAGGAAGGCTTCATCTGACCAAGATGCTGATCCTGGGCTTTGCTTCATATTTTAAAAAGTTCACATCTTCTGTAGTGTATGCAATGATTTGATTTATTTCTAAAATTTTGTGTTTTCCATACAGTTTTCTCATTTCAGCAGAGATTTAGCACAATGCTTTAATGCTAGGAGATGCTAGGTAACCTATCAGAGCATAACAAGTTGATACAAAATGATCTCCATGCCAGTTATCTACTTGCTGTCTGACTGCAGGTACAGAAAGTAAAACAGATCTCGGGCATGGAACAATCTTGGATACAGCTGAAATGTGAAATCTGCCCAGAATAAAGCCATCTTCTCCACAGAGCTGCACTCTGTATGAAAATAATAATAATAATAGTGTTTTGTATCAAACACAGTGCCTTCCTCCCAACATCAGTACAGCTCTGTTGTATTTTCTGCAGTTACCCTGTTTCCTCAGCTTCATTTCAGTAACAATGATCTAGATTTCCTGTCAGGGTAATTGGACTAACTTAGTTAGTGGTCAGCATTTTATTTTCAGTTCTTCTTTGCATACTGCAAAATGAGCAATTTGTCAAAGTACAGAGAACTTCATATTCAGGTGGCAAAGGAAACTAAGCTTGAACATTTCATGTACATTTAAGTGTGCATTCAAGCAGTGACATGGAAATCAGTAAAACAGCTACTAATGATCTGGTTCCATTAAGAAATGCTCATTTGGATGGTAAGTGACCTGAGAAATGCAATTTTGGCTGTCAGTACAATAAAAAAATGGCTGCTATTAGTGGTATATAGGGATTATAATCAATTATACATCTTATTGGTTCAATTCAGAAATACTGTAACCAATTAAGCTTCTGTTTTTAATAAAGGAAGGAATACAGTGGATTTCACAAAACTACCTAGTGTATAGTTCCTTTAACTCATGTTATTAATGTCTCCTTGGTTACTGAGTTGATGGAACTTACTCCTGGCAATGATTGTAGCTTTTCCCTTATTAGTGTAAAGTTTTCCAAAACACTTCTAAAGAGAGAGGAAGTATGTCTCTTCTGGACATCAATTTAAACTTAATTCACATAAAACAACCCACACATTCTAGAAAATGACTAGACTATTACCTGACTCTGCTTCTCACTTTATAAGAAGTAGTAATTTATTAATTCAGTGGTAATCTCCTGCTGACTAAAGATGTCTACAGATAAGTACTGTGGCACTTATTTTGGTCTAAAATAGTGGATTTTTCCAATAATATCTATCAACCAAGAAATTAATGGTTATTGTGCTGAGTGCTGCAGAAATTCATAGAAAAGTATGTTTTTTTCCAAAGATTTTTGAGTTGTGTATAAATGCGACCACACTGGACATCAGACATCGGTCCTATAAAGAACAGATCCCATCCACTGGAAAATCCTCTCAAAATCAGTGATTTCAAAATCATTTGAAATCATTGCATTGAGAAGATAAAGTGTATTTGATAACAAGCTTAGAGAAACAAAACTTTACTAGTAGGTTTTAAACTAGTAACCCTAATCTATTCTTCAGAATCTTTCTGACAGGTCTAAAAGTGGAGTTCCATTTTAAGCAAAGACTGAATTCTCAGTTTCTAGCTATTTTTGGAAATGAATTAGCCCCTCTCCCTATGCTCTCACACAAATACGTAACTATTTTATATGTGCCTTTTTCAATAGAAGCCTTTTTATAACTGGAATCCAAAAGAATTAAGGGAGCTGTCGATTGTAAGTGCAAAGAATGTGGGTTGCAAGCATAAAGAGTATGGGTTGGGCAAATGAGGAGGCAGTGGTTGAAAATGTAGTGGGATATGTGTTGGAAAGATTAAGGAGGACTGGTGACAACAGAGGAATTCAGAAGCTGGAAACTGGAACTGCAAATGGGAGTACAGTGAGCACAAGTCAGTAAGGCAGTTTAGTCGCAGGCCTGAAAAGAAAATATGTAGTTGGATCTTTGTAAATCTGCAGGCAAATGAGAGGTCTTTCCATCTCTTGTCTCCTCAGCTGAATGTCTGAAGGTTTGGATAGTGTAAGTAAATGCACAAAAAGGAAATAAGACGAAGACCAGGTCCACCATCCATCTTGTAGAAAGTGCTAAGATTGGTGCAGCACGCTGCTCTTCACTGATCATAAAATCATAGAATCATAGAATCACCAAGGTTGGAAAAGACCTAAAAGATCACCCAGTCCAACCGTTCACCTATTGCCAATAGCTTCCACTAAACCATGTCCCTCAACACAACATCCAGCCTTTCCTTGAACACCCCCAGGGTCGGTGACTCCACCACCTCCCTGGGCATCCATTCCAGTGCCTGACCACCCTTTCTGAAAAGTAATACTTCCTCATGTCCAGCCTGAATCTCCCCTGCAGTAGCTTGAAGCCATTCCCCCTGGTCCTATCACTAATGACACGAGAGAAGAGGCCGACCCCCAGCTCACTACAACCTCCCTTCAGGAAGTTATAGAGAGGTCTCCCCTGAGCCTCCTCTTCTCCAGGCTGAACATTCCCAGCTCCTTCAGCCTGTCCTCATATGGCCTGTGTTCCAGACCCCTCACCAGCTGTCTCGCTCCAATTTATAGGAGGGAGAGGAGGTTCTTTTATTATCTATATACCCGGTGTGAGATTAAGAAGCAACGGTTCAAATGTTGGTCCAACCAGTTTATTACAAATCTTAATCAGGGGAAATGGGGAAGGGGAGAACGGACACTATTATGAATTAGGGTAATGGGGGAAGGGAAGGGGGGCGATAGAAAAGATAGAAAAGAGGAAGCAAGGAGTCTTTATAGGAAGCAAGAGGGATATAGTCACCACCATGGATCCAGCGAGGTTCGTAGTTCTGTCTTTGATCCTCAGTAGTGGTGGGTCGTCAGGCATTGTTGTCCTGTTGCCAACGACGACGATGACCATGGTGATGATGGCTCTTTTTCAATACTTCAAAGTGTGAGTCAGCTGTTTTTGGAGTGACAGCTCAGATCCAAAGTGGTCGAATCAGCTCTCCTTTGAGTGACAGATCAAACCCAAGGTGGTTGAGTCAGTTCTCCTTGCGGTGGCAGCTTCTGGCTCTGGGATCTCAGCAGGAACCTCCTTTGTTCTTATCTTTCTGGCCTTGCCAGCAGATAAGAGGAAGCAGGGAGGCACCAACTTGCATCTTGCCTTCGCAAGATACAATGGTATCATCCCCCAGCCTTCCATACTTAGCTGGAGCGGTTTGGCCACAGGCCAGATCTTCCGCCAGTGAACACTGCTGAGCACTCTCTTCCGCTCTTCTACAGAGCAAGCAGCTCTGGGGGAAGGGGCTTGCAAATGTTCCCAAAGTGATATCGATTGTCACACAGTTAGCACCCATCAGTTGCCTCCTTGACAAGTCACTCAGAGTCTTATCACAAGAAAAACCTCAGGAAGCAAGCTTTGAGCCAAAAAAAAAACTAAAGGAGGATTCTCACACCAGCTTTGTTGCCCTCCTTTGAACACGTTCCAGGGCCTCAATATCTTTCTTGCAGTGAGGGGCCCAAAACTGGACACAGTACTCGAGGTGCGGCCTCACTAGTGCTGAATACAGGGGAAAATGATGTTACATTACATCATGATTTACCAGGTCACACTGGTAAAAGTCAAAGGAGACAGACCTTAAAGTTAGTACATGCCAAATTTAATATTGACTACAGAGTAATAAACTGGAGATAAATAGCTCACAGAAGAGTCCTCTGCAGATAAGGCACAGAGTAGTTCTTCACTTGTTAGTCCTGTAACAAAAGTTTAAAGACTGGCTTGTAGGCATCACTTATCCTTACAGAAAATAGACTCTCAGGCCTATATCAGGTAACAGTGAGTATGATCTGAGTGAAGGAAGGCTGCACTGAAATGAAATAATTCAAACTTACAAGAAAAATCCTCCACAGATTTACTGCTTCACTTAGCAATTTATCAGATACAAGACTTTGAATGATCAAGCTTTTAACAAGTGTCCCAACACAGTACATTAAAATGAGGCAAGAAGAAACAAGAATTCTGCATCACTTGCACACAATCTCTAACTTAAGCAGGCTTTGGGAAGCCTTTGGGAGGAGACACTTTTTATTCTTACTGTCATAGTCAGGGTGCCTTGATACTTGGAAGGACAATAGACACAAATACTTCTGGAGATCATCATCTATGTTATCTATCTGTAGGTGTCCCTGCTCACTGCAGAGGGGTTGAACTAGATGACCTTGAAATGTCCCTTCCAACTCAAAAGATTCTATGATTTCATGATTCTATTTTCACCTACAGTGTCGTTCCTACAAACCTCTGCCATGGTTTCTATGGAAGGGGAGTCAGTTGCTCAAAAATAAAATACCCACTTAAATGTTTTCCTACCCTGTAACTCATTCTAGCGAAGTAAACACAAGCAAAAAAGAGTCAAACTGCATTTTCATCCAGAGCTCAATTTGATTTTCAGTACTCACAGCTAATGAAATATCTAAAAGTGATTTATTGGAACATACCAGCTATATTTAAGCAGCAGCCAAAACAATTACATTTAATTAAAATTAAGGTCAAAGAAACACAACAAACTAATGTGATACTTCAGACATCAGCATGGAATAGATGTTATGTTGGTTGATTATCAATTAGGTACAGTAAACACAAATGCTTTCAGCAGGCAGTTCTCACTAAAACCAGTTTAGACAAGTAAACAAGTGCTTTGCCTGGAAATTTTCTCACTTTCTCTTGATTTGAAATCATTCTGTTCACTGTGCTGTTTTTTCTATCCATAGCTTACTTCAGTGATTTATTCTTTTTCCTTGAGGAGAAAGTAGTCTGTCAGAAGCTCTCACTGGAGAAATGCAAAATTCTGGGGGAAGGGGTTTTGTTTTCACTGTGTTGTTTCATCTCTTCACCTTGAAAGCACACAAAAAAAACGTCCTCTTGTCACAAGCCTTAGGCTAATCGGGCTGTGAGAGGTGTTTGAGCACCTTTTACACAGCTGCATATCAGCAAGCTTTGAAACAAGGTTTACTCTGAAATGGTTGGTGCTTAGTCCTTTTTCTAGCAACGATTACACAACTGTGATTCTCTGTGTTTGTTTTAAGTGTAAGTCACTGCTTGTGAATGTATATTTTTAAACTGTGCATTAAACTTGTGTATTTATTTAAAAAGACAAATACCTCAAGGCTTGATGGCAGCTTTCTGCTAACTCCTTGATGATAAGGAGAGGATATTGCATGAATAAAACACTGCTCTGAGCATCCCCTGACTGTGGGGATTCAGTCACGTCCAAAATTCCTTCAAGTCCTTCACACCTGAAGTCGTGGCAGTGACGTGGCAATGGTGCAAATGGATGCAGGACCTGACCTGCAGTCTCCCTGTATAAAATTGGTTCCCACTTATAAAAATAACCATATACAGAAATATACAGAAATAAGTCCTCCCACAGCCTCTGCCTGTCAGGCAGAAGCAGCAAGCGTGTCCACATCTCCCACTGGGCACACTGCAGGGATCCTCAGGCTCACGTGTGTTTTCTGGGTGCACCCACCCACTATAGGATGCATGCTGTGTAGAAATGCTGTTATACTAAAACCACTGCTCCTACTGAGCTGAAACCTGCCCCCCAGCTCACCAATTCCCACCACAACTTTCAGTCCAGTTGCAACAGCTCTCATTGAGATCTCCTGCTTATGCTTCCAGAGGGAATGCGACTGTGCATTTTGGGGTTCTCTGTGCAGCCAATGGATGTCCACATAGCCCCAGCATAGCAGATTTCTGATCTCCACTGGGGCCTCCTGGTGATGCCTCAATCTAAATAGCAATGTGGGAATTTCTGGTTTGAAGCCTCAGGCTGTTAGTGATACACTGTGAGACTCACAAACAAACACAAATGGAGAATCGGAGTGGAACTGTATAGCGGAGGGAAAGGATGACTTATCCCTCTTGTACATTCATTGGAACAACATATCTCTGGGGATGTGCCAGACCCGATCTAAATACAAACCAGAAAGTATTAGAATAGCAGCTGGGGCTACAGACAGCCAACCTGAACTGCAACAGGACCAGTGCTGAGGCTGCTGGAAATCAAATGTAGGACTGTGTGGAGGAAAGTCACCAGCACAGCGGGAAAAGGAAAATTAGATACAAATCACCCTGACTTGGGGGTGACAGAGGAGGGAAAGTATCAGTGTTTCTGTACTGCTTTATTTTTGCCTTACTTACCTGTGATGAAATGTATAGGAAAGCTTTTTCTTTATTACCTTCTTGTTGTAGCCTATTTTGACCAAAGCAAAATATTGTAATGGAATAAATCCTAACCCAATGATAAAATTCCTTCAGCCTTCAGCTTATACTTCTCCACTGGAAACAAAGGAAAGCTGAACATCTTCTCAGGCAGATCCAGATTGGATTTTAATCCTTCAGGCTGCTCTGCTTGCTGCTGTAGCTCTAAATGTCAGGTTGGTAGTGAGTAAGAGATGATGTAAGTATATGTTACCCTGAACCTGGTGACCTAGGATTTGGTCAAGACATTTTAGTTTTCATCAGACCCAACTGATCCATTCCTTGAAGCCATCAATCACCTTTCTAAAAATTGTCTGGCACTCTAGTGTCCAAAAAAAAAAGTTGATAGATATGAGTCTGGAAGGGACCTTTGACACAACCCTGCTCAAAACAGGGCCAGTTTAAAAGTTATGCTGGGTTTTATAGGGCTGAGTCCAAATGAAATGTGAACACCTCTGAGGATGGAAACTCCACAACCTCTGCAGGCCTCTGACCTTGCTTCCTGTGAAATGTTTTCCTTACATCCAGTCATGTTTCTCTTGTTGCAGAGTTGTGTCTCTCACTAAGTATCAGTAGAGAGCTATTAGGTCACCCTAAGCCAGCTCTGACACATGTCCAGAGGAGGGCCACAAAAATGATCCAAGGGATGGAACCCCTGTACTATGAGGACAGGCTGAGAGAGCCGGGGCTGTTCAGCCTGGAAAAGAGAAGGCTCCAGAGAAAGCTGAGAGCAGCCTTTCAGTATGTAAAGGAGCTGTATGAAAGAAGGGGACAGACTCCTTAGCAGTGTCTGTGGTGACAGGACAAGGGCAAGTGGTTTCAAACTGAAAGAGGGGAGATTTAGATTGCATAGAAGGAAAGAGGCTTTTTTACACTGAGGTTGGTGAGGCACTGGCACAGGTTGCCTATAGAGGTGTCAGATTCTCTGTCCCTGGACACATTCAACGTCAGGCTGAATGGAGCTCTGAGCATCTGATGGAGCTGTAGTTGTCCTTATTCACTGCAGGGGAGTTGTAATGGAGGGCCTGTAGAGATCTCTTCCAATTCAAACCATTCTATGATTCTAAGAAGAAAGGAGAAATCACTTTCTTCAATTTTCTGGTGCTAGAGTTTGTAGCTCAAGGAGGATGAACACAGCTAAATTTTACACTCTCAAAAACAGTGGGTAAGCTGAATTCAAAACAGTTGTTTATCAAATTCTACAATGCAAGGACTAGAAGGCACTTGCTGAAACTAGTTTAAAAAACATCAGCTTAAAACAGTCAAAAGAAAGTATTTCTATACACAGCAGGTAGTGAATTTGTAAAATTTACTGCCGCAGGAGGCTGAGGAAACAGTATCAGCAGGCTCGCAGACAAATTCATGGATACAAGAAACTGGAACTGCTAGGCAGGGATATAAACACTGTTCTTGCTGCTGCAACACTTGTGGATGCTGGGAAGTACAAAGGGTCCACAGGAAGAAGTTGGGTTTGCATGCTGCCCCTGACCAACCCTCTCTTCTGGTCACTGTTGGAGGCAGATGGACCACTGGTCACCTCTTGTTTTCTTATTCAGCTGAGCCCTGCAGGAGGCTACTGAGCTGACACATTAAATATAAGAGATGTTGAGAGGGTAGCTAACGTCTCCTCCATGAGATATTGATCTGGCCATGTTAAGTATCAGCAAAAATTATGACAAACTGTATTCAAAAGTACTGTCCTGTAGAAGTTATACCAGAAAAATGTAAGGTCTTCTTCATGAGAGGATTTAGTGATGGTGATTTCTGTGAACAGTGGAATTCTGAATGCCCTGCAGTATGTGGGGGATGACAAGTCACATATAGCCAATTTTCCATCTGAAAAAAATAAACATAAATCCCTAGCATAACAACTGAAAACTAACTGAAACAGTGTAAGCCAAAACAGGTACATTTAAATGTACTTCTTAAAGTTTTGGTATTTCGTTTTAAAATGCATTGTGTTGGGTTTTTTTTTTTTTGTTGTTGTTGTTTTGTTTTTTTTTTTAAGTATTATTTCTAAACAATTTCAAAATTCAATTTATCAAACTATTTAATATGTGGGTCTTGATATTTGTGAATTGCATGTTTGTAATCCTGATGGCAGGTTTAAAAAAACTAAAAGGAAAATCCTTTAAAGCACTGTAAGAAAAAAAAATAAATGGAAAATATATATCCAGTTAACAAAAATGATTGTAACTTCTTTATTTATTTGCTACCATTAAACTAATTACTTATTCTTTGAATCGGTACTCAAGTGTGTTTACCCTCAATTTGCCAGCTTGGGACACTTTAGACTATATACTGAAGCAGATGGAATTAAAATAGTAAAAAAGTCCATCTGAAAAGAATTTGAGCATTTTCTCTTCACTGCTCCTACAGCAGGAAATGGTGACTTTTTTTTTTTTTTTTTTTTTTGGTAGTTTCAGACAAGGAATTGTTTTCAGTGTCATATCTGAGAATGCTCTGGAATGTTTTTCTAATAGCGCATGGCTCTGTTTCCATGATGAATCATTCAGATGAGGAGATTTTTATAAATCGGAATGTCAAAATATCCTACAAAGAAGAAAAAAAAACCCCTTCAACTCAGCAATAAGATGGAAGAAAGCTGAAGTTTCCCTTTGAGCAAATCTCTAGATAAGGAATTATAACAATATAAGTGCTCTGACTCCCCTTTCCTATAAGACTTGAAATGCATTTCATCATGGTTATAAAATAAGTTACTGGAAGCAAATGTATGTCTGCCATAACATAAGTGAAGTTTGCCAGTCATAATCCAGGAAGATCTTTCAGGTGTATCTGCAAGGAGTGAAACTGCCCTCTCTGTAATAGACAAATCCAGTCTCTAAACAGCATCAGCAATATCATGCTTCTTTGCTTTTTAAATATACTCGTGAATTATTTGTGAATTCATTAAAAAAAAAAAAAAAAAAAAAAAAAAACCTGTAAAACTCATATATTTTGGTTTCATTAAATCAAAGGAGAAAACAAAAAACAAGTTAATATATCAGATCCCAAACAAGGCTGTTGGGCTCAGGAGACTATTTAATGCAACTTTTCCTAGGTTTGATTCATCTTCCTCCAGGCATCATAATGGCAGTATAGATGATCTCAGCAATTATGTTAGCAAGTATTAAGAAGTTACTGCTTTTCCTGTAGGAAGTGACCGCTGCTCTGCATTTCAGATCTCCTACTATAAAAAGATTGGCTCAAACCACCTATTTATGTTCTGATTCGCGCTGACCACTGCAGAAGCAGTTCAAGCTCCCTCCCTCAGCCAAAGCAAGTTGAAAGCAAGCATCTGACTGGTGCCATGAATCAACTGAAAGCTGCAGAAATACTATAGGAACTGTTCTCCGTTGTGCAAACATAAGTAAAAAACTGACTGTGAATAACAAAGAAAGTGAAATTACAACCCATGATGATGAAAAAAAAAACAAACAAGAAATCAACATAAATTTGCCAGTTCTCCAGGACAGACTGGATGGTCTGTGAAAGCATTAGTTCTAACAGTGCTTTGTTACCACCAGTTATATGCAGTGGAGCCCATACTACTGCTTTATCTGTTGACTAAACACCTTTCTCCAAAGAAAATGAGCCATCAACTTGAGAAATTTTCTTAGCTATAGCTGTGTCAGCCTGCTTAAACTGACCTTTAGAGAATTCAAATGAGAATAAGAGATACACTATTATTCAGCATAAATTTTTGTTAGACCGAGCCAGGAACTGTGGACTTCCAACAAAGTTCAAGATTTTCTCCAAACAGCATCTCTGAAGATTTGCAATTAATCTTGCTCTTGAGTAGTTTATGATCTAACTGTTAGAAAAATGAATCCCTGACACAACTCAATTTCTGTTCAATGGGGTAAAATTTGGTCCATTTCAGTTTTTTTCTACTGATCTGTGCAGGGATGGGAGAGTAACTTAGTAAAAAGAAGGGAAGCTGGTCTGATGTGGAGAGATTTTGCGGTGCACATCAGAATCATAGAATGGAATCATAGAGTCATTTGAGTTGGAAGGAACCCTTAAGGGTTGTCTAGTCCAATTCCCTGCAGTGAACAGAGACACCTACAGCTCAGTCAGGTGTTCAGAGCTCCATCCAGCCTGACCTTGAGCGTCTGCAGGGATTGGGCACCCATCACCTCTCTGGGCAACCAGTTCCAGTGCTTTACCACCTTTATATGTGAACTGTTAAAACAATCTGTTGCCTGTAATATCGAAACAACATTAGGACACTATTTATTCCATAATTTCAAAGTCATTTTGAAAGCTTAATACGTCAAGTCATAATAGCTGCATGAGAAAATTTAATATCATAAATTCCCTGTTTGTATAAAGGCAAAATTGAAGCACGTAGCTGTTTATTAACTTGTTTGGGGTTCTTGGGAGGGGAATTTGGGGTTCCAGATGCCTACTTAAGAGGCTGAATAGAGCACAGAATGTGTGAAAGGAAAAAAACATAGACCAAATCCAGTGTCGATTTTTACAGATAGTGCCTGAGATCTGAGGAGTTATGAAAAACAAATTATTCTTCATGCAAAGAGACCTCCTGAAACACTGGCTTTGGCTCACTGAAGATATAAGGACATCTCTCTGTGCATGTGATTTCACTAATCTGAAAATAAATAATCTATTTGGACTGATTTTGACTAATGGCAGTGAGCCACTGGAATCCTGGAATGATGACAAAAGTGTAATGTGAAGTGATCAGGGAATATTCAAGCATCGCATCCGGAGTAGGGCTGACTCGATATTGATTTCACAGTATAGGGATGGTGACCGAGAAGAGGGAGAAAGCAGTAAGAAAGATAAGACACCATGGACTGTGCTTCCAGCCCTCATTTCCCATGGCACTGGTTACTCTGAAGTAAGCCATTATTTATTCATATATTTGCAACTTTCTGAACTTTAAAGTGAAATGAGCTAACTGGTACTATGAAATGTTACTGTCCTAATATGCCCTAAAATGACTTTAAAAAAAAAAAAAAAAAAAAAAAAAAAAAAAAAAAAAAAAAAAAGAAGAAGAAGAAAGAAAAAAGAAAAAGAAGAAGAGATTAGGTAGAAGAAAGGAAAAGCACAAGGTAATTGCAGTAGTTTCAGCATTTACAGTTTCAGTATGCACCATGCACTTATTTTAATGGGCATAGGAATTCATCACGTATTATTTTTGTAATGAGTAATGATGAATAACAATAAGACTATGAGAGTCCTCTCTCATTGCAGCACCATTACAGGCATGAGTGGATAAGCAGATTTTGATTGAGCTAGTTCCTAGTAAATCAGAGCTGAATTTTTTGCTATGCCATCCAAAATGGCTGCTGAATATATTTTTATCCTCACCTCCATCATTTTGCAGTTTCTTATCTTCCATACTTATTACCTTAGTGATTTCAAAATCCAGTAGGTTGCTGACTGCTTGTGTGTCAGAAACAGTTTCAAGGACCTTTGAATTTTCCAGTGGAAGATGGAAAGGAATGAGCAAGATTTTGTCTGACTTCATGCTTCAGTTTTGTCAGTGACCTATATATTAATAGGAAAACTTATGCTGTTACTAAAGGACAGAATGTTCTGGAAAACTTTGTCAGCTAAAAACCCATCACAGAAAGTGCAGTTTGCCCTCAATTTCATACCCGAGGATGCACACATTTTTATGAATCAGTGTTTTGTAGAAAGAGATATCTGGAGGTTGTCTTTCTGGTAGCCAAAAAGCATGGTCACAGGGCAAAAGTCAAAGTGGAGAACAGAGGAGCCTCTCTCCTTCCTGGAAATAACAAATTAGATTGGCAACATATGCCACGTTGGATGTCTTGTTGGGAAGTACCAGCATGTATAGAAATCCATGCAGAAAGATGAGCAAACCACACCTTCCAGCAAGAGGCAGCCTCCTTTTGCAGTCCTAAATAAATGAATAGGTATCAGCTCAGTTGTAGATTTTCTCCTTCAGATTGATGGTTGAGATGAAGCCTATTACTAATGCCCACGCTGTGTAAAGCAATGAAAAATCACCTGAGAAGGTGTTAAACAAGCAGACATTTGAGAGAGAGCTAGATGCATCTGCAGGAAAAAAAAAAAAAAAAAAGAAATAAACTGATGCCCACAAAGGACCAGGTTCTGAGATAAAGTTGTTCCATGTGCTTGAATCAAGGAAGGCTGTCCTCACAGTTCTCAGTGCAGATGTGCCCTTAACAGGCAGCTCTTGACTGCCTTGATGCAATGCAGTGATCCTCTTTGCTTCACACGAGGCAGAAGAAAATGCAAAACATATCTCAGGAAGCCAGGGTTGTGTTGAATTTGGCAGAAATTCATTACCAACTGAGGAAAAACAGACTGAGGATTTGAAAACAAGGAAAATTAAAAAAAAAAAAAAAAAAAAAATCAGAATAGATTACCAGTGCAGTGGTAATGTTTCAAGCACAGTTCAGTCAGTGCATATCTTTCTGCTTCAGGTCTGCTTTAAATGAAGAAGTTTGAGGCTACTGTAGTTTCTGCTTCTAATGAAACATTCACTTAAGTACAAAGGTTTCATCAGCAGAATCACAGCTTTGAACATGATGAGTCAGCTGAAAATGGCAATTTAACCTCTACTGTTATTTCAGAGGTAATTCAAATGCAGTCTGATGATGCCTAAAAGAAGAGAAAGACACTGATGAGATGATTATTGCATTTCTTGGGATGTCTGTGCATTTGGGAGAAGTAGACTTTGTGAAAAAAATTAGGGTGCAATTCATCCAACCAAATGCAGAAGTCAGTAGTGCACTCAGATATAACCTAATCATCTAGATTTCGTTTATAGTCAGGAATGCCACTACAATCTCTTCTAAAACAGCTATATAAAGCAGACAGTGTTGCATTCTTCTGGAATGCCTCCATGGTAAACAACTGATACTAGGGAGCAATTATCTTGCCCATTCTCAGTGTGCTGGCTGCACAAAACACCAGTGCACCACCCTAACACCATTTATAGGTACATCCTTTACTAATAATCTTATCCAATCTTATGCTAATACATGTTTAAGTACCACAAGCATGGATAACTATAGGACCTGTTGACCTAGGGATAATTCAAGGATTCTGTTTTTGTACCAAGGTATTGTAGTTTCTACTGAAAGCTTTTCCAAAACCTTTTGTAATCTCTTTTTCCCCACCAACTGGGACTGAACTGAGATGGGAGAGAGGCATAATTTCAGTTTTCATATATAACTGCATATAGAAACAAGGAATTAAGAAGTTCATCCAAGTCCCCTTGAGTTCAAAAGAACATAAAGTCAGCAGAGATTGCAATGTCATGTACAAGCACTGTGCAGAACAGGGGAGTACCAATCATTCCTCACTGAGAAAAAACAGTACAGTCCAAGCCCCTCAGATACAGAATAGCTTGACATAAACAAATAGAGCTTATTCTTTTGATTTAACTTTATCAAAATATAAAGATACAACCCCTGTTTCCTCTCATTCTCCTATCTGCTCTTGATCTTCCTATCACCTTGGGCACATCACCCTACAGCTATTCAGTTTTATCTAAGACAGCATAGCTTCTAGAGAGAATTAGGATGATCATGGAGTGCACAGAAATGACTTGGTAAGCATCATATTTTTCAAAATGTCATCTCCTTTTTTCAGGAGTGGAAATAAGGAAAACAATGGAATCTTTTTATGCCTTTCTTGTATCCTCCAAATAAGCATATCCATTCTTTTTATAACTGCTGCTTGCATGATTTCTACATGTTTTTCCTGTAGTAAAATGGTTCTAATATTCGGCTTTTACTTCCTTAAATAAAATAAATGAGTATGGACACGCTCCTTGAAAAGATATGGAATAATTGGAAAAGGTCTGTTTGGAATAGTACCTAACAGTAAAAACCCCTCTCATATTGCCATGCAAAAGTCAACTGATTATTTCTGAGTGATGTATGCTATACTGTTAGCCTAATTGCCAGCAGTGGCATTGCTCAGCCATAAAGAAGTTCACTGCATCAACAAAATTTAATTGGAGCATCTCAATATACTGGCATTTTCTTGCAGAGCTAGTTAAAATGAATATAGAAACTGTGATGTACAAGAGTTGAAGTGTACATTCTTCACTTGAATCAGAGAAATTCCCAGAAAAATAGAACTCAATTTACATATTCCAATTCTGCTCCCTTCTCTTAACTCTCGTAACCATTAATGAGTCAATAATAATATTATCAATAATGATAATAGTAATAAAATATCTGATTTACTTGATTATATGGCACTTTGAGACTGTTTAATATAATTGACCAGTCACTGGCTTTGTTTGTTGCAAAAAATTTAGATAAGGAAGGAAAGAAAAAACTACTAGAAAGGAAAACAAAGACATTCTGTTCTAACTTAATTTCCCCGAATATCAGAATTAATCATACAGTCCAGCACTGTAGATAACATCTCTATTAATGTGCTGTTCGTTTCCCAGTGGATAGAAATGCTTACAATAAAAATTGCAAGAAATATTGATTTAATATTAAAGAATTAAATCATCAGTACAAAGCACTAAAAAGGTTCTATTTCTTACTCACATTCTCCCTAGGAGGGTGGTAGAAGTGTAGAATATCCACAGACACTAAAGTGACCAACAGAGGTAAAAAAAAGTAAATAGTAATTTAAAAAAATAAAGAAGAAAATGTAACTCTCTCTCTGTGAGTCAGTCAGAGAAAATGAGTGCACCACAGTTTGAACAGATAATGGGGCATGTTTCAGAAATGTCATATGAAAGTGTTTGTTGAAATGCTGAACTTTACTTTCTCTCATTAAGTTGATTCATTGAGTAGATAACAAGGGAATAACTGGTAAACAATGACTGCTGTGTGAGCCTCCACGCTGTCTGCATCCATCATTCAACACTTTGAAGCAAACATGCCCACCTGGCTTTGTCATCCCAAGCTCATCTCTCATTTCTCCCACCATCCTGCTACACTTTTGTCTTTTACCATCATAGTTAAGGGAAGTCATTGATTCCTAGGTGAACTGTTTCGAACAGAGACACCATACAAACAAGTTAGAAATCCTTGGATCCTTGACCCATCTATCATTGCCCACAACGGAAATACTCCCTCGGGTTTTCAGATACCCTGTCTTCAGAAGAACTTTCACACTTAAAAACTCTCCTGAAAGGGTAAAAATCAGGCCACAAGCTCCTTAGGATAATTATTTCTCAGATGGTTTTATTTCAGAAATAGATAATTGGAGCTGATTAACCAAAGGTAGAAGTAGTGTCTTTTCACTTGAGTAGGCTGAGTCGACGGTCAGGGGACTATTGATTGTTCTGATTAATAAACTGCACTTCCACGGCTGGTAAATGGCAACCCAAAATGAAGGGGCTATATTCTGCCCTGCATTCATGGGCACAATTCCCCACTGAAATCAGTGTCTCAAAGAAAAAAGGGAATCAATGGTCCAAGGCATTATTGGAGGTCAGAGTACAAGACATTCAGGGCAAATCATTGGCTGTTGTAAATCACAGCCACTCTCTTAACTCAGCAGATCTATTGCACTGAGGTCGAGGATTTAACCCCAAGAGGAATCTCTATTTTGTTTTCACATCTATCATTTCTTCATGCAGTTTTGACTGTTCTTTGCTTTTGCAAGCAGTTTTATTTGAAATGATTACACTCAGTGCTCTGTTCATTTCTAATGTTCACCAATACTTATATAACAAAGTTATGTTATTTTCTATGCCTTTAAATTATTCATTCTATGCTACGTAGGTATATGGATGCTACCATTTACCACTCAAAGGACAGCTCTGATCTGCAGAGATTCTTGGAATCTAATGAAAGGTAATTAAGAATACAAGTTCATATTGAGTAGATGAGGAAACTTGGCAACATATAGACACTCTCTTCGTTTATTTACTCCTCTTAGATTTTTCCTTATCCTTTTCTATTCTATTCAATTCTTTATTTGCTTTTTTTTTTTTTCTATCATCTTCATATTCTTCTTGTCATAAGAAATTTAATATTTACCTGAATTCTGCTATCTAAAGTTCAGAAAGATCTCTGCACAGCATCAAACATTTTTCTCTTTGATATCTCAGATTAAAAGTATTCCTAAATATAAGGAGGAAAACTCTCCAAGGAGACAATCATAGCTTTTAAATAAATATCCTAATTTTTTTTTAAAGGATGAGCATGCAAATATTCTCTGGACCTGAACTTTAAGTGTAAGAAAAAAAGAAATTTTGTGTGATATTTTCATCTAAATCTGCAGAAGAATGATATAGTTCAGAAAAACTATACTGATAATTGAGCAAGCTTCTGATATTTAGAGATTCAATTCTGTCTTAAAAGTGGCTTTTTAAGCAATGCCTGTGACTTCCTTCAACATGAAAAATAGAGGAAACCTCAGTTAGATGTTTTTTAAAAAAATGCAAAAACTGGGAAAACCAAACACTGTTTTACAAAGCATGTTGAAAGACCAAGACCTGATTAGTTGTTAGCCATTAAAAAACAAGAATGATCTCAAGTAACATATTTGCCTTTGGAAATACCAACAAAAACTTCCATGGCTTCATTAACCATTAGGCTTGTATAAGAAATAGGACAGAGAATGAAATACAAATAGATATGGATGGATGAGAGTCTAATTTAATAACTACTCAGTATAACTGCCTGCTGTCTGATGCATTGCTGTGTAATGGGCTATTGATTTGGGGGAAAAGATTATATGATAGCTAGAAGCAAATTCCTGGCTCCCCTCCTCATAAGATTTATTGTTTTTGATAATGAGTAAATACATTTTATGCAAGGTTTTTCTAACTGTCTTATTTCTGCCAGCTCCAAGGACAAGACCTACATTTTATGCAAGGCTTTTCTAACTGTCTTAATTCTGCCACCTCCAAGGACAAGACCCTTTATAACTTCATGGACAGTGTCCATAAAATCTGCAAGTACTTCAGACAGTTAGTGAAAGTTCCCACAATGTTCAAGTATCTCTGGCAGACAGAGAATCCGCTCACATGCTTACTTCCTGAGGGTACAAATTTTCTGAATTTCTATAAGCAGAACAGGTTTTTGTCCTTCCCTTTGAATGAGTATTAAATTTTGTGGTAAAAAAGATGTTGATCTTCTGGGTAGGCCAGATAGCCAGTACTTCTGCTTTGGGTATTCCATGAAGGAAAATAGGCCTAGTATCAAGAATGGCAGTTATGAAAGATATTGTTCATCAGTTCAGACTTCCGAGGGCTGTCAGTAATTAAACTATCTCAACAATGACAGTAAGGGGTGACTCAGATTTAGAATATGCCAAAGCACTTCATCCTCATCATTTTCAAATCTAAGGTTCCTCTTCACAGAAGATCTTCCAGAGAAGTTTCTTGAGCCACAAGACAATCAAATATGGCATTACTTCCAACTCTTCAAACAATTTTGATGTAAGTTAGATGAAGGAGCTCCTAATTCACTGTTTTACCTAGGAATGATTCCCTTGGGATGACCTCATCAGTAGAAGACCTTGCAATTCTTTCATTCCTTTACCTTTAAACTACTGCCACCTCTTCATCGGTCTTTTTCTTGTCCACCTAAAAAATAGATATAGCTCCTTGAATTTGTAAGATGCTTAGCTAGTTATATTGTCTGCCACAGCATTTTACTGGAAAGATTTTCATAAAATCATAGAATGAATTGGAAGAAACCTTAAAGATCATCTAGTTCCAACCCCTTGCTATGGCTGATTGTTCCCCACCAGGTCAGGCTGCCCAGGGCCCCATCCAACCTGGCCTTGAGCACCTGCAGGGATGGGATCCATACCCATAACCTCTCTGAGCCGCCTGTGCCAGTGCCTTATCAGCCTCTGAGTGAAAAATTTGTGCCTAACATCTAATCTAAATCTCTCAGTTTAAAACCTTTCCCCCTTTAGAAACATATGCTACAGCATTAGCAGATTTCCATCGCAGATTTCTACATACAATAACTGGATTAGGATGAATGGGAAGTGGAAAAAGATCTGAGATTTATACTCCATCCCCATGATGTTCCAAACACCATATGGAGCAATACAATAATACCCCAAAAGGCACAGTTCTTAACAATTGCTTTAAAACCATATCTATAGTAACTTGGGAAATGTGCCCACTGTGGGGAAAATGCAAAGATGCTTCAAATTTTGCACAGTATTTTTCTTTGGAATACATATTTTGCATGCATATATATGTGTATATAAATGTGTGTATATAAATATAAGCAGATTTTCGTAATATAGATTAAAGAGAGAGAGAACTCCATTCCCCCACAGGAGGGGAGTTGGAACTAGATGATCTTTGAGGTATCTTCCATACCAAGCCATTCAAGGAATCTATAATAAGTGTATGAATGCATATATTTAAGAATGAGAATAGAATATGCCCAAATTTCATTAAGTTTATTATCTTTATACAGTATCTTCACCTGTAATTCACTGAACTACAGTCTAAAGTCTACAGAATTAAAGTCTATTGATGTTCATAAGACAGTATTTTAAAACTCAGTAAAGCAAGTTGAATGCCACTAGCAATTATTATAGAAAGCTCACAGAGATCAAATGAAGTTGCACAAGAAACCAGGAAAAAATGTTCATTAAAAATTGATGAAATAAGAGGATGAGATAGCCACAAATCATGAGCTTAACTTGAATAGAAAGGCACTGAAAAAATAAGCAGTATCTAAGCATCAAGAAGATAATGAAGTACTGAGAAACAGCTCCACATAAATCGGTTATTTTCCTCTGTCATGGAGCAACAGATTCAGTGAATAGGGACAGTGAACTGGTATTCTTTAGTAAGGCTTTTGCCACTGTTTTAGACCTATACTCTGAGGGAATCTGTGGAAATGTGGACAAATAAAAATACCAGAGAAATGAAAAACTGCTTGGACATGGTAGTCACAAGTAATCTTACTATCAAATTGAAAAGATACAATAGGACATCTAGGAGTTTGTGATCAGTAATATTAAACATTTTCATTGTGATTTGGATGAGTTTTCAAGACCAGACTGAAAGGGCCTTTGGGCAAGCTGGTCTAGCATGTTACATCCCTGTCCATGGTGTGAGGTCTGGCGTTAGATCGTCTTCTAGGTCCCTTCCAATCCAAGCCATTCTATGATTCTGTGACAATATCAATTTGTTTGATCACACAGATTGGATTAATATGACTTGGAGGTAGGATATAAGTCAAATGGCAGGCAATTCAGTATGAATAAATACATTCAAATATCAATCTCCACAATTACAGGATGATGCTCAAGCTAGATGGCTGTGCTACAGAAAACCTCAATGTCCCTCAATTAACAGCCATTAACAGGATTATATTGTTTCCAAATTAGTTAAGTATTGTAGAAGTTCAACACTGGTTGAAACACAGTTTTGCCTCTATCTGTACTGCTTTTTGAATAAGGAAACATGAAGCCAATTTGTTGCTGCAAATTCTCTTTGATACAGCACTGATTATTTCAATGCTTGTGTCAAGTTTACTTTCATGTACCAAACAATTATTTCTGTTGTTTTAGATATGTGCAGCTTCAAGTCAATAGCATCCTCACAAAACCCTCCAGGAATTATTCAAAATCGTTTCCACTATTCACAAAGTTATGAGGTTTCAGAATCATTATTAATCTGAGCGTAGCAAAGATTTTATAAGGACTACGTTTTCCGGCTGATGCTTGCTCTGACAGCTCTAACTGCGTAATGGCTTTAGCAAACAGAAGGAGATTTCTAATTTTGTATGAATGAAAATCAATATATACTTCTCGAGATTTAATATGTATAATGGTTATATTTCTCACAAACATTTTGTCAGCTATTGCTCTGGGTCAGTTTCAGTGAATTCCTAATATAAGACAGAGACGCTGTGAAAACTGATTTAATTTAATCCATAACATTGTTCCAGACAGAATCGTCCTTACCAGTATGATTAAACCATCATGAAAGCTGTGATTGTGTTGTCTTTTTTCCCCTTGTATATGACACTTTGGGATTCCAACATCAGCAGCAATATTTCAGGCACAGGCATCCTTTCATCCTACACTTAGTCCAGTGCCTCTGATGATGAAGAGTGACATTTTGAGGGGAATAAGACCTGATGTGGTTCTCAGCAGCAGCAGATCTAAGCATCTTTTCACAGGAACATAAATAGAGACACAACCAACTATGTATCACATTAATTTTTAGCCATTTATTTATGCTTATCATGGTCACGTTTAGTTGTCTTCACCACAAACAAGCAGTTACAACTCTCTTGTCGTAAACAAAAGTGGGTTGCAGAGAAGAAAAGGATCTGGGGGTGCTAGTTGACAGTCATTATTGTACCCAGGTGTCCAAGAAAGCCAAAGGCATCCTGGCTTGTATCAGAGATAGTGCAGCCAGCAAGAGCAGGGAGGAGATGGTCCCTCTGTACTCAGCACTGGTGAGGCTGCATCTTGAGTGCTGTGTTCAGTGTTAGGCCCCTCACTACAAGAAATCAAAGCCCTGGAGAATGTCAGAGATGGGCAATGAAGCTACGAAGGGTGTGGTGCACAAAGTTTGTGAGAAGCAACTGAGGAAACTGGGATTGTTCAGTCTGTAGGAGAGAAGACTAAGAGGAGATCATATCACTTTCTACAACTCCCTGAAAGGAGGCTGTGGTGAGGTAGGGTTTGGCCTCTTCTCCCACATGACAGCGATAGGATGAGAAATAATGGCCTCAGTTTGTGCTAGTGGAGGTTCTGGAAAAATTACTTCTTAGAAAGAGTGGTGAAGCACTGGCACAGGCAGCCCAAGGAGGTGATGGATTCCAGAGTTGTTCAAGAATTGTGGAGGTGTGGCACCGAAGTACCTGGTGAGCACAGTGGAGGTGGGTTGGTTGTTTGGCTATGTGATCTTTGTGGTCTTTTCCAACCTTAAAGATTCTATGAAAAGTGCTACATTGTGCCAAATCATTTGAAATAACAAATAAAGACTTGATGATAAATCTTTACTCTTTGAAATTACCTGTTATATGACTATTTTGTGAATATCTTACCAAATCTGGTCATTCAGATGTAAAGGTACTTACTTCATATCTAGATCAGGTTAACTGCACTGCTGTTTTCATTGTCCAAGGATTAAAAAAATCTCAATTTCCCCATATTGAGAAGCAGTTTTCAAAAATCCAGGAGATAGAGCTGGAAGAATATCTTTTGAGATATTTTTCACCTTAGTCTATAGAGGAAGCAAAAATTGAAGGACAGTAGATCCACCATTTCTTTAACATCAAAGAGTGTGACTATTTTTCAGAAGGGAAACCTTGTGAAAACTATTTCAGGGTCAAACAGTATTTTATAGACCTAGAGGGAATGCTGAGAGGCGATATCTTTGTTGCTCTTAACAGATATCAGACTATGAAGATCACATTATGCATCCACTAGTTATCTTTCATTCAGAATCTGTTTTATCAGTCAATGAAGAGCAGAATCAGAACTCAATAATATGAAGATGTGTGAATATCCCCTTGGTGATACAGTCAAGTCTTTGGGAAAACAAAAATACCATGACTAAATTGGAAATTCTTTGACAGTAAAAAATCATTTGTGTTGCATGCTGAGTTTCTCTGACTGTTTGTAACTAAGATTTTTTTCATGAGCCAGAATGATTTGCGTGCCAGGATTTTCATTTTCCTGCCAATTTGGACACTAGCTGAGAAGTGTAGCAATTCTTATTCTGGCTCTTTGGGCTATGCGATATCTTCTCTTGCTTACTTGCACATGCTTCATTTTATATGTATGAGGAAAAGCCCAAATATAAACACTGTGCAGACTGTAGTAAGTTATGTCAAAAATTTTATATACTTTTCTGTTGCACCATGCATATGCATTTGTTTATGTAAGCGCATATAGTATCCTTCCAAAGCTTTAGATGTACAATAATTACAAATCAGAATATAAATATATGCCACCAAAAAAAAAAAAAAAAAAAAAAAAAAAAAAAAAGCAGCCCACAAAATAACTATCTTCTGGGCCATACATCCATAGTAATCACTCTGAGAGAATCATAACATTAACTCCACTCAATATATTTAAACCCAAGAAAGTCCTCTACATTTACATTGCAATGAAAGACTGAGAACATTTCCTTCTGAATTTCTACTAAATGTAATCAGATGCTGCAGTATTGATCTGGACAATATTTTAGGAGTGCACAGAAGCAGTTTCATGGTCACACCAAATCTTCTTGAACTTACTGACCTCTTATCATTGTGCCACTAAGTAGGAGCTATGCCAGGAGGTTAGGAGTTGCACATCTTTATAAAGAAAAAGAAACAATCCAGAAGCAGACACTGAAAATAAAAAATAAGGTAAATTTCCTCTCTCCATATCAGTGCCCAAGTAGAATGGGGTTATTTTGTTTTCTTGACTTCTCTACATGGAACAAAAAAAATTGCCCTTTGGCTTGTATTCAGGCACACCAGGATGATTTTTATTTTCATGTTCAGATGTAGACACAAGTTTTAGAAATGCACTCAGTGCTTATGTCACAATGGGGAAATGTGTTTGGGTTATCTATGTGATTTAGGGCTCAAAGACATGAGAGCCAAAATAACTTTAGAATGGCTCAACTCCAACCTCTCTCCTTGAATTTCATCCCCCTGTAGCAGACTGACACATTCTGAGCAGAAAGTGATACTGTGAGGATACCAGTGTTGCAACATGCTCAGAAAGAAGATAATGAAAATATCTTATATAGCTAAAATATCCTTTCTTTTATAGTAAATGTAAAAAAAAGTGAGTGTTTCAAATATTGTAATCCATTACAATTAACCCAGACACAGGGAATACTTCCAATTGTAAGGCAATGTAGCATTCCTTCAAAGAGGTGTCAGAAACAATCATAGTCTAATGAGATTTTACATGAACCACCTGCTGTTAGCTTTCAATTAGATAAAACACCTTTGCTGGAAGTGAGGAAACCCTTTTCATTATTTGCAAATGAGGTACAGAACAGAAAGAGATAATGGAAAAAGAAATAAGAAAATAATAGTACAGTCTGGACAACCCAGCTCTACTCCTATCCCTATAATTTCTCTCCACGGACAAGAAAAGGAGGAGGAGGGTTGGAAGAAGTGAGGGTAATATTCAGTGTTCAGTAACACTGGGGAATAACTTAGGGGAAAGTTACACGAATAACTAACATAACTGTCACCCCTGCAAAAATGTTGAATTGCTTTGGGTCAGGTAAGGTATTTTGTTCTGTTTAAGAGCAACATTTAAGTTAGAATTGTCTTTTTTGTTAAGGAAAATAAAGAGAGGGAAGAAAGAGAGAGAAAGCAGGGAAGAGAAGGGAAGGGGAAGGGGAAGGGGAAGGGGAAGGAGAAGGGGAAGGGGAAGGGGAAGGGAATCAAGGTGCAAAGAAAAGCCCAGTGACATATTCCCAAACCCCAAAGCAATGATAATCTTTCCTTTCAAGAGCAGTTAAAAAAAAATGCCTTTGCCTGTCTAGGTGTCTGTGACGAATTACCCAAACTGAAAGAAGGTTTGAAGGGGTCCAGATTCCACCAAACTAAAGAACCTGAGGGGTGTAGAAGTTTTATTCCCTTGAGATATGGAAAAGTGCTTACAAAAGAATTCTTTCTTCAGTCAACCAAAAAAAGGTCATATCTACTGGTGATTGATAGAAACTGAATGCACTGTAACACTTCTTGAAGTTTCAACAGCTGTGTACCCTGAAGATATTATTCAAAAAGATGCTTCTGGAATCTGAGTCACAGGCAGAATATAATTTGAGAATCTGCTGTGGGATTTTTTTTTAAAGGGTTCATCATCCAGAACCATGGCTTTAGTACAGACTGCTGTGGCAGCCAGTACTAGCCTGAAGAGACTGACAGGGATGAGAGTGTGAGATAATCTATCATTCAGAAGCTGAAACACTGCATGGATTTTGAAGATAATTCAAATAAGCCTAGCAGACCACTAAAAAAAAAAAAGTGAAAAAGTGTTTATGCAAAAGCAGACTCAAAATCAGAAGGTGACTAAACTTATTATTCATAATGATCACATGAAAATGAATTTAAAAATTAAGGAAATGAAGCTGTGGGTGAGTTTGATTTTGCAATTTTTAAGAGATAATGTATTAGTTTTAAGTAATGGGCACTAAAGTACATATTTATCACCATCTGTGGTTTGTTAGTTGGTTAAGGTCAGATGTCCTAAAGGCACCAATCTACTCAGAGTAACGCTGTTCTGTGATCAATCCACAGAGAGAAAATCTTTGCATTTAACCACAGTTTCCCCTGCTTCGTAGGATAATAATTTTCTTCTGACTCAGTTCAGCGGAAAATCACTTGGCCTCTTCCACGAGATTCCTTAGCGCCACAACCCAGCAAGAAGGCTCCAGCATTGCTGCACCCCTGCCTATGATCTTGCCTTATTGCTGAGTGTCCCCTATGGCTGCTAGTCCTGAAAAATATGTATTTAAAGAAAAAAGTTGAATTTCTCCAAACAAGTTGTTTGGACAGGGCATGGACAGTCATGTCCAAACAAACCCATATGTTCTTATTAAATGTAGGACATGGGTCATTTGGAAAACTGTTTTTCAGGACTAGGGGAAGAAACTGCACCTCTTGTCAGTTGTGTCCTTTTACGTCTGTGATTAAAACTCAGAAAATGAAACAAAAATGTGTTTCCTCTTGCACTTTTGCAGAGGAGCTTAATCCAAGCTGCAATCTAACCCTAAAGGAATGAGAACAGTATTTTATTTGTGACAAGATTGGTCAACATATCTGCCTTTTAAATCTTACAGTTAAGCTATTTCTACATGAAGATTTCCAATTGAATCATATTACTGGTATGTTACCTTCAAGCTCAATCAGGACACAACCAGGTAGCATATCCAGAGCTGCTACAGCAGACTGATGAAGAATCATTAGCAAGACAAAAGGGGCAGATGACAGAATTTAATGTGAAGGAAGGAAAAATTACCTCGTACCAGTCTCAGGAAGAGTTATAATTGAGGTTTTGTAATTGAAAAAAGAGAAATCTCTTGCAGAATATAAGCTTACTGGTAACTCTGTATTGACTGCCGAAAGAGGGGTGCCAGATGCTAACCAAGGACCAGAAAATCACTTTGCATCCCAGCTCCAAACATAATATAGTGCCTATTTTACCACTGGAATGATTTACACCAAAGACCAAGGCAGACACTGGTCCCCATGGCCACCACAGCATCTGCAAAAAGTCATCCCCTACCCTCTAACACTCATTCCTGGCTACACATACTACCACTGGATGAGAAGCAGGTTGATGGTGAACACCTCATTCCACAGGCTTCGAATGGATTAGTATCATCAATGGCTTATTGGCATCTGGCTCTGACAAATGTAGAGATCTACTGTGTTCCCACAGTCTGAATGAAAGGGCCTCTCAATGCTCTTGGGTCAACCCTTGTGAGATAAAACTGCTCCAGGAGAGATATCTTTCTGAAAGATTGGGTTCCTGTTAAAGTTCCAAACTGCTTGGAAAGCAGGCCCATGCTACTGATAGGCCTGAGGTCTTCCTACATCTTTTTTGTCACATTTTGGAGCACAGCTGCAAAAGAGATGGCAGATACAACTATATGCAGCAACATTCAGAAAATGTTCTCAGTACTGGAAATCATGTTTCTATTCTGAAGCCACAGCAGAACAGAGCAACTTCAATACTGTCATGAGAAGTTGGGTGGAAAGGAAACATTTATTCATCCTGCTGGTGATGTATCAACCAACCTCTGTGGCTATAGTGAGGATAAACCAAATTTCAGATCTATGCATTCAGCAAGAATTTTGCTTGCTACTTTTCAAAAATTAGTTTCTGTAAGATATGGTACAATTTGATTTTCACCAAAGGATATAACCTTGAATTAACAAATAAAGGACACTGTTTAAGAAAAGCAAACTCTTAATAAAGCAATATATTATCTATACACAGGTAAATGCTGTGGAAATAAAGGAGACTTTAGGAAGCTAAAAGTGAAAAGTGAGACTCTGAAGCTGAAACTCTGCTTAAATGGATTTGCAGCAAATTGGCTCATTTCCACCTTTCTTCATAATAGCAGTGCAGAGCATAATGGTGTTTTCCACTTTGTAGTTCTCCAGTTTGAGCATTCAGACAGACAGCTCACACACCAAGGACAGATCCAGTATTCCTGGTCTGGCCATGATCCAGAAAAAAGCAGGTAGACACTAAAGGATAAATATGCCACAAGAACTCGTTCCATTCAAGCAGGATAGTTTTCAAACAAAAGGATTTTCCTTTTACATTCCCCTAATGATGGAGCTCAGATGAGGGCTGAATCCTCTTGAAGCAAGCAGCCAATCTTTGCTACACATTTTGAGCTACATGGTGTTGAGTTAACCAAAGTACAATGGCTCCCATTACCCCAAGGGACAGTCTTCACATCATCCTCTCTAGCAAGGCTGCAAATCCAGACGGAGTAACCAACCACTGTACTGGTACCATTTCTAGTACATCTGGACTAGGATTACATCATTCTTTGTTTTAAAGTAACACGTCTCTCCAAAACTCCTTTATATCCGACATATTTGTGATTGCAAAGACTTACATTTGGGACAATCATACATTGTAAAGAGAACTAATATGAAAGGCATGCTTGGATGTTAATTCTTTCAGATGTTTTCCGAAGTCTGTAATTTCAGCAACGGGAGAAAGAATCTGACAGTCAAAGGCAATCACTTCTCCAATCAGCTGCTTTATTTACCAACTCTACTGGATGTGCAATTATTCCATCTGCATAAAGATTGCTTTAATTTTTAATTTACATATAAGATTGTAAAAGTTACATGATTGACAGTACCGGAAATGAAAGACAATTTGTCCAAAAAAAAAAGTAAATTGCTTTTATCAAAGGCAAGAGCAATGCAAGTCTCCTCTTTCGTGTCTGTGATGCACTTCACACTTAGAAACAGAGGGGCCATTTTGAGGATTAAGAGAGTGCTTTAAACTCCGAGTAAGTCTTTTAAAAGTGCATACGAAATAACAAAAATAAAATACAAAATCACTTGTAAATTGAATTTTTGCAAGAGTCTCTATGAATTTTTAAACAGATCATTTTTGACACTAGCAGTTACTAAGATAGCCACATTAAGAAAAACAAGATAATTTAACTGTGAAACAGAGCAGAAACTGAGTAGAAAACATACCATCACCTTTGTGAAGTTATTTTACGGAAAAGTGTCTGAAGAAACATCTTTGCCTGTTCCTGAAAATAATAATTTTCTCAAAACACGTGAACAGTCTGTGATGACTGGAATGCATCTGAGGTTGGCAAGAATGCAGACCAACGGTGGTCTGAATGGACCTGATGAGTCCCCACTTTAAACATGTACAATTTTAACAAATGCACAGAAAAAGATGAGATACGAACTCTGAAGCTGTTTGTGCAGCTATTAAATCCCACCAGGCTCCAGAACTCAACATTTTATACTGACTGGGCAGACTGAGGTCACCAGTGTATCAGTAGAAATAGCTGATCAGAAGTACCAGACAGGAATGCGTGTAGCCTGTCTGTAATGTGTTCCTCAGCAACTGTAGCACCTCATGGGAGTCCCAGTCCTCAGCACAGAAACAGAAAAACCTATGATTCTAAATCATGTTTATGTATTATTAGTCTAAGGTATGCTAATTTGACGCATGCATTCTTTCCCTGGTTCCCCATTTTTCATGCATACTGTTAATTATATTAGGATAACCCTTCAGGTTTAAAATATTGATAGAGAAACGTGTTCTGCTGAACTCTGATCTTTCTCAACACAAAAATGTCTTCAGTGCAATGGCGTATCAGATCGTAAGGAGCTGCAATAATATTCAGAAAAGTCTTTTTCCATGCGACGCTTGCAAATGCTATTAGCAAATGCATCTTTATGAAGTCATTTTATCTAGGAATTTATCAAAAAGAAGCCATCTACAAAGCAAAAGAACACAGAAGAACCAAAAGTCTAACCTTAAAAAGCAGATACCAGCTGTGAGAAGAGATAATAAATAGATAAAAACTAATAAAGTGAGCAGCAGGTAGATGAAAGCTCAGGTAGTTTACAACTACCAGCTTAAATCTACCTCCAGAGGATCTTTGAAACAGAAGCAACAGAGACAGAACTGCCTCTTCCTTTCGTCTGCAATGTCAGAATGAACTTGATGGACGGACAGTTTGTGACATTGAGACTGGTTGAGAGGTCCTTAGGCCACTGGCTGAGCAGGGAGGTACACAGAGTGTAGCAATTTTCCTCTCATTTAGGAAGTTATTTTCCTTCATTAAAAAAAAAAAAAAAAAAAAAAGACCTCTGCAATGAGTGCAAATTATGATACGCTGAACACAATAGCTCATTTGCACATCAGCGTCAGTTTGTTGCTGAGAGGGAGGTGTTTATGCTGATGTGTGTTTGTGAGCTCTATTTAGCACGAATATAATGTAATCCTGCCAGTGAGTCCTGAGAATGGAACTGTCTTTATAGCACAGCCTCAGCAGAGGTTTTCACAAACAGAATCATAAAGTTAGCATCTTAAATTTGCAGTTGGAAAAGGCATGAGAAAACCTGAGTTCCAAAATGCTGAGAACCCAACTGCCTGCAGAAATGCTTGCAGATATCAAGTTTGCGGAGTCATCCCACTTCTTCCTCATCGTATCTTAAGCACATTTTATGTATTTGTGTCACCAGTATACCCTTTGCTGCATCTAATCTTAACTTATTTTGACTAAAGTAGCATTTGATCCAAAAATTTGATCTAAAAATCCTCATACAGTTACCGTGGCAGCATAAGAAAGAACAAAGACCCATCATATAACCCAAGAACTTTTTAAAGTATAAGCATAAATCTTTATCAGATGAGAATAATTTCAAACTGAAGACAGAATGGTTTTCTATAACCTTTTGTTGCTTAAGGTCTTGGAGAAAGTCAGTGTCAGTGACGGTGACAAAATGAATGCAATGTCTTTTCTGTCACTGGAGAGCAGAGTCCTCCCAGATTCCTCATACACTCCCCATTTTTTAACGTGAGATGATGCAATAAATCCTACCCTAGTGAAAAGGAAAGAAATATATATCCAAGGAGCTTCTTCCCTTAGAGTGGGATAAATCAGACAAACGGTGCCCAGGTTTGAAGCATTCAGAAGGCAAACACTATTTTTGTAATTTGAGCCCTTTTCTCAGGGTGAGTGTCTCAACCAGCTGGTCTCATGGTTCTGCAGCAATCACAGAGGAACATTCTGCTTTCATTTAATATGACATTTCCTCTGTGTATGAGTTATTAGTGTGAAGCTGCAGCCCACAGCAAAAATAGAAGCTCAGCTTCTACTAAGTGCTTTCTTCTAGCCAAGCTGTAGAAGCAGTTTACAGCCTTTTAGCTATAAGGGGATCTGAGTTTGACTAAAAAATGATAGTGCAAGAGTATGAAATCTAATTGTTGTAGATTGTGTGACATTACTTGAATATTTGTTTCCCAGTATATCTCAAAGTTATACTAAGCATTTGCTCAATTCCATCAAAATTAAAAGAAAGCAGTGGTGGAAACAGGAACTAAAGCCCCAGCTTCTAGAAAAAAAAAAAACAGGTCAGAGTTTTTAATTGGAATTTCAACTTCTCCCTGAATGTTTTGCTGAAATTGATACAGCTAAAATAAATGGCATTAAATAGAATCAAATATCTAAAAAAATGTTTCTATTTAAAAAAATAAAGGAAAAGTATTGCTTTTGAAAGTGTTTGTTTCAGGGAGGCATGAAATCAGCCGTGTGAAAAGAACAAGCTAATAAAGTTGCTGTGATATATTAACTTGTAAGAGCAGGCAGGGAGTATTTTTTTCATATTCTGAAACAGTATTAGTAAGCTGTACAAATAGAAAGTGAAAGAACTGTTGTATTTGCAGAAACTAAAGCAAAAAGGGACAGAGCGCCAGAAAAATCAGGCATTTTATATGTTTGTTAAGGTTAGAAAATTCAAGCCTACTTACTTTGCTGATTTGGACCTCCAAGCCAGCTAAATATGTTGGAGATCTAACCAGAGCTGACCTCTCATGGCCAGTTCAGTGGTCAAGTGCTACAACAAACTGGTGCTTCTCCCATCATGAAACAAAACGCATGGGTCTACTGGGGATGGGTGTCTTGCTTTGAGCTGTAGTGTCATCCAAGGATACATGGGACTGATTACCCAGGCCCAGCCTCTACCCTGACTTGCATGGAATGCTAAAGGTAGCTGGAAGCTTGAAACAAAACCATCAAGTAACTTAGGACTGATGTGCTCAAATTGCTGTGTGCTGTTTCCCTACCCATTCACCAAGTTACACATTTCAAACAGATCTTTGCTGTGCCCAGTCACTGCCTGGTGAGCCCTTAAGAAGAAACATCACCACATTCACCCCCTTATTCAATTTTAAGGAGGCTCTGCTTCTAAACGAAGTTTGTTCTTTGGTATCTTTGTAAGAGGTCCTTTGAGGTCTTCACATCTACATTCTTCCAGCATTTTCAACTCATTTGATGATTCAGTGGCATCATGAAAAATAATTGCCCTCTCTTTTTTCTCATATTCTGGTTGAAAAGCAAGACTCCTAAATTCATTTTTGTGATCTCTCTATCATGGATGCTGAAATATTTTTAAATGGCTTACAAGCATCTTTTCAGCTCACAATCTGTTTCCACAGTGTGCTGTTTCAAAATTCTCCATGTAACATATTTCCATCCTTATTTTTGTACTAGTGTTGCCAAATTTCTAGATTTTACAGTACCTAAAAAATGTTCTATTCATCTCTTTAACTGTTAACCCACATGGGTGCTTCTCGATTCTATCACAAAAAAATAAAAATTAAAAAAAAAGATGGGTCTAAACAATTTCTTTTTTCTACTTGCTTCAGACCCCTATTTGCAGTTTCCATCTTTAGCTTTACTTCTTTTACTTCTTTACACTCCTCACTGACCTTCATTAAGTATTAGGAGCAGCCAACCCTCCAACTTTTCTATTATCTTATTCAGATACCTGTCTTTAGGGCAGGTACAATCATGAGAACTAAAATCAAATTGATTTCATGATGTTATCTAAATAATCTAAGTTCATATTACAAATTAATTTATTGTTACCATCATCTACAGAGGAGCACATGAAACAGAATAGTATAGTGACTTTATTATTAAGATTTTATACCTTCTTTTTAATGCAATTTCTACAGATCATGTATTTTGTATTTCCTCTATAACTTCATGCACTCTACGTGCACCATTCTTTTTATGGGAATCTTTAAACTCCAGGAGAACCTCTACTTTCCTCTGTAGCTTTGTAGCTCCAGTTGAGACAAAGGCACTGAAAAGATGACAAAGGGAGAGCAGTACAATGTAGACTCCCCCCTACGTTTTGTTTAGCAGAAGTTTGTGTAATACAGTTTTCTTCAAGTCCAGAATGGCCTCATTGTTCAAAGAAGATATCTTTCAATTTCAGCGACACCATGGCGTGTTCATCCTTTTGAATTTAAATCTGTGGTTTCTAGAAGCTGGGATCATCACATGAAGTTTGACAGGTTTTAGGAAATTTTAGTTACAATAGACAGGAGAATTGAAACCATTTTATCTCAGGTGAAAAATGAGGAAGTTTAAATCATGGGTTTTGAAAGTGCCACATGGGGAAATCTTCTGATATACTCAATTTGACATCTCAATAAAAGAGAACATGGCATTGCAGTATAAAATGAAACACATGAAAAAAGGTCAGCACAGCTAACTTTCAATTAGACTTGTGCTTCAGAAAGGTTGAGGTGAAGGACCTCAAGGCCTCCCATATCATCTTTTGATGCTGAACCAAGTGTCCATAGTGAAGTTCGATCTTAGAAAATAAGTAACTGGACATTGTCTTGTAACTTATGAGTGACAGCACAGATTAAAAAGTAATAATGTCTTATTTACTATTGATTTTTTTTTTTTCCTTTTTGGCTATATTCTGAGCTGGTACAAATCAGTTTACCCCACTGATGTCCATTTTCCATAAGAAGAGGAGTGGCCAGCAGGAACTGGGAGTGATTGTCCCTCTCTAATCTGTCCTCATGCAGCCCCATGTGCAGTACTGCGTGCAGGTCTGGAGCCCCTAGTATGAGCAAGACAGAGAGCTGCTGGAGAAGAGGGCCACAAAGATGAACAGAGAGGTGGAGCACCTCCCTTACAAAGACAGGCTGAGGGAGCTGGGCTTGTTCAGCCTGGAGAAAAGAAGTCTGTGGGTGACCTCATTACAGCCTTCCAGTACCTAAAGGGAGCCTACAAACAGGAGGTGAGTCAACTCTTTAAAAGGGGAGATAACAGCAGGACAAGGGGAAATGGGTTTAAGTTGAAGGAGGGAAGATTTAGGCTGGATGTCAGGGGGAAATTCTTTACCAGGAGTGTGGTGAGGTGCTGGAACAGCTGCCCAGAGAGGCTGTGGATGCCCCATCCATCCCTGGAGGTGTTCAAGGCCAGGTTGGATGGGGCCCTGGGCAGCCTGGTCTAGTATTACATGTCGAGGTCTGTGGCCCTGCATGCGGTAAGGAGATTGGAGCTTTGTGATCCTTGAGGTCCCTTCCAACCCTAACCATTCTATGATTGTGTGATTCCATGTGATGTCAGTGCAGTTATACCATCTTTGTCTTGCTGAAAGACCCATGCAGAGCAATGATTTACATTCATTAAAAGGGGATTCAAAATATTTATTTTAATTAAAGTAAATGGAATGACAGCACCTTCCTTTCTATCAAAATCAGAGTAAAACCTCTCTTTTTTTCTAGTTTCAACAAAAAAGGCTTTCTGTCTTCACTGATTGGTGGAACACGGATTTTCTTTCTAGATATAGCCTAAATTAGTAATCACTCGCAAAATTCATTTGAAGATACTCTTTCCACAGATGTTAAGAATCAGAAGATTTACCACGGGAAGATATGAGGGCTATAATAGCTTTCTTAGTAGTGCTAAGTGCAGCAAATACTCTGCAACAGAGGATGCTGAGCCACCAGCAAGTTTCCTCATTTTCCATGATTATACAGCTTTACATCATCTGCAACTAGAGTACACATAGATTTCTTCAAAGTCTGCCTTCACATTTCATTATATAATGGGAATCTGTGAATAAAATCCCAGAGAATACTTAGAAATGTACTCCTTAGAAAAATAAAGTGGGGGAAAAAAATGCATAAACAGATATTTTCAAAATTTACGTACATTTCTGTAACACTCAAATATCAAAGCATAGTAGTTGGATTCCTTTCACACATACACACGTATGCACCCCACAAATACAAACTCCACAGACTTGATTAATATAACTTATAAACACATAATTGTGATTTTTTTTTTTTATCAAGCACTAAGATACTGGAAATCAAAAGATGAAATGACTGCTTTTGTAATTAAAAGACCCAAAAATGGATTGATGAAGTATTGGCAAGAATAAAAAACTATTTTTGAAACCTTATGAAGACATGTAGGAGAAATTTTAAATGGGAGGTATTCCTTGACTTGAGAAGAACATATGTCTACAAATCAAATGATTATGGAGCACAGTTTTAATGAAGAACATACTTTTAGTAAAAAAAGATAGTTCCACTAGCTGGTTATTTTTATTTTTTCCACTGAATAATATTTGAATGAAAAATTATATATTCATCAAAAAGTTAGTTTAGATAGCATTATCTTTCTTATGGGAAGCTTAAAACCCCAGGGTAAAAATTAAATTAAAATTTAAAAAATGGTATGCTTTTGAGCAATAGGAGTTTTAAAAGAAGAAGTTGGTTCTGGTGTTTCAACAATAAAAGTCTTTGTTTTCTGATGACAAAAAGTCTATGTTTTCAATACAGTTTCCCATGGGGAAAGTTGAGTTTAAGACATCTCTGACATTGGCATTTCATATCCTAGTTCAACACAGTCATAAGCATTTGTGGTAATCAGAGATATCACCATCATGACATGACACATCATGACCTACAATATAATGCTCTATAACGAGGTCAAGGGGAAGCTTGATTTGATAGACATTTTTCATCTGTTAATGACAAATTAGGGGCAATTCTGAATTATTCATCTACAATCCCTGCATATGTTTAAGTCAAAGCTACTTTGATGTCTTGCAAGTTTCAAACTTATTACAAGAGAGCTTTTTGCTTTTGTCTTTAACTAATGTTCAAGAAATGAAGTGATAAAACTGCTGAGATCAAGAAATGTCTGCATTTCATGACTGCAACAGTGGCAAAGCTGCAAGTATAACAGACTCAGAGCTGTCAGTGATTTACCAGACTTCTTTAAAGAAAGCTAAGAAAGTGAAAAAAACATAGCAGTGTTTCACTGTTGTTTGCTTACTCTGCTAACTTGCACGTCACTACATTATGTATAGATGCTCCACTGAAAATACATGACTTTAGTGAAGTTGTACAGGTTGCTTTTTACCATATCCATTCACACTGATGTATACAGAAAATACAACGAATTTAAGGAGAGATAAATATCCACTGCATAAAACAAACTGATTGTAATGGGAGTCAATATATTTTACATTGATGACTTCATTAGCACTGGAACATTCTATTTAAAAACCAATAAACATACCTTCATACTGGTATTAAAAATCAGCTTTGTTAGAACAGCTCAGCAGAAGGAATCAATACATCCTCTGGTTCTGTAAATCTTCAGTCTTGTCCTCCTCTTTTGAATATCAAAACTGTGTAGCCATCCACACCAACTCAGCTAAAGTGGATGCTGAGTCCCCTGATCCATAAAGCTCTGTAAGGGTGGGATTCATCTCAGCCTAGCCAAAAAACTTCATCTGATATAAACCATAGAATCACAGAAGGGCTTAGGTTGGAAGAGACTAAAAGATCATGGAACTCCAACTCCCCTGCCCTAGGCAAACTCTGTTAGCAATGGCGAAGGATAGAAATCTCTAGATGGTGCCTTATTCTTCCTAGTGTGGACACAGTTTAGCAGAGACTAAAATGCCATCTTAGAGCACTTTCTGCATAAATATGGAACTCAATTAGATGTCCTTTGAATGGCACTGGACGTAGTTTTTATATTCTATTTACTAGTTATATTGAGAAGAAGAGTTCTGAGGACATATATTGAAGCAACAGAAGTTCAGAGCAAATGTAAGGAAAATTCCCTACAAGAAGCAGAAGAGGTTAGCAAGATAAATTATGTAGTCTCCAGCTTTGGAGACTTTAAAGATCTGACTGGATAAAACACAGAGTTACCTTTTCTGATCTCATAGCTAACCCTGCTGTGAACAGGAGGTTGAATTAGTGAACTCCTGAGGTCCCTTCCTGCAGGAATTCTCCTTTGATTCTCTGGTATTTTCCAATAGTAGCTTTATACCAAACTGGATCTCCTGATGGCATCTTAGGTCATTCAGGGTGAACATGGAGCTCATTCAACTATTTCTGTGTAGAAGTGTCCAGGATTTCATGCCATGCCTTTGAGTATCTCCTGAACGTCTCTTGAGGGACACAACCTGTTTGAGATTCCAGGCTTATTAGCTAAAAATCAATGCAACACAAAAACTCAAGTACCTTTGGTTGCTCAGTTCATTTTTAAGCAAGTATCTTCTTATTCAGTAATCTATGGATGTTTAATGGTGAGCCAACAAAGAAAATACAAAATTATGGAAATAAACTATAATTTCTCCTGATGGCTGCCAGTTTTGTGTTTTTCTTTTGTTCTTTACATTGCTTATTTTACCCTGTGTGCTAGATTCTGATTGACTGCCAAAAGCTAGAAGAGAGCAGATTCATCAAATCTCTCTTCTTCGGTGCAGTGTTCAGAGATAGCTGCAGACCCTATGTTGCCTTATTGCACCTGATGTCTCAGTACCTGAAAGGGAGAGGGCAGAATGTAGGAGATGTATGCCACGGAACGACGATGCAGCAAGGGTATGCATGTGGGAATGGTGCTGTATCTTCTCCAAGGAGTTCATTGTCAGCCTCTCCAGCAGTGATGGCTCTGGGGCATGAAGCTCCCTGGGAACAGGGCAGGAGCTGCTGCAAAGCACTGCTGCAGTCCCTTGGAGCACGCTCAGCAAATCTGCGTGCTTGAAAAGCCAGAACTCAAAAGAAGATACTAGGATCTAAGAGGCAAAATTAGTTTAGCAAGATTAAAAAATGATTAGGCATTTATACAAATAAGAATGTGCCTTATAATTACACTAACTAGGCTAAAAATTATAGGGCCAACAGCCTTTATTTCAGACATAAGATGATCACCATCTGGGGACAGACAGAGATTGCATCTCATGCTATTCTATTACACAGTCAGGTACATTATGTGGGTATTTTACCTTCCCATGAAACATCTGGCATAAGCCCTTGTCAGAGACAGGATGCCAGAGTAGATGGACCATTTATCTGTTCTGGTGCATAATTTTTCTGCTACAGTCTAAACTGACTGCCTGAGAGTATCTTTGAAACTGTGGGGAAGAGGAGAGATGTTATTTCTAATTGAAGAACTCGCTATCTCTTACCACCTGTTGTTTGTACATAAGATGATAGAGTTCCAATCACAAGATTAATGCCCAATTTAGGCTGAGAAAACATCAGCAAATCTGTACAATTCTCTTATTTTAAACGCTTTCATGATCTTCAGAGATATTTTACAGTGCCAAGATCAATTTCAAAAATAAACCATAAGACTTAAAAAAAAAAAAAAAAAAAAAAAAAGCTGCATCTGTCATTTGCTTATGCAAAACTTTCCTTGCAGATTTATGAATAACTTTGGTTACGTAATTGCTGTAAAATGCATGGGGGTTCTGCTTATATGGATTTCTGCTATCACTTTATGTGGCAAACATTTGCAACTGATGTACTGAATAAAAGTGCAGAGATAGAAACCTGGGCTACACCCTAACCTCCTCCAGCAAAATACCTTGCTTTCTATTAATTGCTGTTTTCCTTCTTTTTTCCCTTCCTGATTCCCACTCAGAATGCCCAACAGAAAATGTTTACTTTCTTTTAGAAAATAACAACTGAAAAATTTGCTAAATGAAAGCTGAAAAAATTCTGCACATCCATTCTTATAGGAGGTGAGCTACCTTAATTTTTTTCCATCCAAAAATGTTTCATATGAAATTTCAACTTACCTTAATGAAGACTTACAAGCATTTGATATCCATTTGTAACGTACTTTGTGGACCAGGAATAGAGCCTGGGTCTTCATTCAATTAACCTAAGTATTGCCAAGAATAAGATAGTGCTTCCAAATTCTTGACTGGTTTCACATCTCTAAAACTACTTTTACTCTCCAACAAGCTTCCTGACTGCTATTACAAATAAACAGAGAGAACCATAATTAGGCATGCTTATACTCAACTTGAGCCAGTTAGAAGTTAGGTAAAGCAAGTCAGCTGTGTTTCATCACAGCCAATGGGACGAAATAAGCACTTCAAGAATAGAAATCATCCTAACTGTGCAGAAAAATAGAAAATAATGAAATACATCCAAAACAGTGGTTCTTTCTCATTCTCCATTGGCACTGAAGAAGCTTAGAAAAGTACTTTTGCTAGACTTTTTTCTCTATTCAGCTGTCCTAGTTAGGCTACTAAGTCACATTCACGTTTTAACATCTAAAGGCCATGCTATGAAGAACAGCCCATCTAGTTTATTGTCTTGTCTTCATTAGAAGCAAGTAGAGAGGTGGTTTGGGGAGAACTTATGATATCCTTAGATGATCATAATTTTCACACCTGGCTCGTAAATCTTCCCAGACATATGGGAGCACCCCTTCCTTCTGGACAGTCAGCTGGAGATCAGCCAGTATAACTTCCACATCTGAAATAACTCCAAAAGGTTGCACATAGAAAAGTTAGTCAAGATTCTATTCTTTTGATAGTGAACATTATATAAGAAGAATCCCACACTGTTATGTAAACTGTAGATTAGCTGTCAGATCTTAGCTGTAGCCATGACTGATTACTGCTGTTGGCTACCTAGTTATGCCTGCACTTTTCTTCCCAAGAATTTTCAGCCATGTCTGAAGCTGAAATCACATGCAATATGCAGGAGAACTTTTTGTTAAAAATACAAGGGCTTTTGTAAACACAGCTTTTATCTTATAGAAGCTTTTTGTTTTGCTTTCTCAAGAAAAACCCTATTTCCCCATCTGTCTTTAAAGGGGAGCACTGAATTGGTGGATGCCTCCTACCTGGAGACATTCAGGCTTGGACCAAGCTCTGAGCATCCTGGTCTACCTATACGTGCTAGTTGGAATAGCTGGCCTATAATGGTCTTTTCCAGATAGAACAATTTTATGATTATATGATCCTATGAATTTCTCTGATACCCACAGTTTCATGTTTCTCCTGGCTTTATCCACCACTTCATAATTCTTGTGCCCAAAACCAGTTGCTTTTAGGCAGAGAGTCATAGAAGCATTCCTAATCAGAAAAGTATTTAATTACACGTTTAGGACATCAGCATGAAGTCAACAAAACTTGATTAGATGTTAAAACTAATGAAGTGTTCAAGTGATACCTTTATATGGCCAAAAGTCATGAACAGTGTTACTTGCCTTATCAAGCTGGGTTTAAAAAATTAGCAGAAAAACAAAACTAATCTAGTACTGCACCTCCAACATATGTAACATCCATTTTCTACCTTGTAAATGGAAAAATTAAGTATATTTAAAGACTTCAAGGGCTTAAAATATATCTTCTATATCTTCACATATATATATTCTACTTGAGAGACCAGATTTTTTAGGCTAGATCTTCACATGAGAATGCCCAAAATGCACATATAACTCAATTAACCTACATGCAGGACATTAGGAAAAGAGTTCAAGAGAGCAGTCACAGCATCATTATTGTAGTTTGACTCTGCCAAGCAGCTCAGCACTGCACAGATGCTCACACTCCCCAGTTGAGATGGGAAGAGAACAAGAGAATCAGAAAGGTAAAAAGTGAGATAACACCTGGGTTGAGATAAAGACAGTTTCCTCAATAAAGCAAAAGCTGTGTTTGCAAGCAATGGAAAATGAAGAATCCATTCATTACTTCCCACTGGCAGGCACACACTGTTCAACCACGTTCAAGAAAGCAGGACCACCTTGTAGCCACATGTGGTCATTTCTTAAGAAGACAAATGCCATTACTCCAAACATCCCTCCTTTCTCCTGCTTTAGCTTAGTTTTTATTGTTCAGCATGATGCCATATGGTATGGGATATCCCACTGGCCAGTTTAAGTCACCTATCTTGGTTATGTTCCCTTCGAGTTCCCTGAGCACATCCTCCTCATCATTTGCAGAGCAACATGAGAAGCTGGAAAGTCCTTATCTCTGTGCAGCACTGCTCAGCAACAGTTAAAATATCAGTGATTTATCATCACTATTTTCCCCAAAAACATGGCATCATACAAGCCTTTGTGAAGAAAATTAACTCTATCCCAGCCAAAACAATGTTGGCCACCTCCACAGGCTGCATCTCCAGCCTGGGGCTTCTTCTGTGTGGGCATCCATGGGCTGTGCCTCCTTCAGCCCTCATCCTTTGCTGTGCTGTGGGCATGCAAAAATAATCACACTCATTGACATTTGGTGGCATTTCCTGAACTTTTGGAGACCAAACAATGGATGTGAGCACAGTGAGGCAGTGGGTGGTGTGTTTCAGCACTGGCTACAGCAACGGTGGTTTACTTACATTGGTGCAGATTTTTTCAGCAAGATTCTGCTCATCACTGGAAAAAATGCAAAGCTAATGGTGGTGACTATGCTGAAAAATAGCATTTGGTAGTGGAGAATCAACTCTATTGAATAGTGTTATTGTGCTCTTTGTAGTCGTTGTAGTTTCCGTGGAAATAAATAAGAGACATTAAATTCAGAGCTACCTACATAGTTTAAAATCTATCCCAAATATTTTGTTTTGGTAGTGGTGGTGGTTTTGTAAAAGCTAAGGAAAGTACATTTCTGTTCCAGAAAAATAAAATAAAAAATTGTTTTGAATAGATTTTCTAAGGAATACATATGAATTATTTCATCACTGCTTTTTCTGTTGTTAGTTTTATGGGCAGATCAAAAAATCAGCTAGAGTATTCTTTGGGAAAAGTTTTCCAAATCAACTTTAAGGAAAACCAAGTAAAACACTGAATGGAAGCTCTGCCATTTCTCTAGTGGGATGAGAAATGTTTCCATACTCACTCTGATTATGCTCAGTGAAGAATGAGAATAATGAGTAAATAGGGTTTTTTTCAGCATTAAAAGCCACATTTTTTCTTTTGATTTATCAACAAGTTCAAATAAGACCGTCTCTTTCTGGCTATTGATATAGCAGTGTGCAGAAGTATGCTAAAACCCTCATGCTTAACGTTCAGAAGAGAAAAAATAGTTCCATCAGCCTGTAAAAATTGGCAGAAATGCTTAAAGGAATGGACTCTGAAGTGGCATGCAGTATTGAAGAGAAAACATCTGCTGGTTTCTATTAACTGAGCACAGAATTCAAGACAAATATGTTACCTAAGAATCCTACAAAATCCTGCTAAGTAGTTTCTTGCTTTGATTTTTAATAATCCAGAAGCCCATGTAAGCTCTCAATATCAAGTGCAATTGTATGTTATCTTATTATGTGTGCATGCATTTCTGTACCAGACCTATAAAAAGTAATGGATTCAGATATATTCAAAATATTACAATTATTCAAGTATAAATGCATATATGTATGCATTTGGAAATACAAAGTATGAATATTGTTGACATCCCTGCATTACTTATATGTTGGAATCCCTTTTCCTTCCATTTGTTTTCTGACTTTTATGTATGATGTTTGCAGAGAGCACTTTTCACTGCAAGATCGGATATAATGCTGTTGAAGGCCATCAGATAATTCAACAACAAAATTCTTCAATCCTTTAAAGCATATGTATTTAAACTCATATTTATTTATTTGCTATTTAGCTGGAGAGATCATTAAAAGTAAAAAATTATAGCCCTTACCATGCCTGAGAAAGCTGAATATCTTCTGATTTCAACAAGCACATTATACATTCTGGAGTTGAAGCTCTGCACATTTAGTATCAGCAAGTTTATCCAAGTGTTTAACTAAAGACTTCAGATTTTGTCTTTTACATAATGATTAGAACCTGCCCTCCTTTCTGCTGAGATCTTGGAACTGCATCCTGAGAAAATTAGGTGGCCCTAAGGGCAATCACTTCTGCATTTGGGGGATTGGATGAGAGCTTAATGTTTTCTTTATCACCTTTCTCGAGTCCACCCCTATTCCCAGTCCAGCAGCCAAAAGTCCATCTGTCTCATTATGGAGAAGAAGCTCAAGAGTCTCAAGGGTCACGGTCACCAAAGCCCCACTGTCTGGACAGACTGCTGGATGGCCTGGGGTTATGCAGAAGGACCAGTGGGAACCCCAGCAGAGAGAGTAAGGGCTTGGAAAGTTTCATGTCAGAAAACAGCTGAATCTGTTGTCTAACTTAATGGCAGCTAATGAACAGCTATCCAGCAGTGACTTTCTGCCAATATCAACTTTGATTCAAATAAATGAACTAGCATAGGAAGGGTCTATATTTCATTGCCAGACATACAGGCTTAAACCATCACTCTTTCAAGGTTAGCAGTCCTTACTCTGATCTCTCACAAGTATAATTAGCAGCAACTCCACTGAAGCCTACAGAGCATTGGTAGAACAAAACTGGAATGAAAATGGAAGTGTGCTGGTACATGCTTTTACTATTTGCCAACTGAAAATCTAGGCAATATAGCCACTCAAACAGTCAGAAGCCTGTATGCTCCTGGTAGTTTAACTCACAGGGCTTTTAAGTGTCCTTTGCAATGCTGCGTGCCATAGAGAGAGCCAACATACCAGAAGAATTTGTGTCAGTTTGAGCAACATCATATTTCATCACCAAAGCAGGGGAAGAAGAATTCACTGCCAGGTGTACCCGCTCAAAGACATGCACTCTCTGCTGTGTTTGGCTTAGAATAATATTTGTTAATAAATATACTGTGGTTTCCTACCTACCTAGAAAGCCATGTATGGCTGCTGCATGGGTGAGTGGCATGTGCATGTGCACTAAAAGAGATTCTAAACTTTCCAGCTCTCGGAAGAAACAATAAACTTCTTTCATTACTTTTCCCATTAGGGACTGATGATAGCAAAATGTATATTCTTTCTTGCAACACAATGTCACAGAACCCTCCATACAATTTAAATGGCATTTGAGGAGCTCCTTCTAAGTAGAAAAAAATTCTTTCTTAGTCAAAAAGAAGCAGGCAAATATGGCAGTTTCTTACTGAACATTTCTACTTGCTGAATATAGTTGGAGTCATCTGCTTACTTCAGTAACTAAAATTGTTTTATTGCTTTTTGTTCCTGTTATCCTGCTGTTCCAATGCAGTTAGGAGAGATTACTCTGATTCCTGCTCCATTTTGTGCAACATAAACAGAATTTATGCTGCAATTACAAAGTCAGATTCTGCCTGCAGTTATACCTCATAACTCCCAAGAAGAAAACAAGTAGTGTACAGCTGAAGACAGAATCCTTACTGCCAACAGCAAATAAGACCCAAGTAGAAATCATCCTGACTTCCAAGCACAAGGTTGATTTTACCTGGATAGCCCTGCTTGAACTCAGTGGTGGATGCTTTACAATAAGAAACAAGGGCAGATGTGCAGACAGGTAAGAGTTGCATGCAGCTTTTCAAGGTAGGAATTTACTACAGATGAGAAGGGTTCAAATACTCTAAAGAGTATTTTCCAGGAAGTGCGTATGTGTTTCCCACTGATAAATGGGAGCCTTACAGATACATCTATTGTTAATTTTGAAAATATAGGTTATATTTTCCTACTAGGAATGCCAGCTATTTTAGTTTAACTGAGAGAAAGGTATCACTTAGTGCTTGTCAACACAGAGAAAATGACCAGAATATCTACTGTGAAATAAGCTGTCCTAAAACATTCTTGTGAACCTGAAGACATTTCTTGTTCTCTGACCACTACTGGATTGCTAGCATAAATCAGAGTCTGGTCCTTCTCTGTCTGCTTCAGCAAGTTGCTTTCAATCTAATTACAATAGTTCTAAAGAGAGTAAAACTTTAATTTACTATTAGAACTTCTCATATGTCGTTACCTTAGATATCTAAGATTAGTAATGTTAGGTTTCCCAGACAGTTAATATGGGGAAAAAGCATTCGTGACACCTCAATACTGGTACAAGACTCCCTGAAGAAACATATTTTTCCATAGAGATCAGATTGTCTTAAGTACCTTGGCAAGATCTGAAGTTACAAGTGATGAAACTGCGTTAGAGCATTCATACAAGCAGCTGTTCTGGTAGGGTTTGTTTCACAATAACTGGCATCCCTCCAAGACAAAGTTGCTGTCTGTGGGTGTAGCTTAACATTTGTCCACACTTCTGCCCTGGTGGACATGCACTTTCCTTCCTCCTCTTCATGAGAGCCAACACTGATGGCCATGAGACCCTGCAACTGACAGCAGAGGAACTGATCTGGCTGAACAGTAACCCTTTATAAAAAAGAAGCTGATTTTAATTGGAGTCAAACCCTGAGCTGGCACAAAGGAGTTGGGGATGATCATGCTGTCATATTTGGAAGGTAAGACAGTCATTCTGTATGTCAGTCAGACTTGGATTAGTTCAAGGTAGTAGAAAATGCCTCCAGAATCTCTGGAAGCGTGCCAGGCCAAAAAGACAAGATTTTGAGACTGCTCAGTATGGCATTTTAAATTCTTACTGACTTCCTTACACATAAATCCTTCCTCTTATATATATATATATATTATATATACATTATATATATGAATATAGATATGATGTTCTTTTATTTGTTTGTTTTTTTAATGATGTAAAAATCTTTGGGAACAAGGTATTGTGCAAAGGGGTGAACAGGAACAACAAAAACCTGAGATGGCTCTTACCAAAAAGCCCTAGCCTAGCGAAGCAATCAAAAGCAGTAGAAGAAATAAGTTCCAAAACACTAGATCTGATAAGCAAACTCTGTGTCTGCCATGCATACAGGCTAACTGCCTTGGCTACAGCACATAAATCCAGGGTTATGTAACCCACAATGCCACCTTCCCCATCACCCTACTACATTTTGGTAATTTTGTACTTGTGTAGAAAAGAGTGGGATCGAAATTCCTGTGGGGTCCATGTGGCCTGGAAATCAGCACTTTGGTGAACCACCAGCAGGTCTGATGCTGTGACTGAGCCAGCAGATCAGCACAAGCACCTGTGCTTACACTGGGTAACGCCAGTGAAGTCCAGATCACCCCATATAAATCCTTCAAGGACAAGCACTGGGCTAGACAAGAGTTATTATTTGCCCATCTTTGTGAAACACTTTTAGGACTTCTGAAATCATAATGAAAATGAAATAATTACATGAGAATTAAATGCACATTTCATATTTTCATTATTAAAACAGTTTTCAAATTAAATTAAGGGGGGAAATCAGTTCCATTAGTGGCTTTTTAAAATTTTTTATACTTATCACTTTCTGAGGTCCTCTGGGGTCTTTCAGTAGTGCATTTCTTTTGGACTGACCTGGTACCGATCAGACATCTCACAACTCAGTGTGAAAGTTTGGGAATCTTTCAAAAAAAAATTGAAAGAATTGAGTTATTTATTAGAAACACCAAAATGTGCATCACAGGATTTGTCCAAATGATTTTTTCTGTGATTTCTAACAGAGCATACTAGTTTGGAATGTTATATCTCCTTTGTAACAGAGACTTTGGAAAAGTTTGTCTCAGATGTCAGTCTTCCTCCATGGACAAGTTTCAAAACTCATCATTTTTTACATGAGGTTCTTTGTCTCATTTCCTTTCTGTCTTGTTCCATCTCTATTTTACCTTTTATTTCTTCTTTTTCACAGTCTTCCTCATTTGTCTTCCTCATTTTTCTGCATGCATACTGCTGATGTGTCCCCATTTCCTTTTAATTCCACATGATGAACCCAGAATCTCTGCATCTCTACAGAGCATGATGTCTCTAATCCTCTCGTTTGAGCCCTCTCCAGCCTCAGTCTTCTCTATAAAAGGCCTCCTTCATTCTTCCCTCAATCTTCCACTTTCCTAAGCCTACTCTAGTCTCTTCTTACTTCTTTTTCTCACTTATTCTTATAGTATTACGGTTAATGAGGAATTCATACTATAATGCTGACAGCCAGAACCCATCCCAAGAACAAGGTGGATCCAGGCAATCGTAAAGGCATTAGTTTTCATTTTCCCTCTCCCCTCACAAAGACATGTTCAGTAGTAACTGTTAGTACTCCACATCTTTAACACCTCTGTCCCATCAGATTTTCTCCAATGAGCTCCCTGGTGCGCTGGGCATGCAGCAAGGTGCCACTTAAACAAACACAGGTATAATGTTTGCTCTCTGGGGAAAGCTCTAGCTGCATAACAGTCAGTGCTGCAACACAAACTTTGGTGACAGTTTCATACCCATGAATTAACTCACTGGTCTGCCAAGGAAAATTAGCCATGTAATTGGTGAGGTCCTGCAGTTTGACTGTTTGGCAGTGTCAATGCACATGGAGCACCTACTATATTTGTTATTGCCCCCTGCAGATAGCACTGAAACATTACTTTAAATTGACAGAACATGAGAGTGAATGTGAAATCAACGCTAGTTGTACTCAGACATCACTGATCTCCTTGCAGTACTCTATAAGGGTAGGGTAGATGTATTATTTCTTTTCCTCTAGCTTTATGTTTTTGAAGTGATATGCTCTCATAATTAGCTCAAACTGAAATTCCTTAGAGTAGTCTGTGCATACAAAGGAAGGACTCACATATTTTCACAAGTCCACATCTGAAACCATTTATACAACTCTTCCACTTTCATGTTATACATAAGGGCCCATTGATCTCGGAGTAAAATAATCATCATAAATCCTTCTCAACATTCTAGAGGAGTCAAGAAAGAATCACAGAATCACACAGAATCACAGAATTGCGTGGATTGGACAAGACCTCCAGAGATTATCAATTCCGATCTTGTGCTAAAGCAGTTCCTCAATAGTAGGTTACACAGGAAATTGCCCAGATGAGTATAGAAGGAGATTCCAGAACCTCTCTGGGGAGCCTGTGCCAGTGCTCTGCCATTCTCACAGTAAAGAAGTTCTTCCTTGTGTCTGTATGGAACTTCTGTGTTACAGCTTCTGCCCATTACCCCTTGTTCTATTGCTGCACATCAAAAAGGGTCCACCTCCATTAAATTGCGTCCCACACTTCAGAAAAACTGTGATGAGATCATCTCTCAGCCTTCTCTTCTCTAGGCTGAACAGTCCCAGGTCTCTCCACCTTTCTTCATATGGGTAATGTTGATCATCTTTGTGGTCCTCTGTTGGACTTTTTCTATGAGATCCCTGTCTTTTTGAATTGGGGAGCCCAGAACTAGACACTGTATTTTAAATGTGGTCTCACCAGGGCAGAGTAGAGGGGGAGGATCACCTCCTTTGACCTGCTGGTCACACTCTTTTCAGTGCATCCCAGGATGCCATCAGTGTTCTTGGCCACAAGGGCACACTGCTGATTTATGGCCAACTTTCTGTCCACCACCTGGACATCCAGGTCCTTTTCCCCAGAGTTCAAAATAACTATTTTTGCTTTTGGAAACAAAAATCCAAAACAGGCAATTATCTGTGGTGACAAAAGGGTTCAGCAGCAAAAGAGTCAATTTTTAGATGTCAAACTGAGCATTCTCTCAGGGAGTTGCTTTTTCAGAAAACTTGATCACTGCTTCCACAAAAAAACCAACTTCTACAAGGAGTAGAAGAATCTCCACTCTCCACTTAGAAGTTGAGGCAACCAAGTTAACTAGGTGAAAAACACTTCTTTTCCTCTGTTCTTCAAAAAAACAAAAACAAACCAACAACAACAACAACAACAACTAAAACAGAGATACTTTTTCCAGGATATAAAACTTATATCCATTATATCTGTAGGGAAAGCAGTTTGGCCGTGTATTTCTAAACACATTTTACATCGGCTTGAAACACTTTATATCACACTGTGCAAAGGAAGGCTATTTCTGAAATGGCTTTTTGCACACGTACTCTGGTTATATTTTGCTTTCTTTGATCATTTTGCTGCCATGCTATTGATTTTTGTATTAAAAGAGAGACGCAATTCCTAACAAAATAGATGTTTAAAAGTACAGAAATCTTTCCTCCTTTGTAATTAGTTCCTCCTTTTCTGACTCCATTTAATGAAATCTCAAGGGCCAATTGGTGCAATTCTTATTCAGTCAAAACTCCCATTAATCCATATACGTTGCCATAATAATCTGTTATGAAAATAGCAGTCATATCAGGTTATAGTTTTTTAACATCATTATGTGGAAGAGGAAAGAGAATAGGAAGTACTGCATGAAAAATAAGCTTTTATTGTAAACCAAAACCATCCATAATAATTAGCTATATCTAGGAAACTAGTATGATTACCAAAATTAAGTTGATTAATTTAAATTAATGTCACTATTTTATCTAGGTGACATTTGGACTGTATAAAGGAAATTTTCCCCATTTCTTTTCTTCTGTGGGATTGTGTGTCCTCCTCCTCTCCCCAGCAGTTCCTATTGTTTTACTTGACAGCTTGGCCTTCAGTGATCCCAAACTCATTCATCAGAAAAGTCTAATAAAAGTGTTGAACTCTTTTTGATAGACAGTGGTACAAATTACGGGTCTGGGAAAGATCAGCAACCTCTGACTTTCCCTTCTTCACTGTCATAAGAAAGTGTGCACTGCTTACACAGTGACAGAGAAACTTTATTTTGTGTCCTCAACAAAATGAATCCTGCTAGAAAATAGCACCAAATATGGCTATTCTTCATCTATAAAGAGTTGTTCAGCACAGCTTTCCAGAGATCTTCAATGTCCACTTCAGCATCGCTTGTTATGTCAGAATGAAGATTATCAAATAAGCAAGCAGTGGGATGTCACAGACCATCAGAATTTATAGCACTAAATCTCTTCCAAACCGAAGAGTTTCTGAGGAAGAATCAGCAGCCTGAGTAAATCCAGCAGCACAGCTATATATCTGCATGGGAAGGCCAGAGGATGAGCAAGAAGTAGCAGTGTTAAAAGAGGTGAACAGACTCCGGCTAATGCTATTTTTAGGGACATTGTTCAGTGGCCATGATAGTGATGAGTCGAAGACTGGACTGCAGGACCTTAGTGCCTTTATCCTATGATTCCATGGCTGTGATTCTATGTCAGTTAGAAAAAATATATATATATGTTTTTATTAAACAACATATCTCTTTTTCCCCAAAGACCCAACTTTCAGCACAATTCATTTTAGCAATTTCTTCATTTTTTGTAGCTGTAAATATGTGCTATAGCTCTCATAGTGGTGAACTGAAACTAGTTAGAGATGAAGCCTGTGGTGCATCAGGAGAGATGAAGTCAAACTAGAGACAGCAACCTACAATAGAGACAGGGATCACAAGATAGAACAGTAGTATTTTGTCATTTGATTATTTTGCTTAAACTGTTTCTTTCAGTATTCAAAGTTATGTCAAGAAAAACCAAGAAACTATGAAAAAAATTAAAAAAAAAATTGAGTTCACATTAAATTGCAAACATATGTATGTATGTATTCATTGCACAACATAGATTGGACGTCTGAGTGTCAGTTGTGCATATGACTGTCTCATATATTATTAACCCTAAAAAATCCAGTAGCAATACTTCAGCCTGCTTAGTACTGCAACTTTAATACCTAGAAATAATTTTAAAGTAATGTTTAAGAAATAGAAGCTGAGCTGAAGATGGGCTGCTAGGAAGGAAACAGTTTTATAAGAAGGATTTGTGGACCAGCTTTAAAATATAATTATTTTCATTTTTTGCTGAAAAAGATTGTAAAGAAAGGGCAGAGTATAAGCATTATACTAGAGGGAAGAGAGAGAGATATTAAAAATCTGTTGTAGCTGCTTCATCTTCTTTGGAGAACTTTCATTGTCTTGAAAATCTATCAAATCATAACAGTAATAGAAACAAGACAAAGAGCAGCAAAAACCTCTTCTTGTTATCTTCACACACACACACACACACACACACTCAAAGTTATTATGAATAGATATTTAATAAACTAATATAATGAGATGGCAGTAGTAGAAGCCAAAGGAAGAACAGATTAATGAACGCTAAGCTAAACCAGGTGTATGTGAGTCAGCAGGAAATGACAAAATAAATTCACCCTAGACTACTTAAGAATATAGTCAATGTAATCTCTGAGTCTTCTGTGATTATCTCTAAAAATGCAAGAAAAGTGGGGGTGCTCCCAGAGGACTGTCAATTAGCCATCACTGTACTTCTGTGAAGAAACTAGAGAGGAGGGAGAAGATCCATGGAATTATGGGTGAGTTAACCTAACACTGAAAAATCCAAAAACCAATGCTTTTTTTTGTGACCTTTATCTATACCTATTAGAGAAAGAAACAGGTAGAGCAAACTGAAAAGCAAGCAAACTTCAGCGAGCTTGGGCTGTTTCAGGCTTTGCTTGTAGCTTCATTTCTGCATGCAGCAGCATTACAAAATCTGTCACATTCCTGGCTGTGTCAAAATCTGTTTAAAATACAAGAAGAGAAAAGTACAGAGAGCAAGACAGATAAAAGGTATTTTGTGAGTGGGAAGGAAAGCAGGACTTGAAGGGACCACAACCCAAATGAGTGAGATTACACCTTGCATATTGGGTTCTGTTTTGGGCCCCTCACTACAAGAAGGATATGGAGTTGCTCGAGTATGTGCAGGGAAGAGCAATGAAGCTGTTGAAAGAAAAAGGTAAAAATATATACAGGGAATGACTGAGGGAACTGTGGTTGTTTAGTCTGCAGAAGAGGAGGCTAAGGGACTCTCTATAACTACCTGGAAGAAGGTTGCAGTGAGATAGATCGTGGTCTCTTTTCTCAGGTACCAAGTTATAGCATGCTAAGAAATGTCTTCAGAGGAGATTTAGATTACATATTAGGAAGAATTTCTTCATTAAGAGGTTGTTCAGCCATTAGAATGGACTATCCAGGGCAGTGGTGGAGTCCCCATCCTTGTTGGTACCTAAGAAATATGTGGGCATGGCATTCATTAAGGGACATGATCTAGTGATGGAACTCAGTAGGTCAGGTTAATGGTCGGACTTAGCAATTTCAAGGGTCTTTTCAAACCTAAATGATTCTGTGATTCTATGAATAGAGGTTCCCATGCTCAGTGTGATGTAGAAGACACTGATGGGTACCATTCCTGCCTTCAGTGTGATCAAGGTAACGAAAACCTGGTCCATCCCTGTAGCCTGATAACAATGTAAGTACTAAACGCAAAGATAAACATTGTTCCCTTCAGTAAAAACCCCATGATATTAGTGTTGTAGTACAAACATTGAACAGGAATGACTGGAAAAAAGCCTGGTCTTTCATTATACTGTTAGAAACTCAGACCTTATTTCTATTACAACAATATCTGGTCATGATTTGCAGTTCTGTGCTTTACTTACTGAACAGATGTGATCTTAAAATAGTTTTTTCATCGAAATAATAAACCTTTATAGTACTATATTCATTTTTTTGTATATTTTTAATGAGAACCTACAGGATGAACTGAGTTATACTTCCACTGTTTTGGGGAATTTCAAGTATAAGGCTCTTTCACAGCAAGGGACTAATCTCTAACCAGTGTAATATACAGAAAATTACTATTTTAAGAGGCATAATTTTTCCATTTCTGTAAAAGGCTGATACTAGTAACAGCATCTGCAAGTAAAATTATGGCAAGATTCTTTTCTACCCATTCCCTGCACTTAAGTAATTTATAACTGAAATCATTAGGAAGTTTAATATTTGTACATAACTACTTTAAAGTTTGAAATGAACAAGTTTACATGCAGCATTTCTTGCTGAACATGAATTTGTGAGTATGGTAAAAATTCTGTACTATGTTTAGACTGGAAAAAAAAGACCAGTGAACCACACATCAGAAAATACTTCACAAAGATTACAGTTAACATTTGTTAATGGATTCTTAGTTAATGGATAAACCTCACAATATTCTATAAAGCACCATAAACATTGTTCCTTTGAAATACCCATATGCTGCACAAACCTTTCTCACAGGCAGTTTTTTTCTCTTAAATCAATATCTGTAAAATAAGTAATCCAGGTAGCTGTGTCTGTCGTGTTTCTCTTACTCTAGTTTAGGCCAAAAATTTAAACTATTTATTCAAAGGATTTTAAAAGTTAGTAATTAAAAATCAGTCTGGGAGGAAGATGATCTTTCAGTCCACACTTCGGAAAGGACTTCTATACAAAAAAAATTGTTTATAAATCTGTGAGGAGGATCACAGAATCACAGGGGTTGGAAGGGGTTGGAAGAGATCATCAAGTCTAACACCTCTGCCAAAGCAGGTACTCTATAATCAGTCACACAGGTAGGCATCCAGACAGGTATTGAATATCTGCATAAAAGGAGATTCTACAGGCTCCCTTGGCAACCTGTTCCAGTGCTCCATCTCCCTGACCATAAAGAAGTTCTTCCACATGTTTGTATTATTACTATGTTCAAGTCTTATGACATTACCCCTCATCCTATCACAACACACCACAGAGAATAGCCTGACCTCCATTTTCTTTCCAGCTCTAAATACTTATAAACATTTATCAGACCTCCTCTCAGTCTTCTTTTCCCCAGGCTGATCAGACCCAGGTTACTCAGTCTTTCCTCATATGGAAGATGTTCCAGGTCCTTTTCTCATCTTTATGGCCCCAAAGAGAACCATCTTTGTTCCCTACAGAGAACCATAATCTCAATCACTTGGCAGTAACTCGCTGCAAAGAAAAAAAGTCTCTCAATATCAGCAGCATTCAGAAAGCACCTTATGTAAGAAGAAATGAAATTATTTCGCTAAGTGCTCTTAGAATGTGTCCTCTTGTGGGCCATACATTACAAAACACCGGAAATCTGGACAGACTTAGGAGATGAGGTAGACATATCTACTGGGAGAGAAATAATACTAGAAGTTTTAGGAAACATGACTGGTAAGGAAAGGCTGAAGGAATCAGTCTCAGTTTCATCAGCAGTCAGTGTACCTGAAACATGGCCACAGACTTCAGATGTGCAAAAAGCTGTTATAAGGAAAATGGTGATAAATTGTTTTCTCTGTCTCTGGTACGTTTGACAAGAAATAACCTCTGAATCTTCACATGGTGTTTCAGGCTAGATAATAGGAAAAGTGTTCAACTTGCCAGTTTAGTTCATCATCAGAAGATCCACTTCTGACTCCTCTTCACCTGAAGCCTTAATAAACACACTACACAGTCACTTACCAGCATCAAATGAGAGGTGATTAATTCTGAATCAGCAGGGTGAAATAGAAGATCTCTTGAGATCTCTTTGTACATTTACACACCTTTTTTGATGTCAGTGGGAGTGGTACCACAGACTGATAAACAAAGTCTCTCATTCCCTTTCTTTTTCTTCATCTCTCTTTATCTCTACCTTTCTCTCTTATGGCATTTCAAATAACAACAAGAAATTATGAATTCATACCAAAATGTCAAACTCTCAGTACAACCCAGAGAAGCTTTTTATGTCTCCAACATAGGAGTATATTTTTCACTCTAAGATTAGGAGTGATAGTCTGAAGTTTATAAAAATCAGAACATGGCAGTTTTTTACAGAGAAATAATAACTATTTTTTCCAATTATATCATAGAAATTTGCATCTGCTGTGAATTGCTAAGATGCTCAGGCAAGACGATTTTTCAGCTAAGTAAAGTAACTGAAGCTTAGTTTGAGCTAAATTCTTTGACGTTAATATGACAGATTGCCAAGTTCAATGTCATTTTTTTTATTCTGCTGAAAGATTTGGGCATGTGCTAGCAGCATTTGTTAGATTTTAGTTCATAACGTGATGCAATGTTTATGTCTTTGAAAACCAGTATTGTCAGTAATTTTCAAGTATTTCTATACTACACATACTTCATACCACGTAGTTGCTTGTATTCAACAGTCCTTGGAGACAGGAACTAAAGAAGAGTTTAGTGCCCTATTTATCTCCCTCAAAGCACCATTAGCCTTGTAATAGGGCTGTTTCACCAGACAAGCAATAGTTAGATGTCAGGGAATCAATGCTTGTGTTGATTGCCTGAGAGTGTACTCACCACTGTTCTTGATAATGATGGCTCATTCTCAAATTGTATTTATATAGACATCTGTCATTTATTTGGTATTTTCCAGATGCCATTTATAAGTAAGAGTTCTTCACATGGTAGCTTTAATAATTGTTACAGACTAATCTAATGCCAAAGGCACTCACTATGTGCTATTTCACATCAATTCTTGATTGCACAAGTGAAATGCATATTTAGCTACTCTAAACTATTCTACCTTACAAAGTTTCTTTGAGGCTTACCTGATAGGCAGAATATATACAGAGCTGGTCATATTGATCATCAGTTCTCAGGTCATGGTAATGGATAAAAGAATGACTTACAATGTTTGACAGCTTTTTGCAAGTTAGCAACATATGAAGAGAAAAGTTTTAAAAAATTGGTCATTATTTTCTTTAGGTAGCTGGTTTTCATGTGGTCAGTACAAGAATTTGATTGAATTAACCAAAGTTAAGTTCTGCTTTTTAGAATTTAGTTGGCGTGTTCTGAGGCTGAACTGACTGAAAGGAAACGACAAGATACGACTTGTGCTAAGAACTAAGTGGAGATATTCTGCTAAGAGACTTAAAAGCTGATGGACTTGAACATTTTTGTTCCAGAGTAGAGAATATATTAACATTCATGATCTTCTCTAGAGGCTTTTTTACCAGTGAAGTGAATTTTTAATAAATGGTCAGCTATAACTTTCTGTTTCATCCTGGATTCCTGAAAAGTTCTGAAAGAATATCATCAAATAGAGCACCATTTCTTAGAGTCAGTTTGCTCATCTTTTAAACTGGAAGGATCCTGAAAACAAGGAAGGCATCTGACAGCTTGGCTTGTTTTGATGGAATTCTTTGCAGGTTTTTCTTCAGCAAGATTTATTCACCAGTGCATATGTGCTCCTGACAAGCTGTATGACTTTCATATTTGGGATTTACCTGCACTAGAATGCTGGCTTCATGGTTCACAGTACATATAAACACTAAATATTTGGACCTTTTAAAGTCACACGTAGAGTCTCTTTCAGACTGGCAGGACTTTCAGATTATATATGCACTGAATTTACCCCACTTCTGGTGCCCTTCAAATGCTTCAATTTTAGTTGCCCAGAAGGAAGCTTTATATCTCCATACATTTTCAGATTCTCTTGATCTCTTCAAAACAGTAAAAGCCCACTTGTGTTAATAATACATTGAGTTTTTTATGTTTTCCTCAGTGTCACAGTCTACTCCTTACAGATGCTACCAAGGTTGATTCACTAATCTGATAATAGGTTGCTCTGAAAGTAATGCCTCCTACTTATTTCCATGGAAACTACAAAAGATACAAAGAACACAATAACACTACCTGATAGCTACAAAACCCTATTTTTCAATATAGTCAGCACCATCAGCTATGCATTCTTACCAGTAATGAAGAAGAATATGCATGCTATGCTTGTAAAAATCTGCAAGGACATTCAGAACGTGGATTGTCTTTCACATCGTCGTCACCACTGATAAAATGCACCAATAACTGCCTCACATGCTCACATCCACTGTTTGGTTTCCATAAACATCAGCAAGCATCAATGAATGTAAATTGTAACATCTTTCCAACATGGAAAAATTGAATTCCACACCTTCATTTCATGTGCACTTCATAGAAACATAGAATCATAGAACCACAGAATGGCCTGAGTTGCAAAGGAAAACAATGCTCATCCTGTTTCAATCCCCTGCTATGTGCAGAGTCACCAACCACCAGACCAGGCTGCCCAGAGCCACATCCAGCCTGGCCTTGAATGCCTCCAGGGATGGGGCATCCACAGCCTCCTTGGGCAACATGTTCCAGTGTGTCACCACCCTCTGTGTGAAAATCCTCTTAATATCTAACTTAAACCTCCTTTGTCTCAGTTTAAGACCATTACCACTTGTCCTATCACTATCCACCCTCATGAACAGCCATTCCCCCTCCTGTTTATACGCTCCATTCAAGTTCTGGAAAGCCACAATAGGTCTCAGAGCTTTCTCTTCTCCAAGCTAATCAAGCCCAGTTTCCTCAACCTTTCTTCATAGGAGAGGTACTCCAGCCCTCTGTTCATCTTAGTGGCCTTCCTCTGGATACACTCCAAGAGATCCACGTCCTTCCTGTACCAGGGGCCCCAGGCGTGGACTTCCATGTCAAACACCATTTTGTCAGACTGCCCCTCTGCTGCCATCTGTCACATAGCAACAAAAAGTAATGGAATACCTGTGGGAAGGTTCCTCCTCTATTGCCATGCCATCAGCATCTGCCTCTGACTTTGTGGGCCAATGTAATAAAATAAAGGGCATTAGTTTTGGAGCAGCACTTGAACATGTAATCATCAGAATCATAGAATCATAGAATGGTTTGGGTTGGAAGGGACTCTGAGGATGATCAAGCTTCCAACCCTCACCACCACATGCAGGGCCACCAACCTCCACATTTAATACTAGACCAAGCTGCCAGGGCCCCATACAATATGGCTTTGAACACCTCCAAGGATGGGGCATCCACAACCTCTCTGGGCAGCCTGTTCCAGCACCTCACCACTCTCTTGATAAAGAACTTCCCCCTGATAGCCAACCTAAATCTTTCCTCCTTCAACTTAAAACCATTTCCTCTTGTCCTGCTATTATCTACCCTTGTAAAGAGTTTACACCCCTCCTATTTATAGATTCCCTTTAGGTACTGGAAGGCTGCAAAGACATCACCCCATAGCCTTCTCTTCTCCAGGCTGAACAAGCACAGCTCCTTCAACCAGTCATAATGTAATTATAGGATAAAAATTACTGATGCCACTTCCCAGTGTGTGTGTTTGTTCTTAGGCCTTTTTTGTCATGCAATGTAACACACTCAGAAAGTGCTGTTATTTTTTTTCTTGTACAATAGGATAATATTTGGTCTTCTAAAAGTACTTTTAAGAGCAGTTCTCTCATTAGACTAATGCTAGCCCCAGAAATGCTGTGTCCATAATTAAGGTGGCTGTGGAGTCAGGGACTGAGTGAGATGTGTACCCAAGGATCTGTTAGCTAGGTTCAGTAACAAGCAAATCTTTCAGGTATTCTATGTACAAATAACTAAGGACACAACAGTAGAACAGAATTTTGTTCACATCATTCGTAATTTTTCTTACATTCCTTTGATAAAATAATTGATTATCAAGACAAAGCAGTGATATAAATCCTATACAACTGAAAGTGAGTAAAACATTTCCTACGAGGGTACAAAGTAAAGGAAAAACTGAACTAGTAGTTAGATCAAAACGCCGCAAGGAACTACAGAAAATATCTACAAAGGGAGATAACCACTTGCTGGGTATACATGAATTGTTAGTTTGTCAGGGAACAGTCTTGGAAAAGTGCTATTGAATTGTTTTTCTCTTTTATATTAAAGAATAGCTACAAATACATGAAGTACTAAATGCTGTTTTTTTTATAATGAATTTGATAGGCATGCTCACGAAGCTTCGTGATGGTAGTTAGAAATCACTGTCAATTTAGAACTGTGCTACTCATGAAGTAGAACTGGATGACCTAGAGAACTCGAATGATAGTAATAAAAAGAAATCTAATAATACCAAGAGTAAGGTCATTCTCTTAGGGACTACTCATGTGAACTTGGATATCTAATAGATGCTCATCAGTTGTAAATGGCAGAGCAAGACCTTGGTTCTTGGATCTGTTCATCAAAGGATGATGAACCATGATCTGATGACCCTGGAAAATAGAAATGTATTAGCAGCAAAAGCCAGGTGGAATATTTCTAAAAGCCAGCAGGCTTTTATAAACCCCCTAACAGTACAAAAACTATAGAATTTTCTCTCTCTAACAGTGAAATTTCTCTAGGGTGCGTGAGTGATTAGTTAATGAAGAAGTGTCATCTGAAAGAGTATGCAAATTGTTCAAGACAGATAAATTCACATAGGGTCAGATTTAGACAGGGGTCATTGGGGAACAGGGACTGTCTCTAATGGATGCTAGACATGCTTGACATGCTTAGTGTAGTGAAATAAGCAGGGGAATGAGTACTCTTCATAAACATAACAAAAAAAACTGTAAATACAAATAAAATTATTTAAATGAAGATCAATATTATTACCAAAGAAAATGGTTTTTATGTGCTCTGGGAGACCTAGAATGGCAGAAAAAGGAGGATCTAGGACGTCCTTCAAGGAGGAATATAGGGAGGAATCAGCCCACCTTAATCACCTTTTAAGAGACAATGACACGTTTATTTGAAATAGCAGGAGACTGTCTAGAAGGTCTCATTCAATTCCATATGTCCACGTGGTTCACTCTTGCAGTGAAAGAGAAGAAATCTTTCTCTGGCAAGTAAGGGTCAGATACAGATATCAAGTTTTCAAAACTGAAATAAAGTGTTGCTATTTCCCAGTGACATAACATTTTCTCTAACAAAGTTAATTATCCCATCACTATTGATTATCATTAATTATTGATACCAAAGTAGCATCACAAAGTACCAATCAAACTCGAGGCTCCAATATTCTGGGGGTCTTCAAGAATAAAAATAACAGAAGGCAGTCTGTTTCCAAAGAGCTGCAGCCTACCTGCCCATCTAGGGCCTCAGGCTGACCACAGCATTTGACTGGGATAACTCCACACAAGGAGCCCATCAAATTGAATGGTGCTACTCACAGCAAGCCAAGTCAGGCAAGTGTCAGTTCAAGTGAACTGAAGGTAGAATATGTTGACAGAAAAACTAGGAGGAAGGAAAGTGGATACCCATCCCATAAATTTTGTTCTTAAGGAACGCAGAGACACAAGAAACACTGTGTTCCAGACCAAAATGTCCAATTTTGACAGTGGCTGCAAAAGCAAGAAAAGAATTTGAAAAACAAATTAAGAAAGTGATTAGTTTAATGCTCTCTTTCCTAGTGTCTTCTAAGCTGTTGTACAAGAATGCTCAAAGTCTTGAGTCATATGAATAACTCTGGCTCAACAGAAAATCTTCCACATCTAGATAAGCAGCAATACTGAAGTCCATACATACTGCATATCATACCATATCTATAACTAAAAAAACTTCTCTGAACTGCCTGTCAGCTGTGTTCATGTGCAATGGGGACTAGCTCTCACACTCTCAATTTTAATAAGCTTTTAATAAAGTGATCAGATGTTTCAGTAAAAGAAAGGGAAGATTGGCCAAAATGAACTGGAAACAGTCAAGAAATGGCACAAAACATTGAGCAACGTACTTTTCTACTGACAGTGTTCTAGTAGCACTTTTTCATCAGGAAGGTCAGAAAAAAAGAGAAGTAAAGAAGAGAGGTAAAGAATCCCTTTCATTAAGAAATGGATAAATTTTGAGAAGTTGCTGCTTACTGCAGTCCCACTCACTTATTATTGTAAACGTCTTAGAAGGTCCTGGGATATTCTTTTTGACCTGTGAGAATAGCAATATCCAGGAAGAGTGAGCTCCATGCTCAGCAAGGAAATATGTTCAAGTGTTCACCTAGTTTAACAGGCTCCTTAAAAAGAAGCATGTGAAATGCTCTCTTGCACCTTTGATCTCAGCCCAAAAATGAGCTGGTTCACAAGATAAATATGAGTTTGCAGGAAAGGATGCTGTGTGTGGAAAAGGACTGAAGTTTCTGGGAAAAAAAAAAAAAATGCCAAAAGCAAATTATCATTTTAGATTGCTTTGCTGTTCCATAAAGACAGTGATCACAGGCAAAATTGCTTTCTAAAAATAAAGCCACCGAAGTAGAAGAAGAATATCATATTTGAAAGAAGGAAACTCAAATAAACAATGTGCAACTTTTATTAATTTCCTGCCAAAAGGCCAGACACTCCAAGGCAAATAATTTTGAAAACCAGTGGAATATTATATCCCTGCCCTGAATAGTCTAGACTGTACAGAAACACAAGCAGTGTGAGAAGCTGTCCCAGCTACCTAGCTCCATTTAATAGAGAACCTAAAATAACTTCTCAGAAATCACCAGAGAAAGCCAAAGGGATAAGATTTTACCCATATCTTCTTACCCCTACTCTTTACCTCAATAGTATCATGCACAGGTTATTCTAGTGCTTTCACTGGCATTGAAATGCCAAAAACTTCATGGAATTTTAAATACAGACATGTAAAGCAAACCTAACTAACTGTGTGTTCCATGCTTTTAAAAATCCTGACTATGAATCTATGAGAATTTTAACACAAATATCCTGAAGCTTTCAAAAAGAGAGAATACAGTGTTGGCTACGGCTACAGCTAAAAGTCAGGTAGTTATGAAAAGTAGAGTACCGCTACAATCACGATGCATATGTCATAAAAGGATGGGAGAATAACTCCATGGCCTGCTACTCTTGTCCAATCAAAGACTGGAAAGTGGAAAATTACTGAGGAAGGCTCATTAAGGAAGAATTCCTGATGGCCAGTATGGAAAACAGTGCTAATGGGCAGATTTTCTTACAGTGTTTCTTACAGAATTGTACAATCATGGAAATGTTCGAGTTGGAAGTAACCCTTAAAAACCATCTAGCCCTACTCCCCAGCAATGAACAGGAATGCCTACAGCTCCATCAGGTGCTCAGAACCCCGTTCAGCCTGACCTTGAGTGCCTCCAGTGTTGGGGAATCCACCACCTCCCTGGGCAACCTGTTCCAAAGCATGCTAACCTTAGTGTAAATTTTTCCTTATATCCAGTCTAAATCTCCTTCAGTTTAGTTTTAAACCATTTCCCCTTATCCTATCACCACAAATCCTGTTAAAGAGTCTTCTCATTCTTACAGCCTCCCCTTTAGATACTGAAAGGCTGCTCTCAGGTCACCTCACAGCCTTCTCTTCCCTTCACAGCTCTCTCAGGCTGTTCTTGTAGAAGAGATGTTCCAGCCCTTGCATCATTTCCGTAGCCCTCCTCTGGATGTGCTCCATCAGCTCCATGTCTCTGCTGTACTGAGGACTCCACATCTGGACACAGTACTCCAGGTGAGGCCGCACCTGCGCAGAGCAGAGGGGTAGGATATTAATCATGGATTCTCAATCGCTGTTAATAAATTGTGAGCACATTCCACATACAATGTTGAAAATATGGTCTTAATACATGTTTTGATTTGTAGTGTCCACAAAGGAGAGTTAGCAAATTTTATTTTAAAATACTCTATATAATATTACCAGTCCTCAATAGATGGTGCTATTATCTAAGTTAATAATTTAGATGATTATGCAAATGAGCTCAGCACAAGCATGTGATTTATCGGTGTGGTAAGATGACCACCATTAAGATGCCCTTTGTGCTTTTGTTACATGCTTATAAGAAGATTTCCATTTGTTTTCCACTGAAGAGTAATGAACACAAACACAGTCAGGTATTTCAGCTAACATAACAGCAGATAGATTTCAGGCATTTTTACTAAAAGGAGGGCTATTTGAGACAGAATTCTTGTCTGCATAAAATGACATACTTCTTGTCATGTTTCCTCTGTCATTTGAGATGGTTGATATCCAGAGCTAATTAAAAGTGTGAAATTCAGTTTCACAGCATGGTGGAACATCACAGGCTGCTCTTACACGGCTCAGCTCTTTGGGGGCAGGATGTACACGACAGCAGCTGTCTCACTGATGTGGCTTCTCAGAAAGAGGCTGCATGTTTCCTTCACCTACAGACTAGATGCAGCAATCATCATCCCAGTGCAAACCCTTTAGTCATTCCTTAATTTTTCATATTGATTATGGCAGCCCATATTTTTGGCATGTTATTCCAAACATCAGGAAGATAGCCCAGAAAGATACTTAGATTTGTGCCTGGATCTGCTTTTAGGGTTTAAATTTCTGAAATGAAATCACGTAATTGTGCTATCCAGGTTTTAGGGATTATCAAGTTGTAAAGAAATAACAGTAACATTCAAGAAAGGCAGCACTGATGATAAAGGTATCCTCATTTTCCCAAATACAGTAACTATTTGCTCTTTGACTAATAGTTAAAATACTTTCCCTTAATGACAGCTCCAGAGTATAAATTAAATTAAACCATTAGCTAATTCCCCAATTTATATACTATTTCAATCACATTCACTACTGTTTGATTGTCCACAATCTGTTAGGCAAAATACTGTATACATAATACTTTGTGGACATTTATATAGGATGAATTTAAATAAGTAGCAAAAACAAGCCACAAAGGAATGAGTTAGACAATTAGGAATTCCTAATTTTCCTTTATCTCCATTGAGTATTAAAGTTTGATATATATTTTCAGTAAGTTACTAAATTTTAGGAAATAGTAATAAGCAAGTATCAGTAATTGTTAGTTAATGTGATAAGAGAACACAAATAAGGCTGCCATTGCTGATAACAATAATAAGACAACGTCTGTTCTTGAGTTAGGTTTCAATCTGGCATCCTGATTCACCCTGGACTATAGCATATACTGGGAGCAATTATCTTAAGTTAGATGTCAGGGGAAAGTTCTTACAAAGAGAGTGCTGAGGTGCTGGAACAGGCTGCCCGGAGAGGTTGTGGACACTCCATCCCTGGAGGTGTTCAGAACCAGGTTGGATGGCACTCTGGGCAACCTGGTCTAGTACCAGATGTGGAGGTTGGTGACACTGCCTGTGGCAGGGTGGTTGGAACTCTATGATCTTCGGAGTCCCTTCAAACCCACATCATTCTATGATGGAATATTTAGACACTGTGTTGAGGGACATGGTTTAGTGAGAACTATTGGTGATATCAAATGGTTGGACTGGATGATCTTGTAGGTCTTTTCCAACCTTAGTGATACTGTGATTCTATAGGATTAAGTGCTGTATCTGTACCAAGCTGCAAAAGTGGACTTCACTGTATTAATGAGCATGATGCTGATGATGTCGTTATCTCAAAGACTTTCTGCAAGGGGAAATATGGAATTTCCTGACCTATCTGGGTGTTTGGTGTGGATCCCACAGAAAACTGGTCCTGGACTCACAGAGATGTAACATTCTGCTTCAAATAGATGAGTTATAGCCTTTATTTTTTTCTGTAGCTTAAGTCAGATAAATTCCCACTGAACAGTCAGCACCCAAAAAAAATGTTTAGTCCACTTTTGCCCTGAACAGGTACTGGGTAGTTAGACATTTCCATCTGCTTCCCCATCATTTGGCAAAGTGATGTGGATCCAAATATATCAAAGCAGACAAGGGAATTCAGCTAGAATATCCCAGCTGAGGCAAATCATTCTCAGCATCAAAGCCTCCTTCATTACCACTTTCCAGTGAAAATAGCCAACACTACTGAGTTTCCTGCTGAAGTCACTCCTGCTAGTTATTGGGTATGCAGAGCGTGCCCCATGTGCTTGATTCATTTGCTCTACTTAGCCAAAATGATATCTAGTCTGTGGTTCCTGAATGCACTAAGACAAAATACAGGCACTGTGATGTCCCTCCTCGACTGAATGGATTCTTATGAGGAGCTTAATTTATGAAAAATGAACATTTACAGTGTTCAAGGGATCTATGTGGAGAGTTAAGTAAGGGTTTTGAAGATCAGATTTGCAGACTGAAGCCATGACTTCTAGCCGGATTAAAGAATGCCAAGCAAGCTGCAAGAGGCTTAATGCCTGGATAAAGTCCTGGGATGTGGATTTTAGTGAAAGATTTGGGGTGACTGATATGATCTGCAGAAATCTCATTATGATTGCATGTCCATTATAACAGCTGCTCAGTTAAAGAAGTTGTGTGGTTCTCTTTGTACTCCCAAACATATTAACAGTACTGTTTCTGTAAGCATCCACGTCTACAGCTCCTAACGAAATCAAGTTCTCAAAGAAGAATCCACCCCCAGCTGGCAAAAAAAAAAAAAAAAGTAAGAGAAGGACTTTTTGGAAGAATGAAACCATATATTACAATATACATATGCAACATTTTGCTAGAATAGGAAAAATACTTATTTTTCCAAAGGCTGAGAAAAGATGAATGAAGCACTCAGAAACAAAAGCAGAGGTTTTCAGAACAAACATAAGGTGCTTTGACTGCTCTGTTACCAGACAAATACGAAATGAAGTCCAAACTGGATAGATAAGAACTGTTTAAGAAAACCACTGTCATGATGTAAAGGCTGCAGAACTGCAAAACCCTAATTGCAATGGCCATTAGGGTTTTTAATTTGGAAATTAAGCCAAGTGCTTTCTGATCCTATAGTCATTAGTTTTTAACAATAAGAACTGCATTTGGAAAGTAATGGAATGTATTAGTTCTGAGCAATATGAGGTAGTTTTATGAAGCCAAACACAAGCAATGGATTAACAAGTGTGCAAAATTCTATTCCTGAGCTGACATACTTCATTAGAACTGAAAGCAGAAAGGCAGAAGGCAGCAGAAAGCCTTCTCATTCAGACTGTAGCTTTATAAATTGCTGCAGAATGCATGCAACTCATAAATCAGCAAGAGACATTACTACCAATTGGAATTTCTCTACCTTTCTGAAACAGTAATCCTTCCCCAGTCAGTCAGGGGCAACAAAAACTCTTAACGCTGAGGCAAACTGCAGTGCAAGGCTGATGCCCCAGTCACATCTCCTCCTCCCTTGCTGAGTTATCTCCTGCTCTGTATTGATACAGAACTGAAGTTTTATGAACGTTCAATTGATTTTTTCGTATTTTATGAAATATCGTTCCCATTTTAAATATTATTAGCCTGAACTCTTTTTCACTTCTGACCTTTCACAGACACCGTGCCTTGCATTGATTTTTTAGTTCTTTGATACTGTCTGAGCTACAGTAGTTCCAGCAGATAGGAAAGGGCGAGTGAGAAAATGCCATTTCATTTAAGAACCTTAAAAAAAATGATTTAAGTTTGATTACCAACAATTCAACTTTCCTATCTCCCCCTCAGCACAGGAGGCCTTCAGAAATGAGTCACTAAGCAAATGCTTTTTCTCATGTTCATCCCAGATTGAGCATTACTAACATTGCTTCCAACCTCCTTTGTCAATCACTTCCAGCATTAAAAACATGTATTAGAATAATTACCTGAGCTAAATCTTTAGGCAATACTAAATATTCTCTTTCTCAACCAAACGATTTCCTGTCAGCGGACCTGTCAGGCTCCTGAGGGAGCAGCGGGGGATCATTTAAAAAGAATTATGTTGCACCAGTGATAAATTAAATCCACTTGAATCAATAGCATTTAGATTTTTAAAAGGATATAGCCCAAATGCTATCAATTAAAACAAATCCTGACTCAATAGGCTTAGTTTTCACAACAGGGTCTTACTCAAGCCAGTCTTCTTGAAGAGAGGGTGGGGAATTTTTATCCGCAGTTTAGATATCTGGTTGACAGACAGCTGTGCTTCTCCTATTCATTCCTGGCTCTTTTTATGTCAGGCAAAAGACAGACTCGTTAGACTGCGCAGTGGGCTGTGTCTCCTTCAGCCCTCCTCCCTGGCTGCACACAGAGATGTGCTCTGCGTTGTGCCCGTGGGCTGCAGGGGACAGCCTGCTCCTCCATGGGCCTCTCCTGGGCCTCAGGGAACTGCTGCCCCATGCCTGGAGCACCTCCTGCCCTCCTCCTGTGCTGATCTTGGAGGCTGCAGGGCTGCTTCTCCACCATCTCTCACCTCTCTCTCCCTGATGTTGCACAACACTGTTTCCCTCTCTTCAATGCCTTCTCCCACTGTTCAGCTCTGCCCAGCTGCAGGGTCCTGTGACACGGGGCCACCCCTGCAGACTACAGCTATCCCTGATACTACAGCTTCCCTCATAAACCCAATATATTCTCTTATGAGGAGAGGCTGAGAGATTAATGAATGTTCAGCCTGGAGGAAGAGATGGTTCCGCAAGGAGCTCGTGGTTGTGTGGTAAATACCCGACATGGGCAAAGAAAAAATAGACAGAACTGGGCTCTTCTTAGTAACACCCAGTGACAAGACAAAACAATACGCAAATCATCTGAAATACATGAATTTTCTATTCCAACATAGACATCAGGAAAAAAAACTTTAAGCTGTGAGGGTGGTCAGGCGCTGAAGCTGGCTTCTGGAGGGCCAGAGGAATCTCCATGCTTGGAGATATTCAAAACCCAACTGGAAAGAGCCCTGAGCAACCTGTGTTGGTGAACTTGTTTTGAGCAGCGGGTCGGAGCAGGTGAGCTCATGAGACGCCTTCCCACCTCAGTTTCTCTGTGACAAAACTGCTGGATGGAAAGAGGGAATATAGCCAAAGAAAAAGTAATCAGATTCTTTCCAGAACAGAAGTTCAAATTTTTTTCTTCTCTTTATTCTTGGTTAATATTCAGGGAATTGGATTTTTTTTTTTTTTTTTTTTGTTGGGGGGTGGGGGGGGAGCATGGAGGGGAGAGCGGAAAAGGCATGTTTTAAGCAGCTGCAATATCTTTTAAACAGTCTCCAATCATAAAATCAGGCAGAAATGGTTCACTTTTTTCTTTGATTATCACCTGTTGCTTCACAGCTCAAGAATTTTGAATGAATTTTAAGTTGTATTATGATCAATTAAGACCTCAGCAGGATCTGAAAGGTGACCAGGTCATGAGTTACACCTGCTGTGTCCCCCATGGTACATTCTGGAATGCAGGCAGACACATACTACCAAGATTAGCATGAATTTTACACCTCACAAGCAGTAATAATTCTATTACGTTCCCAAACCCCTTGTAGTATCCAGGCACATTAGCAGAGGCAAAGAAAGACAACATTTAATCCTTCCATTTTTCTGCCACTCTGCTACGAGTAAGCAAACATCTCTAAGTTTGTTTGAATCATGTATTTTGAAACCCTTCATAGGCACAGTTCAGGCTGTTACCAGAAACATAAGATTATTTTTACAATTTAATCTCTTAAAGGAAGAAGGTCATCTCATTTCAAGGGGAATTTCACCCCAGGGACAGCTTTAAACTTAGGCCAGTTATAATTACCATGGTATGCCAGACATAGAACTTGAATTACACAATATCAGCTGATTTTAACCTGTAGCAGTATTCATTGTCCTCAACCAAGGAAAGGCTTTACAAAGTAAATTCAGTCAGTGAAGCCTACCAATTACTTTTAACTTCTATGCCTGTAAATTTCAAAATGCCTTTAGAACATCATCAAGATATCAGCTGACAGAAGCAGAGTTTAAAATGCATTTTAAAATTTCATTCAGAATTTCCTGATTATTATAAATCATGTTAGAATCATAGGAGAAGACAAAAAAAAAATCTTGGAAGAGATGTAATCACAGAACCAAGGAATGGCTTACACTGGAAAGAAAAGTTCATCTACTTCCAACTCTGTGCCATGGGCTGATTGCCACCCACCAGCTCAGGCTGCCCAGTCCCCATCCAAACAGGCCTTGGGCACCTCCAGTGATGGGTACCAACAGCTCTCTGCCAGGGCCTCACTGCCCTCTGAGTAAAGAATTTCTTCCTAACATCTAACCAAAAATTCCCCTTTTAGTTTAGAGCCATTCCCCCTTGTCCTATTAGAGCACGTAAAAGTTTGATCCCCAGGCTGTGTAAGAAGTCAGTCCTCAAAGGAGGCCCCAGAGGAGGTCATTTGGTCCAATTCCCTATTCAGAGCAGAGCCAACTTCAAAAGTAAATCAGACATATTAAGGTCAGAATATTTTCATAACACTTGGGCTGTTTTTCAGATTGATCACATATATCAATACATATAGAGAAATAGACCAGAAACTAATTCGTGTCTACATTAGGTCACTTAAAGCAAAATTTATTTGACCAGTGTTGGTTGCATATTTAATGATGAATTGAGTTGTGCTCAGGAATGCCTTTCTTTGTGATGAATGTAAAGGAAGTGTAGATCAGATGCAGCTATCTCCTATTAATCAGGTACATACTGTGTACATAAAGAATCTAAAGCAGCCATAGGATTGCATCATCATCAAGTGCATCATATGTGCACAGAGGAAAAATCTAGATGGCAAGTTGGCACCATCAGCATTTTTACATATATTCTAGTATTCCAAGCAACTGTTTCACAAGGATTCATTTAATATGCCAAGCCTCTGAGTATTGTTTAAAATTAACCTTGCTTATGCACTTCTTATACTCCAAAAGACATTGTTACTCACTGAAGAACAATGACATGAACTATTAGCATCTAATTTCACTGTTATGGTTTTTTTTTTAATCAAATACAAACATGGCTGTAAAATACTCTCAGACCTTCTCGTTCTTCATGTTGAGCCCTATACAGATGGATTCAATGTGGTCAAATGTGTATCCAAGCATCAGGTCGTTTAATAAAGAACAGAATATCCATATACAGATGTGTTATTTTAATTTTTGATTACACATATATAAATGCTTATCACAATGACCTTAATATAAAACCCATCAGAGCTGAATTCAGAGTACCATGCAAGACTGTCTTATTTGTAAATTAGCTCACCAAATAGACTTCAGTTAAGCTGCTGCATGTTACACTAACTCTCAGAAGAAAAGTGGACATTTTATTACACGTTTTTGCATCTTATACAGCATAATTGCTAAAAATAGGAACAGGAGCCCTCTCAGGAAATATGTTTTTATGTGTGCAAGTAAAGATAATGGCACTTTAGGATAGCTGGTATGATGAGCTTCATGGGATGCATATTTTTTTTTAATACTGCATGTGCTATTTGACGCAAGTGTGGGTCAAATCCGGTTTAAATCACTGAAATGTTGTGGTAGTCAGTGGAGCTAGGCCAAGTGGTACTGACTACATATCTGAAGTACAGACTGTTTTTTATTGCAGCTAGGAAGGCAGAGCTTGGAGATAAAGGATAACTGCTCCTACCACCTCAGAAATATTTCTGAGGAATCCATTTTCCCATACCCTGTGGCTCAGAGCAAGGCTGATAGTCATGCAAATCCACAGCACTTTTGAACGGGACTAAGAAAAGCTTTAGGAGATTCCATGCAGCATTCACTTTAGAAGTGATCTTATAACTGTATCCCCATATCCCTATAGTGATATTCACTCACATAAAAATGAGAAATGAATTATCCTGACAATTGCAGTAATGTAATAATTGAAAGCAGATTTCACTGCTGGACACAAGGGAAAAAGGTGTGTTTAGCCTTCTTATTTTGTACATGTACCCAGCAGACAGTATCAAATTCCCAGTTCCACTGAATCTCTATGTACTTATTCAGTCTGACTATGAGCTGCAATTATGATCAAATCATGTACAGAATGGATCTGATTCACAGTCAACCAACAGATCTACCACCCATATGTTTAAATTGCAATTGCATAAAGGAGAAAGGCAAACGGATTCCTCACTTTTATGCTATGAGAATAGAATGAAACCAATTGAATGCATTGCCCTGTACTTCCATTTAAAATCCCTTTTCTATTAGACTCATACAAGCAGAAATAACCCTTCACAGGTCTGAATCCATACATAAATACGATCCAGATGGAGAATTTCAACACTTTACAAACCATCAAAATGGAAATATTACTTCGACTCATGGGTTTTTTTTCTTCTTAAAAATTTCCAATGCACATAATAACAAAGTGTAAACTCCTCTGAGCAGACGTTGGAAGTAAACCTCCTCTGTTGCCTTTGTGCCTCCATTCCAGTCTTTGACAGGGAAAACAACAAAATGCAGACAACTTCCACTAGTGTTATAATTATTTAAATGTTACTCGTATTTGTCTGAATAAAACAGCAGGCAGTGACCTCAAACGATTTGATTCATTGGTTTATGTAATAAGGCAATCTAAATATCTTTGACTTTGAAGGAAAAAAAGAATATATTTTGCTCTGTAATTTCATCTTAACGCTTCATTAACTTGCAATCTTATATTTTCTGCTACTAACAAAAAAAAAAAAAAAAAAGGAAAGTGCAATCCATAGGCATTAATACCACGGGATGTCACTGTGTTTTCTGCTATATTAAGAGTTGTGTATATGGTCCTTCAGGACTGGGATGTCTCTGCCCACGTAGTTCACTGTGATACAGCAGACAGGATTACATGGTTATGTGTTCTTATCAATGATTTAAAAAAGAGATAGGTACCTGCAGAGAAAGCTATCAGACAGAATCAGAAAACAGAAACAGCACTGCACAGCACATAAACATTAAAATGCTCTCTTTCCTAGGGTTTGAAAAAGGGGTACTGTTGTTCACAGGATGCTCCTGTGAGATGATCAAGGTATTCAGTCAGAGCCCTGTGAGACTCCGATTACTCCCTAATCCACCCCCAGGTGAAATAAAATAAAAATTAAAAATCATAGCTATGAGAAAGCGCTTGGCCTATGAGTTTTGCTAATATCTGCTGACAGTCCTCAGCAAGCGTTTAGCAAGTTGTTTTTCATGCTACATTTTTTTCCCCATTCTTTCTGAAAAAAACAGAATCTCATTCTATTCTCTTCTAGAGTAGAAATAACCCAACTTCGATTTATCTTATGGGAAAAGGCAAGAAAATTTGGGAGGAATGAGAAGAAAGTGTTCTTTTCTTGGTTTCTAAAAATTTGAAGCAGTTTTTCTCTTAGTTAAATGGATGATAACTATCTCAAAGTTTTCTTTTTTCTTTTTTTCTTTTTTTTTTTTTTCTAGTATTTAAACATAAATGACTGGAAAGTGTGAACATGTGGCATCATTAAGAAAAGGATCCTAAGGGTACTGTTGCATAACTCAGTTTCATGCCAGCAAAAATGTTTTATTAGGGATAAATAGGTACCTGTCTTTCCTATAAGCTACTGCAAATGTAGCGAACTTTACAAGTGCCAAGTGTGGAAATCACTGTAAGTGGAAGGAATCCTCCTCCCTTTCATCACCTCCTGTCCAGCTCCAGGTGGAGATGGGAGAAAGGAAATGGCTGTGATCTTCATGCTCACATGGCCTAAGTGAAATGCTGGCACTGAGTGAAGAGCAACTCATTGCTCTCTGTTACACGGACAGAAAAAGGCAGTAGCCCCATCCCAAGCTGCACCAGGTCTGCTGTGTCACAGTCATGCCACAAGGGACAGCCACCAGCTCCATGGAATCACCCTGCAGCTGCACTGCATTGGTGGTGTCTGAGTTCCAGATTGAGCTTGGTATCACAGCAGCCTGGAATGCTGACGATAAGGGCACTGTGAGCCAGAGATTATCACCAAGTACCTGACTGAGCAAGGTCTGTGGCGGGCAGGAGCAGCCCATGGAGATGGATGGTGGTTGTTCCTCTCTTGCTGCTCCTTCTCTGCCTCACAGCCACACACAGGGACAGGGACATAGCACAATGGCGAGACATTCTTGCCCTCACCTGCATTCATCTCCCGACAAGAAGGCAATGCTCTACAGAGCAGATAAGTCAGCCCCGAACTATATCCCACCTTAGTCCTACAGGACCCTGGAAGCTCCCCAGGGACCTTCTGCAAATCCAAGGTTTTGCCCTGGTTTGCTGAGTCCTGGCCCTAACTGCAGTTGCTGGCACTGGACCTAATGATTGTGGTGCCTCTTTTCACAATCCCAGTGTGCAGGGGACACAGGAAGTCCCACACAGCCATGGAAATGACTGGCAGACCAGCAACATGGTGAGCAGGGCTGTGCTGGTGAGGGCAGCACAGAGAAGCAGGGCAGGCGGCTGCTCCTATCTTCCTTCCCATCTGCCTTGCAGATGGAAATCCAGACCAAGATGGAACCAGAGTAGGATGCACACCTTTCCTTGGCTCTCTGACTGGTCTCCATGCCATACAGAACAGATAAGTCAGCCACAAACAGTACCCTTTCTAGGTCCTAAGGGGCCCTGAAAGTACCCCAAGATCCCCCTGCCCTAACCCCAACATTTTATAACTGCAGTGCTGGCACTGGACCTACTGATTGCAGAGGCCCTTTCAACACATGGCCATGGAAATGGCTGGCAGACAAGCAACCTGGTGAGCAAGGGCCAGCACGGGAGGGTAGCACGGGCAGCTGCTTCTTTGTTTCTTCTCTGTCTTGAGGATGGTTATCTGGACACACATGGAACCAGCCCACAGCAGCATCCACCAACCAGCCTGTGTCTGCACCTGGACAAGGCATCGACTGAAGCATGATGAAAGCATTTGCCCTGCTCTGCACCACACTGTGGCCCTAAAGGATCTGAGGATCTGCAAGGCATTGGACAGATGGAACTCCCCAGGACCTACCATCTACGGACCCCACAACGGACCTGCACACAGACAGATGTTCTCCACGAACATTGGCAACTCCACACCACTCACCTTATGATGGAGACAGGACCTTGAATATTGCGTATATCAGCATCTCGAGGAAACATATGGATTGTGTAAGACAGGTCTTTGAAGAAAAGAACAGAGCTAAAAAAGGATGGATGGGTCCAATTGAGAAAAACCAGAGACACCATATCCAGAAAAGAAGACAAATACTATAACTGAGCATGCTCCTGAGACCAGGGACAAAAGTTTAGGAGTGATAGCAGACTATCAGCCTTCCTCCCTCAACCCCCACTGAGATCACAGAATTTAAAAGTGAATTAAAGACCTTCAAAATAAACTTTCTGTTTCATTAAACTCATGGTGCTTCTTCCATCTCATGATATCTATACTGTGAACTTTTGGGGGCATTTCCTTGTTGTCATCTCCTACTATTTATGCATCTGTATATCATATAATCATAGAATCACAGAATGGTTTGGGTTGGAAGGGACCTTGAAGATCAGCTAGTCACAACTCCCCTGCTGTAGGCAGGGGCACCTCTCTCTAGACCAGGGCTCACAACCCCATCAAGCCTGGCCTTGAATGTTTCCGGAGAGGGGGCATCCACAACCTCACTGGGCAACCTGCTCCAGTGTCTCACCACCCTCACTGTAAATAATTTCTTTCTAATATCTAGTCTACATCTACCCTCTTCCAGTTTAAAGCCTTTCCCCCTCGCCGGGTCTCTACATGGCCTTATAAAAAGTCCCTCCCCAGCTTTCCTGTAGACCCCCTTTAAGTACTGGAAGGCTGCTATAAGGTCCCTGTGGAGTCTTCCATTCTCCAGACTGAAGAGTCCCAGCTCTCTCAGCATGTCCTTATAGAGGAAGTGCTCCAACCCTCTGATCACCTTTGTGGCCCTCCTCTGGACCTGCTCCAATGATGTCCTTCTTGTGCTGGGGGCCCTGGAAATGAACGCAGTACTCCAAATGGGGTCTCATGAGAACAGAGTAGAAGAGCAGAATCCTCACCCTGATGGTCACACATCTGATGCAGCTCAGGATATGGTTGGCCTTCTGAGCTGCTGGGTCATGCTGAGTCTTTCATCACCAACACCCCCAAATCCTTCTCCTCAGGACTGCTCTCAAGCCAATTCTCCACCCAACCTGTGTCTGTGCTTGGGATTGCCCTGGCCCAGGTGCAGGACCTTGCATTTGACCTTGTTGAACTTCATGAGATTGGCATGGTCCCACCTCTCCAGACTGCCAGGTACCACAGGATGGCATCCCTTCCCTCTTTCGTGTCAACCTCACCACTCATCTTGGTGTCATCTGCAAATTTTCTGAAGGTGCCCTTGATCCCACTGTTCAGGTTGCCTACAAAGACATTAAATAGCAACAGCTCCTGCACCAATCCCTGAGGAATGCCACTTGTCGCTGCTCTCAATGTGGACATTGAGCTATTAATGAAATGTTGTAATGAATATATACAAACATAGTTAGTCAATGTCACTGAGGACAATTTTTTTCATTAGTCCTGAGCACACAAATAACTTATTTCTGTCCACAAATTGCAGTAAGTACACACCTAGTGTGGGCTTTGTCACGGGCTGCTGAACAAAATCAAATTTAATGATAAAGGACAGGGTATTCATTATTGTTTAAAATAGCTAATCCTGTATCCATGCTAGATGCTACCCACAGCTCATCTTCAAGGATCTGTTGAATCTAATCCATCTGTACTCCATGTGCTGCAAATAGGATGAAGATAAAATATTCATTTTTACCTTCTGATATGCTTTAAAAAAAAATACAAAGAAGACTTCTTTTGCCAGAGAAAATAAAACAATAGATCATTTTTATTGTTTCCTTCTTCAAAAATAGCAGGTGGCTGATAGAAAACTACAATGAGTTCCGATTCTGCTCATCCATCTGCAGCTCATAGTCTATTGTACAGCTCTTATTTATTGGCACTGTATGTCAATGTCAAATATGTTTGCAGGCTATTTAAGCTTTTATTATACCATGCTTCTATAGGATTAAAAAACAATCTTTGTTTTAACAATGTCTGTATGATTAGTTGATGTGTCAGCAGTAACACTGAGCAGCTTCACTGTATGTCCCTAGGCTGTAGCAGATGTTTTTATCTTCTGGTTTTGCTTAGTGTTTACCTAGCAAAAATTGAATATTACAAATATTGAAGTGTCACTGTTCATGTCTGCATTATAACAATAAAGCATTTCAACATCAGACCTTCACATGTTCTTAAAAAGTACATGATAGGTTCAGACACTTTTGCATTTAGATAATAAACTGAAAAGGAAAACATATTCTTTTAATTTACACTTTCCATTGTATATATATGCACAATTACTACTGTAAGGACTTCTAACAGTATAGAATATGTATAGACATGTTACACATATTGTATATATAGCGTACAATTTTGCTCAGTTCCTACATTTCTGTTAGAGTCAATGAAGTTCCTGTTTCCATCCAAATTAACAGCAAAAGGAAAGTTTCTAAGATATATGCACATTTTGTTCATTGTTGTTTGGGGCACAGAAGATAGAAAACTGAAGTCCTGTCTCACATAATTTCTCTCAGACTTGTCTTTCTCCTTAGATTCAATTTGTTTTCTCAAGGTGAGAAATGAGTCATAGTCTCAGTCTTTCAGGTCAATCAAGTACACAATCATATTGCATGAGAATAAATAATACACATTCAAGCATGATTATTTTCCTTGGGTTTAAAGATATAAATGCGTATTTCAGCATAAAAAAAATAATAATCTGAAAGCAGTATTAGTTGTTATACAATGTATTGATTTAAATGCGAGCCAGAAGTCTCAGCATATCTGAAAATCAGAACACTTATCTAGGTCATATGAATATCAGCCAGCGTTTTGAAAAACAGCTATCTAAATTTAGGAATAAAAGTTCATATTTAAACATCAGTCTCAGCATTTCTTTTTTTTTTTTTTTTTTCAGAGAATTAACCACTTGCTACTGTTAGCGTTTCTCTTTTTTTTCAGAAATGACTTAATAGTTACACTGATTTAACACTTCTGCAGCATGTTCAAGGACTATATTTCCTAACAATACTTAGCCATTTTTAATCACGCGTCCCTAAGTTGTACTAGACCAAACATCCAAAATCTTTAAGCTTTTCTTAAAATTTTGAATCTTTGCTGTTATGAAATATTTTGAGATGACAAATGTGACATCAGGGATGACCAGAGAAACTCACAGAGATGAGTAGGTCCAAAATGATGCTGGGTAGGGAATGGCTGGGGTGGGACATAGGAAGGCACGAGCATCACTATGATGGTATGGAGGACAAGGACAATAACAATGACTGCACCACAGGTTATGCTGCACCATGACAGAGCAGGCCTTGGGAGTAGACAAACATCCCCAGGGAGAGAAGAAACATTTTGGGACTCATCGGTGCTCTCAAACATCCGAGAGCTAATTCATCTTCCAGTTCAGAATTCTGTTAGATAACTAAGCAGTGGAGAGTTGGCCCTGATTTTGCATAGTCAGTGGGCAGAGAAAAGCAGAGATGGTGCAATCTTGGTCCATTTTAGATGCCTATCTTCAGATAAAATGCGTCATTTGATTTCTCTATCCTGACAAAAGCATAATTTTGTATCAGTATAACATTTACATACCTAGATCATGAGACATTAATCTTTTCCATGTAATCTATTTGGGAAGATCATGGAACAAATCTTCCTTAAAGGCAAGTGGAAGACAGGGAGGTGACTCGAGATGACCAACATACCTGCACCAAAGACAAGTCATGTTTGGCCAGTTTAGTGGCCTTCTGTGATGGAGTGATAGCATCAGTAGTCAGTGGAAGGGTAATTAATGTTGTCTACCTCGACTTCTGGAAGGCCTTTGACACAGTTCCAGGCAACACTGTTATCTCTAAATTGGAGAGAGATGGATTAAATGGATGGACTATTAGAAGGATAAGAAATTGGCTGGATGACCATAGCAGTTCAGAAAGCCAATTGTGTCTTGGGCTGTGCCAAAAGAAGCCAGGAGGACAAGTAATGTAAATCTATCCCTCAACTTCCATGAGATCTCTCCTGGAATACTACATCCAGATCTACCATTTGGCATCAAAAGAAAGACACTGCCTTGTCAGAGTGTGCCCAGAGAAGGGCCACAATGATGATCAGGAGACTGGCGCATCTCTCTTATGAAGAAAAGTTGAGAGCCTAGAGAAGTGAAGACTGGAGAGATTTTATTGCTGCTTTTCAATACTTAATAGGTCTGTAGTGATAGGACAAGGGAAAACAGTTTTAAATTGAAAAAGAGTAGATTTGATATAAGAAATAAATTCTTCACTATGAGAGTACTGAGGCATTGGAACATGTCGTGAATAGAAGCTGCGGATGCCCCATTCCTGGAAGTGTTCAAGGTTGGGTTATCCAACCCTGACTTTGGGCAGTCTGATAGAGTGAGAGATGTCCTTGTCCATGGAAAAGACAATTTTATGTAACTCTTCTATATAATCCATGGTCTAAACAGTTAGGCTTCCTTTTCGCTGGCATTGTTCAGGGCTGATAACTAGATGAACTGCTATGCAAAGTATCAAGTTCTTCCTGTGAAATTTGCTCTAGGGTTACAAGAAAGGTGAATTTGACCTGTGGAACTCTTCCAACACACCTGTGATTACAGTGATCAGCATTTCTATTATTAGATAATTGTGTCAGAACTAGAAGCACTATGGGTAATGCAACCACAAGTCTGAAACAGACAATGAGGAAGGAAACTTCACAATTAATGAAGAACTAATTTAATGAAGGCAGTGAAAATAAACAGTGATGGATGTTTAAAGGGCAGGGAGAAGAGAATGCAAAGGATCATTGCAAGCCTCTACTCTTCGTATTTAACTGCTTGATGACTTATTTCAAATATTTGAGGGCTACTCCAAAACTAATGGCTCCTATTTTATTATGTTGACCCATGAAGTCACCAGTGAGGCGGTGGGTAGTGCACTTCAGCAGTGGGTCACCTCCACTGGCACAGGTTTTCATGAGTGCTGCATGCAGACTCTTGTTCATCTCTGGTAAAAATGCACAGCTAATGGTGGTTTCCATGTTGAAAAATACTGTTTTGTAGCTGAAAACTTGTTCTATTGAATGATGATATTGTGCTCTGTATCTGTTGTAATTTCCACAGAAATAAATAGTAGGCATTACTTTCTGAGCAATCTGTGTACATTAACTCAGATCACCTACTGAACTGCCTAGATTCATATGTAATACTGCTATTTAAGGCAAAATGAATCAGCCTTTCTTGTTTTGTTTCATGAGGCCAAGTCTACCTATATGGGGTTCAGGTGGCATTCAAGCACTGCACTGTCTTGATAGTCAGATTGAATGTTACTATTAGGAAATGTATGCATTTCAAAGACAAGAACCTCATGTCAATACATTAAATAGCATTTCTGAATCAATGAAAAATGTTTATAAATACTTAGCTTTAAGATGTTGAGTATTTGAGAGCACAATATAAATTAAGAAATATGAAGATTTCGTGTCTCTTACGACCAGAAAGCTTTCCTTTTCTAGAACATACAAGAAATTGTAATTGAAGTGTTGAAATCAAAGCAGTGAGCACCATAGCACTGACCTTGTCACTCTTCTTGTAGCAGAACAGATGTGTAAGCACAGAAAAGAGAGAAGAGTGAGTAGGAAACTCTAGACAGCAGTTTTTCCTGGGAGAGGCAGGAGAGGGAAGAACAATTGGAGACTGGCTGCTAAGAAGCAAGAAATGGGTAGGGAGCTTTTGAAGTGGTGGCCCAAGGCTTTGGGCACATTAATGAAGTACAGACTGACGTAGAAGTTCTTGTTCTGAGGATTTTCTGCACATCTGCTATTCAAAGGAAGGTTAGGGGACTGTAAATAGAACTTACTTGCTTTTAATCCCAATGAGGAGGCAACCCTGGTACAGACACAGGCAATTTAAAATGCAGTGGCCAAGTGATAGAAGGAACACAATAACAAATCTAAATAGAATTAGACAAACCAGACAAGCCCTGGAGGGCTTGACAGGGGCAAAGACAAGTTCAAAAAAGCAGGAAGACTATGAAAATCCTGGACAATATCAAATAGTACTATATTGTAAATGGAGGTAAAATATGTGCTGTAATTCAAAAAGTGGAAGAGTCTGAGGGAAATAAAAAATTTGCATAGGTCAATAGAAATATTAAGGAGACAGTTGAATTGCTTGGTATTTAAGAAACAGGAAGATAGGTCAGATAAGAACAGGAAAGCCCATAAAACATGACAGGACAAACGTGAAGAGGAAACACTGAGAACAAAATATAACTTGAACAGCATTTGCCTGTTCTTAAGCTGCTGTGCTACTTCAAGTACATTAGAATTCAAAATCAGGCCAGGGAATTGCTACAGGCAACTGATGACAAAGATCTAAAAGGAGCATGTGAGGGCAATAAGAAAACAGTAGGGAAGCGCAGCAATTTCTTTGCATTGCTTTTACTGTTGAAGTTGATGGGGAACTTTCGAGACCTGACATCCTCTTGGCAACAGACTGCTCAGAAAAATGAGATGAATTTGAAGTGAATGCACAGGAAGTCTCAGAACAAGCAGATAGATTAAATTTCAGCAAATCATTGGGACCAACATTTACTCACAACTCTTAAAGGAGCTCAAATGTGAAATCGCAGAAGTGTTGTCCAGGATGTGTAATTTACCAAGGCAAGGAGCCACATGGAAGAGGTTTGGCAGTGCATCTGCTACCACTGAGCCTCTTGACTGGAGAATGGCACTGGAGGGAATGGGAGCTACCAACCAGTGACTCACCTCCAGGTATAAGGTGGTGAAGCTCAGTGATCACACAAACAAGAACTATTTGGGGGAAAAGAAGGATGGCCTTCCAACAGGCACGCATGATAGCACCTCCTGATACTATTGTTGGGGGCAGATACATGAGGGCACTTTTCACGCCCACTTTGGTTGCACTCAAAGAATTTCCAGCTTCAGCTACTTTATCAGCTGCACCTGGTATTTGCACACTCCTCATTCTACAAGCTGCTTTCTCTTTGCTTCTGCATCACAAACTATTGCAAGACTTATTCACACACAGCATCTTTCCGAACATTTGTCCTGTACTCAAAAAAAAAATCTTATTTCTGACTGCATTTACATTAACATGTCCCCTACAGATGTGTCCTTTAATTTGTTTTTACTTACAAAAGGCTTCCGCGGACTAGTCCACTCATAAATACAACTGAGCCATGTAGCCTGTGGCATTTAGCTTTATACAGATTGTCTCTCTTCCCCTTGTCAGGCTCCTCTGGGACCTTGCTTTCTCCAGATGAGCTTGTAGGAATTGAAGAAAACCTATCTCTGTAGATATACAGCAAATTCTCCTTTGCCCAAACCACTTACACGCAAGATTCAGCTTCCCAAGAGTCAGCCATTCTGTTTTTTACGTTGAACTTCACAGGAACTCATTAAACTTGGAAAAATACATTATGTTCTCACATCTCTTGGCTCCAAAAGGAAAATACACATTGACAAGCAATGCCTTAGAACATTATTTCTTCATGATTTTTATGACTGCTGTGCAAAGCTATGGATGTTCAGAAACACACTTAATGTCTCTATAATATATTAAAGAAGTGGTAATAATATATTACATAAAGTGATTGGATAGCACATACATAATACTGATGCATTTATTTAATCAAATTAAGAATACCACAAAAGAGTTATTTTCCAGCTATCTTGGATTGAAATGTTCACTGCTGAAAGTCTAATTTAAATTTTTATGATTACATTATGATAACCGTTGCTACTCTGAATTAAAAGTATATGGTCCTAGAAGTCTATACAAGCACCAATTAATCTATCCCGAGATCATCTGAACAAGTAAATGTGTTTACTGTTGAATATTTTATTAGCTTTTCATTTTAATAAGATACTCCCCTCAGGACAGAGTTTTCCTCACACTGGACTCTGATGAGTTCTCTTGATGCCACTGTCTCCTTGCTAATTGGATTCACGATCTACAAAGAAACGAATCTTGGTTATTATCTGTCACTTAGTTGTTGAGACCTACAAGTTTCAATCTGAAGAAGCTGTGCTCATAGATCTAGCACCTCTGACTCCATCCAAATGATTAATTACTGGTCACTTCCTATTGAGAAGGGGAAAAACACTGTTCTACTTTTATTTGCTAGCAATGCACCATATATTTAAGTAAATATTGATTTTCTAATCTCTAAGATAAAGTACCACAGAGTGGCAATTTTGAAACTGTGGTAGTGCATACAGCACCACATACTCCATCAAACTGTTCCTCCTCCCCTGTTCCAATGCTTCTTGTCAGTCTGGGTAGCCCAGTTCCCAAATATTCTGGTTTTTATTTTTGTCTCATTGAACACTAGATCCCAAGTATCTTTTCACAGCATGTCTGCCTACTTCTTGTCATCTTTTGACATTGCAACAGCTCTTCAGTTCCTCTTCATATTGCTTTTTCTGAAATTAAACAGTAAATATGTTGGGCAGGAACAACTTCTAGTTCTTATCCACATCAGCTTTGTTGAGTCATAAGAGGTATTCGGGCTTTTTTGATGTGGGTGAGTTTACTTACAGATCAGCATACAACCTCCCAGGCAACTTGAGCTGACAGAAAAAGAAAGAAGGAAAATAAAAGCCACCCGAATTAATTAAATAAATAAATGGAAGCCTGTTGAAATATGAGAAATTCCTTTGAAGATTTGCAAAAATGTTGCATCTTGAAGATCTTCCCAGAAATCAATGCATATGTAACATTTTCCCAAATGGGAACAGCCTTGCATATCTGGATCACATCTGAAACAGATCTTGGTCTGTGTATGGGACACATACATTTTAGAAAACTATAAACACCAGTATCTGAAATTTAAAAAAGAAAGACATGTATTTATATGAAGGCTATGAATAAAGAATTGAACCACCCAGTTCAAGGATTGACCTGTGCCCTCCAGGGTTTGGGGCTCAAGTCTGTCTTTACTGCCTACTTATCACCAGTTTATGTTGCAAAATGTTGAGAACAGGTTACACACAGCAATGATCTTTGTTTATGGGTCAATCAGTAGGACAGAAACCATGGGGTTGGGCAACACAAAAAGGAGAATACTTCAGATGATTATCATCTCTACTGAGACAGAATCAGAGATGCGGATATAAATGAGATGCAATTCCAACCACTGAGAAGAAAAGGTGGGTATTCAAAGATTGAATTCAATCTGAAAGAATATGCAATTTCTTCTTAACAAAATTAGTCGTGATTATACAATAAAAAGATCATTTGATTAAGCACATTCCCTAAACACCTTTGTTCTGATGCTTACCTGCCCATTTCCAGCAATGTCTGTTTAGTCAACAGCGTGTTATTTAATGTAGCTTTTTTACTTTGGAATTTAAAATCTGGTCAGACAAAGAAGATAGTTCAAGTTCATACATTCATAGATAATTCTGATAACCCATCCTGACTTCTGAACAAGTGCAAATTCGCTCCACCGGGGAAATTCATACAAGCAGTTGAGAATCAAGGTTCATATTATCATTCAGCCAGCACTAACAAGGACATGTAAGTATGATATTACTATGACTTAATGTAGCCATGCATCAGCCAGGTGTCAGCTGCACTAAAACACACAAGAGGCTTATGCTTTAATGATGCCATTGATTTTTTGTAGTAGCACAAGTGGTAGTAGTTGTAAAGGAACGGAAGGTCTGGGTCAGGTTATGCTGGATATAAAATGACATAGAGAAATCAAATCTTTGCCTGAAAGAGTTTTTAACTTAATTAAAGAAGGAGAGAAAGAAGGAGGAATACCACGCAAGCTAGTTAACAGCTCAATCAGCCAGCACAGGTCACTTTGCAGCTGGGCAGATGCGGGGGGTGACAGGACCAGCCAACACTTGATGGCCCAATGGGTTCTTCACAGCTGCTGAATGTTGCTGGCCATATGCCACTGTCCACTTACAAGTCCAGCTCAGTCCCTCTGCAATAGGTGCAGGCACAGGCGTGTTATTACATGTGTTCAGTAAGAGTTAAGGAAGTAGCATGTAGACCTCTACAAGGTCTCAAGCCCTTATCTAAGCTAAACAGAGGACCCCTAGCTCTTACAATAAGCAGTGTCAGCCAAATGCCAAAAAGCACCACTGCACTGATTTATATACAGAAAAGAAAGAGATTGTAACTTTTACAGCACTAATGATTTTAAATTAAAAATGAGACAGGATTCAGGGGAAAAAAAAATCTATGTGGAGATTATCTATTTAGAGGGCAAGTAGACATCTGAGCTCCTCAGGAGTTTCAGTGATAATGTTTGCATCCTGTAGGTGTCATTGATCTTGATGTCACTATGTTATTAAAGAGTCATAATGCAGTAATCATGTTATAGCAGCTAGAGGCAAAGTGCCATCTCATGTGTACTAGGAGTTTCTGAATATACTTGATAATATGGTAGGTTCATTATCAGTTATATTCTTTGCACCTCAGTCTTGGTTTTATTAAAACATGGAGATTCTTGGTCAGGTGTGAGTTAGGAAAGGCCAATTTGGTAATATTCACCAGGAATAGAAATAGCTAAAAAAAGTGTTGACAGAAAATCTCAGTGTATACTGGGAGGCATCTGACTGACTTAGGTATTCAGATGGGTATGTGAAATGAAACGTCATTTCTCCTTAACACTGACAGCATGGGGTGCAAGGATTCATCTGGGTTCTCTGCAGGAGCTCTGACAACTTCCATCTCTCACACCATGGCCACCTAGCTGCAAAATGTTGTCGACTCAACAGTTTGGAACTGTCCTGCTCAGAGTGTGCCCTAAGAGGAATCCACTGGATTATATTAGAACACATCTACCAATCATAGTTAGGTATCATTCCAGATCACTGAAATCATATGAGATCAACCATTGCTATTCCTTCCCATAATGATTTTCAGATACCTGCCAGAGGCGGCTCAATCCAAACTGCTGTGTCCTGGCTGCAGTGAGTCCTGCTCACTTCTGCTCCTCTTCATTCTGTGAATCATGTCAGCTCTGTAAAGTGATCTCCAGCATTGCTAGCTATTTCTTCTCAGAAAGAGTGGAGAGGCACAGGCTGCCCAGGGAGGTGGTGGAGTTACTGTCTCTGGAGGCATTCAAGGAATGTGGAGATGTGGCACTGAGGGATGAGGTTAGTGGGCATGGTGGGGATGAGCTGGGCTTGAAGTAGGTGATTTAAGTGATCTTTTCCAACTCTAATGATATTATGATTCTACCTATATCAACACCACCTTTACTCAGCTAGGATCTCCTTTTCTATGCTTCAGAAGCTCTCCAGAGTCTTGTAGGAAGCAAGAAAACATATTTAAAGGCTGGCACGGCACATCGTGGTTTGTCACATTAGTTTGTAATGAAAGGTCATTCTGTATTTAACTGGACCCTAAGGGAAAGGCTTCTTGTTATTTGGACATGTTTGCTTCTAAACAGTGAAGTGCAGAAGGCCTGAAGGCACTTATGTTAGCTGGTTGGTCACAGGGAAATGCAGGTTTCTGCATTTCGGTCAATACATTCTGGCATACAGCTGACACATGCATGACTTTTGCAAAAATTGTTAGAACAAAATAGCTGCTAGCCTTATCCTTTAACTAGTTTCATCAACACCAATATCTTACTTAGCCAAAAACCTCTAATAATCTCATCATGTGAAATTAATGTTCACATTAAACTCTTCCACAGATTAGTCTGAAAGGTGCCAGCCTCCTGTCTTGAGCTTCCTGATTAGGGATTTTTACTGCTATAGATGGAGTGAAAAAGTATGTTTAATGTGTCATTAAGTACTTCTAACAATGATAGACTGCAATATTTAAAACCCAGAGGCAAGGGAAAAAAAAGCCTGCTCTTGTACCAAGTAATTAAAATATTGAAGTTTGCTTTTTTCATCACAGTACGTTTCTTGGAGGAGTCACTGCTGAACTGTGAACATAGGCACTGCAGTGCTTCTGTAGCTTTGCCTCAAAGTTACAACACATCCTAAATAAACCCTAATGATTTTTCCATCTACTTTCCTGTTATGTTATTTATGATATAAATATCATAACTGTACCTGCTTGTGGTGACACAAGAATTTCTTGAGTGTTCCTTGATATCAGTAGTGTTTTGTGCACTGAAGATGCTACAGAAGTCTCTTGTTTTTATAATTCAGTTCTTAAATCTGTGCAACCACTCATTTCTCATCAGTGCACCTGTATTACATCACGTGTACACTTCTCCCCACAAGGCTGCAGTGACAGCTCTTGTTCATGTCATCCACAGTAAGGCAATTGGACTCTTCCTGGCACATGTCAGGGAACAAGCTAATGTATGCAACATGAGGGCATGACTACATTATCATTATTGTATACAATACACAATAAATACATAGCATAAAATAAATAATAGGAAAAGATGCAGTGAGAAAATATAGGGAGAAGGCAAGAAGTTCAGCCCACAGACCAGCCCAAGAGGTTGTTCAGCAGGGACAATAACCCATCCAATTTTCCAAGCTCCTTCATTTTATGGTAACTTATCATACTCTTCTCACGTCTGAAACTCTTCTCATGTCCCAAAATGGCAAAGCAATGATACTGAAGATTAAAAACAAAAACATAAAACTGAGAGTAATATTCCATGCCTGTCTGGACTGCAGGTGTAGGGAATTTTTCATTTTCAGTAGACCAGACTTTTCAGTTTAGAGAAATAATCTATACAGTTTTACTTGACATTGACAGACTGAACTTAATTCCATTGAGACAGAGAGTTAAGTGTCAATAACTGAAAAGAGCTGCTTAACACCATTCATTCCCTTCTAGGAACTGTCAGCTGAACTCAAAGTTTATGTTAGTACATCTACGATAAATGTGTCCCTGAAGAATGCAGAATAATTACAAGTAAAACACAAACCATAGAAATAAGGTTGAAGATTTATATTTGAATAGAATTCTGATAGCTACTAAGCAAAAAAAAAGTTCTTGCAGGATGATATGGAAACCCCGGAGAGAAAATGATTTGCCAGGTTTCAGTTAGGCACAGTTAGGGAACATGTGTTATATTGTCCTGTTAAAACTCAGTGCCAATAGGTGGCTTCTATTAGAGTTTTAAAAAAGAGTAGTAATTTGCTCAGTAATTAGCTTACAACAAACATTAACCTGAACATTTAGCAAGAAAAGGTCCCTCTTATTATTAATAAAGAAATTGTTCCTGATAGTGAAGGTCAATGAGAGTGTTGCCATTAACTTCCAGCTGGAAACTCAGTCTCCTCCACACTCTGCTTAAAAAGTGTCCCTTCCAACTCAGGATATTCTCTGGTCCTATGATTCTATGATACACCAGCTTTCCCTTGACTACTCCGTGTTTGAGCCCAACTCCTACTTGCCCACCTGTGCCTGGTCAGCAGCCTTCGGCATGGCGCTCCACAGTACCTCCCTGTGCACCTTCTTCTCTCTGTCTCTCACCAGCAATGCTCATCACCACACGTTATTGTCCTCTCTTTGCTATGAACTGCCATCACAGTGCTTTGCAGCATCAAATTCATGCAGCATCTTGCAGTGATTCAGCACAGTTCCCTCAGCTATGAGGGATGCTCATAACAGCTGGATGCTAAAAGGGACACTAACGAAACTACTGAAAATGCAGATCTGTAAGTTGCATTAGATGTGGGAAGTAATGGAGCTTGGTGGCTTCAGGGCTCGTAAATAATGCCTGTACCACCGTCACCACCACCTTTTGGTGCCACAACCCAGAAATCTATTAAAGATAAGTAATTATCACCACACCTCCCCAGGAAGCATTCTCCACAAAATGGCCCTCAGACAGATTAATGCTTCCTTTTTCTGCAATAAAGTCTTGATTTTCAATTTTTGGTACAATTAAGGAGCACTGTAAAACATTTTTATTATCTTTTTGTTCAGACTGAGAGACAATTATTGCACTGTTTGTATATGCAGCAACCTATTCAAGTATTACTCATTTTCCTTGTTATTAGCTTCTGGTTTAAATTGCATGATAAAGAATTATGGGCACATTTGTGATCCCACAGTGTTTGTTTTCATTTTTTATGGCATCCAACACAAATGAAAAGAGACAGCTAATGGCCTGGGGAGGGGGACGTGTGGTCTCTACGGGAAGGCTGCAATGACAGGTATGAACACTCGTTAAAGAGGCTGGATGAGAGGATATTGATTTTGCAAAGAAAAATACTTTTTTTCTCCTTCCAAAAATATCTTCCCGTAATTATCTGGTGCCATGTTCATTTCATACGTGTTAATTGGAACAAGTATTCATTTGTACAAGCAGCAGCTCAGGATATCATTTCACCCCATAACAGCATCAAGTTAAACAAAGAAGAGAATGTGCAGCACAGCTCCCGCTCTTCAAAGGACTACAACTTTGTGTGTCAACAGTGAGGCACTGAGCCATGGGCCAGCCTATCTCCAGAGCTCCAGTTTGCTCAGGACAGATTTATCAACACAGCAGTCAGGGCTACGTCTATTCTAGCAGATGAAATGGGACTGCTCTCCAGCCTGGAAGCCAACTGGCATAGTGCAACTTTCATTCTTTTGGTTAAACTCTCTTATCTTCTAAAACAGAGTGGCCACATTCAGGCTGTTTACTGAGAACATTCTCTAGCTTGTGCCATCATCTCACAAGCCTTGCCTGAGCATTTGCTTGGAAAGCACTCATTGCAGTGAGCCACAGTTGTGCTAGCACTGGTTTAACAGCAGAAAAGCTGAGCACACATCCCTGCTTGTGGGCTGCTTAGTTCACAGCTGTAGGCATAACTAGAGAAACCACTCTCTCTCTTGTGCAAAAAAGGCTTATGAATGAACAACAAATCCTCATTGCTGTGCAATGGGAAATGCACGTACCGAGCTTTGTAAGAACTGGAGATACTTCTGCTCCATAGCTGCAAATTGCTGCTTAACTGTGAAAATTAGTTATTTCAGTGCTATCCTATCATCAGCAGAGTATCTGACAGCTTTAAAAATGATATGTCCTTTTATCTGTAGGATAAGTGGACATAATGGCTTAATGGTGACTTTAAGAAATGTAAGTGCCTCCCAGGAAATAGTTAACCCCAGTAACCTTGCCTTTACCCCCACTCTCAGTGACAAGGACTGATAGTTAAGAGGTCAGCATACTGTAATTGCCACATTGTCACTCAACCAGAATAAGCTTTCCCAAAACACCATGCCTTTAGCCTCCTTACAGCCATATCAGCTGTGCCATCCCTTCCCTCAACTGACACTGACAGCATAGCCAGAGGTGTTAAAGTGATGGCCTAACCCAAATTTGTGTATGCCAGTAGCCGTCGGACTTCCCTGCCTCAATTCCCACAGTCAGAACTGAATTAGAGCAAATCCATGCAAAACCATCAGCCTTCACTGCAGATTTCCAGTGATAGAGAACAGCTATGCACTCAGGTGCCAGCATCTTTGATATACTGCTTCTAACAACTCATCACAAATTGCTGAGATATTTTCTGCGGCTACTCAGTAGTCTGACATGCTGTATGCAGGCATGCAATCTTTCTTAGAGATGCTTGGGAAATGGCAAGTCTAACCAGATCAATTAGACTATGGGTTTATGTGCTGATCTCTGTTGGCCTCTCTCTCTAACCAGAATTGTATTTGTCAGCATCCTCAGTACTTGATGCACAAGACGCATGTAATTAGATACACAATTGTCCTTGTCTATTTTAAGGATAAGTATCAATTGATGTTCTCATTAAGATAGAGTTAAGCAGGCCCAAATAATCTTTTTACAGTGTGAAGTGCCTACTATTACCAAGTTTAATCATGTCTATATGTATACTAGCTAAAGAACATCAGCTCTGTTCCTAGTGAAGAATGTTTTTCTGGAGGTTTCTTTAATCATCCCTTTTTAATCTTCTTTGAAACCTCTTGCAATTATACAGTCTAATTTGCACAGTAACACCAGTTCTATACTAATTCTAGATGCAAGGTAGTCAGCCAGCATCTCAATGCCAGAGAATAATTCAGGAGGGCTACAGACAAATCTCTCACTAAAAACAGGATTTACACTGAATTTTGACTGGGCTGCACAGTGATTTATCCTGCTAGGTCTTGAAAACCTCCAAGGACACCCTACGGGATATTTCAAGGACAAGTCAGTATCTCCCCATTCCAGATTTTTCCCACTGTTTGTCATCCTCCCACCCTGAACCACTGAAAAAAAAAAATCCATCTCCCCAATGACCTCTCGGTACACACTGAGGGCTGTTGTTATGTCCTCACTAAGCCATCTCTTATTGGCTCCAGGATGAACAAGTCCAGCTTCCCCAGATTCTCTTCACAAGTGTTCCAGGCTTGTTGTCTCTGTGGTCTCCCGCCCAGAATACTGATATGGTGATTCTACGATTCTCTGATATCCTTCTTGTACTGGAGATCTCAAAAATGGACGAAAACATTCCAAATGTCTATCTAACAAATGCCAAGCAAAGGGAAATAAACATTTCCCTGGATGTCCTGATTCTTACCCTTGTTCCTACAGCTCAGGGTGATGTTGGCTTCTTGCTGCCAGGGCATCCCATAACCTCTGCACAGGTTCACCTCCCAGAGGAGTCCCAGGGTCTTTTCTGCAGGCTCTGCTCACCCTGTGCTGCTGCAGGGGCTTATCCTTCCCACGGATAGGATTTGGCATTTCTTCTTGCAGAGTTTCAGGAGATTCTTCTCAGCCAGTATTTCTAGCTCAAGTCCCCCTGAATGGCAGCCTGGCCCAGTGGTTGGCAACCCTGCACATAGCAGGGAAGTTGAAACTAAATGATCATTATGGTCCTTTTCAACCCAGACCATTCTATGATTCTATGATTCTGTGAATGTCAATCCTGCCCACAAACACTGACTGTTTCCCCAGTTTGCTGTCATCCATAAAGATGATACAGGTGTCATTTGCCTCCTCACTTATTGACAAACATAATAAATTGGATAGTGTAGGCCTCCAAGGAAGTCCACAAAGTACTGTATCCACATTGAGTACAACCCTCTAACTACCCAGGCAGTTATTTTCACCATTTCACAGTCTTCCCAGCCAGCCCATAAAATCCCAATTTGAATACAAGAAAGCTGCTACAGACAATGTCAAAAGCCTTGCTAAACTCAAGGCAGATATCATAATCTATCTCTCTCATCAGCAGTTCTGGGCTTTTATCCTACTAAGAATCAAAATATTCCCTTCAGCCACAGCGCATTTAGCATCCCATATTCTATTCAGTGTCCTTGCTCTGAGACTAGATTTCCCCCTCAGCCTGTAACCATGTCATTATTCGATCCTCAGTACAACCTTAATAACTTTATCTTTGGCCATTTTAAAAATGTGTATTTTTGGCTGGAACCCAGCCCATCAAAATACCAGGACTGCTGTGCTTCCATGACCTACTCTCATATTATTGCTGGCATGTCATGTGGTACTCATTATGGAGCTGCCAATCAGACAAAGAAATGGACTTGTTCACTTTTTTGTTATTGATATCATCTGCTCTGGATAATTCAGCTGTTACAAGAATCACCAGGAGCTACATTTTAATGAGGATTTGCTTTCGTTTATCCAGAGGCACATAAGTGGCACCACTGAACCTGAAGACAACACAAACTGGAGACTTTGTACTAAATATGTAGTTAGTTCTTCATGTTAACAGTCTCTCTGCTGGCAGTAGCATCTATTCACATCTTTTTTACCTTGTATTCTTCCTAAAAGATATGTGTGATCCAACTCTCCTCCTCCTACAGTTTTGTCTGATTTGCACTTCCCAGTGTGAGAACAGAAAAGGAGATACTTTGCTTTACTACAAAAGCAGCGGAGAGACATTCCGCCAGGAAGAAATGTTTAGGGGCAAGATGCTAATGAAGACTCCTCTCTTGGGTTCCTTGTCCCATTTCCAAGTTAACTCTATGATATTTTTTTAATGCTGTTAACACTAAATAGTGATAGTAGTAACCATTTTTCATCACAAATAAAATTCCCAGTGAAACACATGAGCTGATAAAACAGAATTCTTCACCCTCCAGACTTAGATCTCAGGTCAAGAAGTGTCACTTAATAATCTCTGACATCAAATCTAATGAGAAAGTCAAGGATCGCGCCTTAAGGCAAAGTGTAATTTAAAGAGCAGAACCTGTACTTGTTCATCTGAATCACATTTATAATGTACAAGAAAAAAATATATCATCTGTTCCATTTCCCGTGAATGTCTCTACCTTTGGCTTTATGAGACTTCTTTTCAGTGATTTCAGTCCTACAGTCCAGCCAAATTTTCTCAAATCCCATTACGGACGTTTGTAGCTGAAAAAAATGACAAATTTTTCCTCTTCCACTTTGATACCACTGGGGCAGAGGAACTCCTCCTTTCTCTCTCACCAAAATAAAATAAAAGCAGGAAAAAAATGAACACAGAATATTTCCAATACAAAGACATATCTGAACTTTTCCATTTTCAGATAAAATGACTGAGTGAACGGCTTCACTAATTTAATTCCCATTCACTTTGCTGTAATATACCCTTTGTAAAGGTTAGAAGTCCATCTGCTTATTCTTCCATCAGAGACTCAGCAAAGTCCCCGCTGCAGATGTGGCAGCTCCAGTGCAAAATGAGAAACAGCTTAAACAGTTTCATTTCCAGCCTGAATGTGAATATATATCCCAAATCACTATTTTGTTAACAGAGCCATAAATATGAAATCCACACAGGCCTGGTCTGTCAGAAATGGGCCAGAAATGTAATTCTGGGAGCCTTGATAGACAAATCTCCTGCTCTCGATAACTTCCAGAATCACATTTCTTCACCCCTCGTTACAGAGAATTTTTGGAAACACTCAAAGATTAAACTTCATGTGGAAAGGTGACCTCGATGGTGTGTGTTAGTAGGAGCTGGGTTTAGTTGTATTTTGAAGCACAAAAAAGCATCTCCCATAGTCTCTATTCCCATTCTGAGTAGGGTTAAAATCCCAGTGTACTGAAATCAGATCATAAATTAATCATTTCAGTGAATGACAATGTCATGTACAGAACTTCGGTATGTACACTAAGCACAGAATAGGGCAGCAGAACAGGAACCAAATAATGTATGTAGGGGGATTAGAAAGCACATTCATCCAGACGATCTGCCATCCCCACAATATCCTGCAACATAGGATGTAGAGTAACACCAATAGAGCAGCCCTCATCTACACTGGGGGCAACATAGTCTTCACAGCTCAGTGCCAGACAAGATCAAAGCACCTTTACCTACCTGAGAGAAAGCTGGAAAAAGCATCATGCACTATGAAATTCTGTGCAGATCGAGAGCCCTGAATAGAGAAGTCCTAGAAATACCTAGGAAAGTAATTTCACCTGGACTTAGACCTTTCCCCCCAGAAAATATTCATAGTCCTCGCTTTCTTTGTTTGTGTTGTGTATATTGGTTTCTAGTCTGCAAATATTAGTCCCCTTTGTGAATCTCAGCTTCCCTCCAAAGATCCACTTACAGCTTTTTTTCAGACTAGCAACTAAGGCTTCTTATTGACCTGCACCATAAAAGAGAAAATGAACTCTAGCAGAGAAAATGAAAGACATTTCCCAGAATAGCTTTTAAGATCATTCTGGTCATCGACATCTACCTCTACATCCTTCATTTCTCATCACCTGGATAGCATCAACAGGCCCTACTTCTAACCTTCTCTAGAGGTCTGACCATGTTCCTGAAGCCAGTACAAGAGCACAATTCCTTACGCACAACTTTTCCAGAAATACCCATTAATGCTTTTCTTTTCAAAATAGGTTACTTAAAAATTAAAGCCCCATTTTTCTCTTCCTGAACAGTGCCTCTTTCTCTATGGAAACACTCAGCTCCTCCATAGCAGGGACTGATCCAAAGATCTTCTTTGCAGAGACTATGAGGCTTCAGCTCCATTAACAGGCTTTATTGGTCAGTAAGGATTTTATATACCTACAACACGACGCATTTTTTATACTTTTACAGACTGTTATAAATATGACAGGGTCATATTTATTGTCATTTAATGGTCATATCATTGTTTCCACAATGACTTCCCATCTTGGTAAAGGTTAGGGAACAAATGGGCTTTTACAGCTTGTTGCCTTCCAAGACACACTGGTAAAGCAAAGCAGGAATATCTGAGCTGAGACTGCTTAAGCTTTATCCTAAATAGAAAAGAAAAAAAAAAAGGCTTAAATACTGGTAGAATACACAAGCATCACTTATCAAATACAAAAATCCTGCCTTTACATATTGAAAATTGGACAAAGGTCAGCAGTGTTAAAAACAAGGCAGCACTTGTTCTGCTATCATAGAAGGGCAGATTTGGAAGAAGTGTAGCACCGTCCTGACAAATCTCCTCTGGTTGTGGAGGTGCAACATGTCAGCAGCATGAGAGAGGGAGAGCAGGAGAAACGTGAGCTAAAAAAAGACTGTGATATTGTGGTCAGGATCATGCAACTAAGGATCAGACATTCAATCTGAAAATGGTAATAGGGAAGAAAAGCAATGGAACACAGCAAGACACTATGAACTGTAGGAGATAATAGAAAAAAAAGTATTTTGACAGAACAGGATGACTTCTATAAGCTCTAGATTAAAGCCCACCTTGCTGCAGCAGAGAAATGGAGCTGGTTAACCTGATGCATGCTCCTGCTGTAACAACAACAAGCACAACGGACAGGTTAGATGTCAGGAGCAGAATTTGACTGGGCAGCAACACTGAAATATTGCTGGAAATGGTGATCTACAATATGAGTGCAGAAAAATCACATCAGCTACACTGGTTCTTTGAAGATGATGTGTGTGAAGAAATGGTTAGCAACAGAAGAGGAAAAACAGAGGCTTCTGGATGTGTATTAGACATATACCAAATGTATGAGACAGTAGAGAGATCTAAGCTAAAACAAAAACAACAAAAAACAACAACAACAACAAAAAAATCACGTTTCTATACATTTTCAGGGGTCAAAATGAAAAAGAACAGAATATCTAACATAGACAATAAATGGGCTTTTGGGAAGGTAAAGGTGAAAAGCAGGAAGTAACCTGGTGTAAAATCTATAGGCCAGATTTGCAGCTTCAAATTTTCCTACAGGAAAGAGCAGATAGATACAGAGGTCTGGATGAACCCTATGGATGTCCCAGCAATAGCACCCTCAGAAGGAATAGAGCAGACACAGTTATGTAGCATATACCTCAACAGTGTAAAGAAACAATCTGTTTCCATGCCTTTGAGGGCACATGCTTTATTCACGCGATACTTTCTTAAAGATAATGTTTTTTGCCTACAGGAAATGCACTGTCACCAAAGCAATAGACAAATAAAGAAGGTAGAAGCAGATGGACCTGAGTATCCATATGCATAGGTACTTCCAATGAATGCTAGGTAAGAATGAATGCTCTTTCCTTTGGCTGCCATTTTGCCTTTTTGTCATTTGTTTCCCCTCCTTCCACTCTAAAATTCAGAGAACTTTTAAAAGAGATGCAGCATGGAAATGTACCATTTTTTTTCTGGAGGTTTTTTTCCATATTTCCTTATGTGTCAGTGCAACCACATCACACCCATTTGGATCTTCTTCATCTGTTGAGGGTTTTCTCGGACAGTGCTGAGAGATGATGTTGGGCTGCCTTGTGGACTGATTTTTCTTTCCAGACTGTTGAAGGGAAACTAATCTCACTTCCTCTGTGTCCTCTGTGACTTCAGAATACAGTGTAAACAGAACAGTTTGACAAATTCCATTTAGAAAAGTAGGAATTCAAGAACACAAGACTCTTCTTAGATCTTAAGGTGCCCTTAGAATTTTATGAGACACTGTAAATGTAAAAAAATACAATTTTTGGATACAAATCTGCTGGTCTTTTCCTGCTTAACTCAGGGGAAGACGGTATCAGATTACAGATTTAAACCAACCCCATCATGATGGCCCACCCCCTTCAGTCACTTATCCCGTTAGAAGCAAGGAAGAAGTTTTCATCTACATGGCCATTTATTCCACCTACCAGATCTGGGTTCTACCAGATAAAAATGCAGCATTTAGCAGCAGAGTGGGTATTGATCTATATATGGATGGGGTTTACTCTAAAATACAACTAGTTGCTTGTTAAAAATCACTATGAAATCCTGCTTGTTTGCTCTACTGTAAGTATTTTCAACATCTTAAAATCCACATGGTTTTAACATGAGTAATTTGGGAAATGTTGAATGACTTCGGTTTCACCAAAGACCCCACCCAGATTATTACATGATACACCAGTTTTCAGATAAATCCAATTTAATCTAGTCAGGCTTAAAAAGAAATTCTAATACAAAGTGTCAGATTCATTAATGACAATTTTTTCCCTTATATTATTCAGGATATAATTCAATAAAAGCTGCATATAATCAAAATATAACAGCGAAGGTGATGCAACAGTTTTTTATTACCTAAGAACAGGCTATACTTAAATGCAAATAATTATATTTCATATTTAGGGCAGTTATAAGTCTCTAGGCTTTCATTCTGAATGAGTGTTATGGACCATATCACCAAAAATACCTGAATAAGTAAACATGACTAACACTGAAATACGAATATTATTCAGTACCATTTCCTTTGATTTTGACATAACCAATATTGAAAGTCACAAAGTAGATCACAGTGGTGTGTTACTGATTGCATCTAATATAAATATAGATAAAAAGTTGTATCATTTTTAATATATCTTACTTTGAATGCTTTTTGCCTGATGACACATCAGCCACATTGCAGTGATCAATAAAAGCAAAAAAAAAAAAAATTGCTGAGCTATTAGAATCTTTACAATGCTTCTAGTCAATTTTTCACATAGTACTTAGTACCCAAGTTTTATGCCTAACCTTGCCAAGTTAGAAGTGCAATTCATATGGTAATGAAATGTCAAATAAGTCTTGAACTAGAGATCTGGATATTTATTGTATCTGATTTCATTAGGAAGACTCTTCTTTAAGTAATGAGGAACGATCAGATGTTCTACTTGTCTTCTGTCAACATTCAAATAGAAGCGTACTTGTCTTATGAGAATTTAGTTTCCTACTAATAAATCACACTTCAAGAGCACTAGCATTTAATTTCTGATTTAAACCTACGCAGTATATTACGCTGTAATGAAGATGAAGCCTATTAGAACAGACAGTTCACTGCAAGTTCAGGTGCTACAGAACAGCAATGTTGGGGTGCCTGAAAACAGGAAAATGATTGGGTTTGAGAATGTTAACCTTTTTCTTTCAGTATCCTACAAGAATTGGACCAATTTGTATCAAACAATTTCTCTAATACACCTCTGTTTTCAGCCTGAAACCTGCCTGGAATGCAAACTATATTATAAATGTCATATATTGCCAGAGGGAAAAATGGGCCCTGTGTACATCAGGGTGATAAATCAAATCAGAGGCAGACATCTCAATCTCACTGCTACAGGAAACATTTCACAGAATTTTATTCCAACTTAGGCAATTTAATTATATTATAATTGTTATAGTCAATGGAACAAAAAAGGATGGGATGGCTCTGGTTAAAATAAAAAGGTACTGGTACAGCATGCAACTCCAAGATGCTCTCATTCCCAGCAGAGACTGCATAAAACGCTGTACAACCACTATGCAGCCGCTACAAGAATTCAGCACTGTGACAAAGACTGCAACAAAAATTCAAGTTCAGTGATAACCACAGCAATGCAGTGAAATTTGGCACACATACCAAATGCAGGAACTGTCCAATCAAGACCTCAAAGTCTGACTGTGAAAGTGAAATAACAATAAATAAAAAAATAAATACAGAAACTCAATACAATACAGTAATTTGTAAAACAAAACACTCCAGAATTCCAGGTTTGAGAACAGCTGCAATAGCATGTGAAAATGAGACATTTCTTGCATTAACAGTGACAAATTCCAGTGTAATGGGGAAAGAACAATTATTGGTCCCACGTAAAGAAAATAAATTTATCTCATAGAAGAAATGTCTGGAGACGTAGAAGAATCTGGACTTACGAGATACATAGCAAACATACCAGTAACCTGCAGAGGTCACATCTTCACTGAAAGCATTTACCTCACCAGAAGAAGAGACAGCTCTGCTTCAGTCTGTTCTAGGACACTGGAGAGCCACTAGCCACTGCTCATCAAGTCTTCCTATAGAATAAATGCATTATATGCTGAAACAGTTTATATAAGACTTTCCAGAAAAGAAAATTGAAAAGTAAACCTGAAAGAGGTTGACTTGAAAAAAATGCTGTAGCAAGGAAGATGACGGTGTTTTTCTCAGGTGACAAGTGACAGAACGTGAGGCAATGGCCTCAAGTTCTCCAGAGGAGATTTCCACCAGATATGAGGGAGAATTCATTCGTGGAAGGGATCACTAGATAGTCACTAGAGTGACAATAGAGGATATTAGTCACTAGAACAGACTATTGTATTGGGGGTGGAGTCACCATCCCTGGAGGTATGTGGCCCTAGGCGCAGGGACATGTTTAGTGGCACAATTGTCATGTTAGGTAGATGGTTGGACTTGAAGATCTTAAGAATCTTTTCCAATCTAAACAGTCCTATGATTCCGTGATCCTATAATTCTAGTAATCTATTCTGTGGGATATTGAAGTATCTGGTATTTTACCTCCTCCTGCTCCAGAACTTGATTTCTTTGGAGCTTATTTATTGTCAGAACAAGGACTGCTCATGATCCTGAATATCCCATTCAGAGAATTGTAACCAGATACTTGCAGCTTTTGGTTGTCCCTTCAGCTCTTGATAATGATAACGTAAAATGATAACACAAAATGAGATGTATTTTCAACCCAAGAAAATAAGACAAGGAAAGTCTTATAGGGGATGCAGTGTGGGAGCCTGCTTAGACTTCCACTTCATCACCGGAAAACACAGGAATTACTGAACTGACTTTGCAATGTTTTGCATTTACACCGGAAGAAGTAGCCAGATCTGAGGCATCCTAGATGGAAACACATTCAGAATACTCTTGACAATTAAATGGAGCTCTTGTACCATAACAGTGGGTGTTGTCCAATACACACTTCTTTGAGTACATGCAAGTTGACATCAATTTCTTATAGTTAGAGTCCTTTAATTCCAAAGTCCTGAAATATTTCAGAGAAATAACCTAATGAGCATCTACAATGTCTGAGCTTGGGGCTCTGCTACAGTGCTAGTGCTGGTGACATAACTTGTGGGGTTTTACCTGTTTTGACATAACATGTGGGGGGTTTTTTAATAGTCACATCTAAGCAGTCCCATGAGGTCATCCTTTGATTCATTAATTACATTCTTCTGATAGAGGAATATTCAAAGTGAGGCCCCAGATTCTAGCCAATGAGCTTCTGCTTTGTCAGTCACACTCCAGCGCTTTCATGGGATGGTGCACTACACAGCACATGGAAAACACATCTTCCTACAGATCTAACTGAAAAATGATCATAATTTCCTGTGTCCTAAGGAAAACTGAACTGCACATAGCAGTGTCTTTTCTTGGGTTAAAATGTCATAGATTATGATAGTAATGCTGACCACATAAAATATGTCATCTAATTTAGATGTAAAATGTTTTGATGTAATGTAAATATTTTAAAGTGAACCAGTTACTCTTTTGTTTAATTCATTAACTGGTTTTGCTAATTGTCAGGCAGAGAAAGATGATTATTGTATTACATTTCAAAGTAAGTGTAGTACATTTCAAAGCAAAGCATTGCTGCTAACCAAAAAAGTCATTGTTTTTCCTGGAAGACAATGTGACCACATAACCACTAACTAATTGGTAAAATACATAAAGATCTGAAGAACCTGTTGATTAAAATAATTAGAATTCTTTCATTTAGAAAATAGTTATTGTTGCCCTTAGCAAACAAAAGGAATTATTGATCCTTCATTCACTTTTCAGCTATTTAGATATCATTGTTCATCTGCATACTTACATGATGCTTCTGCATTCATTGTATGTCCACCCTAATTAGCACTGGCATGGAAAAACATAGAGTCAACACTCCCACTAAGAAATGAAATGGAAGAATTGCATCTCCCTGGCAGGTGCTGTGAGATTTCCAGACCTCCTTATTGCTGCAAGGTGTTTGGCATTGAGGAAATTGGCTCATGTTGTTCATCTCCTATCATCTGCTCCCATCAGAGCTAATGCCATAGAGACGAGAAAGAAAGAGGGAAAAAAGAGCAAGTCTTTATTACTGCACCTTGTTCCAATTGTGAATGGATCAAAAGGGATAAACACGCAGGCAGTAACACCATTTGTTCCCAAGCAGTATAAACACGACTGTATGGCAGTCTGATCTGCAATGTCCCATCTGCCAGCTGCAAGACCAAAAAAGGGAGAGCAATTAAGAATATTAATCAGGGCTTGAAGTGCTGTGTGATTCATGGTACGTGAAGAAAGACCAAGACGTATCAAATGATAATGTGTTTACTTAAAATAAAATAGAAGCATGATTTCTTTACTCCTGCATATTTAATGCAGTAGAACTTTACACCAAATCTCTTGCACTCATTTTGAATAGTTGAGCACTTAGACCAGTCTGTCTCAGTTCAATTCAAGCTTCTGATTAGTGATTATTTAGAAGCACTCAGTTAAGATTAGAGTGTCAGCAGTTAGATTATTTCCCTGGTGATCTTCATTCTGGTATTTAATAATGCATTTCTTCCATTCCAATTAGACTTTTCAACTGGAAAAAAAAAAGAAAAAGAGGAAAAACTTTATGTCAGATTTCTGGGTAACATACTTAGCATAAAGGATAACTTGATCTTTACTGTGAAACTGTTTTGCAGAATTAATAAAACCACAATACACTTTCATGAAGATACCTTTTCTGTTGCTGCTTTATTTCCATGGAGAATTTTAGATTCTCCTGAAGTGCTGTTTCCCTGTGGATAAGTGAAAGACAGTATCACAAAGGGCCTAAAAATGCAGATTTGTGCCTACAGGGATATCATGTCCCCAAAATAGACAAGAACATAAGTAGAAGTCATGAATTTAAATGTGAAAAAATAAAAAACCTATTCAGAAATTCATCCCAAAAAAATGAAGGTTTACAGGGGAGCCTCAAGCAGTGGATACCACATAGATATTCGTTTTACTGCTGCTTACTTAGCTATGTGAGTTTCTCATTGTGACAGGCACTGAGGACACAAAAGGAACTGCCCAAGCACAGCTACTTCACACACATGACCCTTGTGTCTATAAGATGAGAAGAAAAAAACTGTCCTGGCTAGTAGTTGTCTCAAAGCAAGCAAAATCCCTTGTGTATGTAAGGATACATTAAGGCTGGATATGAGGAAAAATTCATTCTCTGGAAGAGTGGTCAGGTGCTGTAAGTGGTCTGCCCAAGGAGGTGGTGGAGTCACCATCCCTGGTGGTGTTCAAAAAACATTTAGATGTTGTACTGAGGGACATGGTTTGGTGGGGAAATATTGGTGATAGGTGGATGATCTTGGAGGTCTTTTCCAATCTTGATGATTCTATGATTCTGTAAAGTAAAAGGAGAAGCCTCAATTGGAGGCTGGCCCCAGGACACCTGAAAACACCAACCAGAGCAAATCAGGGCTCCTTTGGATGGAAACCACTATCTGGGGCACGGTGAGTAGGATGAGGATGTCACAGGTTAGCCCCATGACTAAACCTCAGTTGTCAACTGTTTCAAGAAAAGTGTTCCTAAAGTGTAAATAGCTGCACCTCAGAGAGTTGTCCTCCATAAAAGGTTGCACTCTGGCCATATATGAAGCTAGGGGAGTGGAAGATAGCCCAGACTCACCAAGGTATTTATTAGAGGTGGCCTGGCAGCCCAGCAGAATTTTTGCATTTTTTCCTGAATTTTGGCTCATGCAAAAATTTGCATCTCTCAATAAAAATTAAGGCATTGCTGTATGCATTTCTCACTTAAAAAAATGTATTTCCCACCTTTCAAATAGGAAATAAACTATGTATGAAGAAAAATGAGTATCTCTGGAGAACTACAGAGAGGAGCCTTTTAAAGAGATCAATCTGTTAGAAGGTATGCTACCAAGTTCTGCAGTAACCCCTGATAATCTCAAGCTGCTTTTCAAACCATCAAAACAGGGAGTTTGGCACCTTTTAAAGGTCTGCACGCAACCTTTTGCATTAAAATAAGAAGCCTTGTGTCTCTAGTCATTAAAGGCCAAAGTATAATACTAAGCATGCTGAAACCTGAAGGCACAATAAGTGACACTGAATGCATATGTGAAAAAAAATGCAAGGATATCTGGAGAAAAAACCACAGAAATATAACTTTTTGGGTGCAGATGATGTCCCAGAAGGAAAATGATACAGAATACGTACACAAGTATGTGCATTCTTCACAAATGATCAAAGCTGTTTGCAAGAATGACATTGTGAGGTTTAATCCTACAAAATGTAAGGGAAAGGTTGGATATATTGGCTGCATTATTCAAGTTTCCCTCTTAGGAAGAGTTGAGCACCTGGCTGGCTTGTTTTTTGTTCAGAGAAAGGAAACTTACATCAAAGAGATTTGTTTTTCTTTTTACTGAAATACACACATACAAGGAACAACAAGGAGCGAACAGGTAGCAAAGTTGATGCTCACATCCTTCTGCGCTGGGTTTCTCTGAAAGCTAAGCCTCATTTTTAAATTCTCTAGTCTTGTTTTCTGCTCTTCCACCACTGCCTTTCTCACTGCTTCCAACCTAGGTCTGCATTAACCCCTTCTTTAAGCACAGTAAAATACCTGGAATTTTTAAGTATTGAGCAAACTCAATGAAATCCAGTGTCTATCTGGATGTTGTTCATTACCAAATCACGGAATCATTAAGGTTGGAAAAGACCTCCAAGGTCATGTAGTCCAACCACTGACCCATCACCCCATGTCCCCTAAGACTCTTCTGTTCTTCAACAGGCAGAAGCATCCTTCCTTAACATAAGTACTATGCAGAAGACCACAGCTTTCAAATGCAGAGACAAAAATATTGAAGCAAAAACACTATCAGCAACTACTTAGAAGAAACTTCTATTCAGAAATACTTTGGGGTTGTTCCAGAGGAACTCCATTCTCTGACCACAGCATGATCATCTGAGATGAAGGCACGGCACTGAGGCTGAGATAATTTCTGTTTGTTCCATACGGGACTGAGCATGTAATCAAGAACAGCTTGCACTATGTAAAGCCATGAGGAGGTTGTCTGCCATATAAATTTAGACAGCGAGTGCTCCATTTCAGAAAGCACTTTATATTATGCTTTTCTGAAGTACCTCCCACAGTGAAATCTCAATTTCTGCACATTTATATATGCAGACGAAGTAATTTTGAGATAGTATGGTAACTGAAAGCAAAACCTGCCTTAACCGTTGAGCACAGAACAATGGCAGCCAACTCCCATTTAATCACAGTAGGTTATTATATTTTGAACACCATTATTTCCTTTTATTTTCACTGACACTTTTGGTTTTCCTCTCAAACAGGTTGAAGAAGTACAAGAGGATACAGATCTAACAAGCTTCGATTAGAGGAGAATGTCCCGACTTCCCTACTGCAGATGAGCGCCTTAGCAGTAGTTTAAGATAGAAGGGATTTCTTATGCCATTATCGAGATCTCTTCCAGCAGCAGCTTTCATAGCACTGTCAGATTAGAGTCCTCCTCATTAGCTGTCAGCCACTATCTGTTTTTCAGTGGGAGAGAGGAGAAGCAGGGAATAACAATCCTCATATATATTGGATGGCCTCTAGGAGAGAAATGTCACTTAATGACATTTGTACAGCAGATAATACCAGACAAAATAAAGGGCAGGAAGGGATTTTTATTTTATTTTTTTCCCCAGAACTCCTAGAAGAAATGTTTGTTACCTTTCTCTCTTAAATTGGCTTCGCAAGTGACTTGGAGGTTTTATGTCAGAAATTACTCATAGATCACTGGAGGGATAACAGTCCTGGGCACGTTGGAATACCTTCCTTTGCACTTTGTGACTGACAGCAGCTTCCTTTCATCCTCAGGCAATGGACAAATTAAAAAGATAATCCTGGTCCTGTGTTTCCCCTCTGATTACTGTGCACAGCTCTCAGCTGTGTCAGATTGTGCTGTTACCACACCTCAGCTACTTTACTCTAGATGAAGAAAGAAAAACAGAACTCTCTGAAGATTTATTTTTCAGGAAACTTATTCTTTTCCCTTCAGAAATTTCTTTAGAGCCCTACCTGGCAAAACTTTGCAATTAGTGTATCTTCTGTGCCCAATCAGCCAGGAACAGAACTGATTTGGTGTGTCTTGTTTCTAGGTTTTACTTCTACCGCAGAATTCTTGTGTTTCTGTGCCTCAGCAAATACCTAGAAATACTGAATTCAAATGTGAAGTTAGGGATAAAAGTTCTGGAGCAAACTGAATAGGCATGTCATGTCTAAAACACTGCACAGACAGCATTCATCCTTGATTGCTGCAATCATTTTATCTCTTAGGATAGCTGAAAAGGCTCAGAGATGTCCTCCTCGTCTCATCACTCAGTGCTTGGACAGCCCAATTGCTCCTAAAAGAGGGATGCAGAGGCCACAGCAAACAATGTTGCTTTCTAAAATCACCTTCAGTGATTTTGCTCTATCATGAAATAGAAGCAAAGTGGACATCTGGGAGGATAACAGCAGCAGTCACAGCCTCGAGAGAAGTCACTGCCTTCCTAAATCGAACCTTAAGGAGGTTACAACAAAAGACTCCATGAATAAAGTTAAACAAATGATCATCTCCAATTGCAAATTTTGTGCTGCATCTTTCCTCGCAGCTCTTGTCAGCAAAGCAACAGTAACAGGCATCATAAGGTCTAAAAAAGCTTTTTTTATTTTGTACGTGGAGTCCAGCTGTTGTATGGGTAGGAGATCTTTCATTTGTCTGTATTCAAAAGCTTGCAACAAGCTTTGCAAAAACAGATGTTATTACATTTCTTGACAAGTGAGGTTTCAGATGTATACTCCTTTACCTAACATCTACAAGATCACAGGAAATATATTTTTCTCCTTTTTCTTTTCTTATCTTGGGCTACATTTGTTTTTCATTTTCCTCAACAGTGTCATCTGAAACATCTTGTTAAGTTCTTGCTTTAATCTCCATATGCAATTTTTCCTAGGTAGACATGTTCCCAAATCACAGCAGAAGTCATCTGTGTCCTTGCAAAAGCAGAAAGAACATGAGACACATTGTTGGCATTTCTTACAGTCAGCTATACACTCTCACGTGTCTCCCCTTACAGATGCATGTGAGTCTAGGCCATGCCACAGGAAGTCTGACCATGGCTACCATCATGAATTAAGAAGCATAGCAGTTTGCAACTTTATTATTTCCAAAGCCTTTGGTGTTTATATCACTCTCTTGGCATTGGACCAACCTAAGCACCTTGAGAAGATGGCAGTGAACACAGGTATTAAAGTCAGCCATAGAGATGGCTCATCCACAAAGAACCAAGAAAGCCCACCATGATGGCTGGTCCTTGATGGTAAAAGCAAAAACCAGCTTGAGGATTTTGCCAAAGGGCTGGTATTGTATGCTGAGTAGTCGTGAGCAGTTTTGCTGCTTGTTGGATGAAACAAGGAGAATCAAACGGTGTTAATCCAATATAAAAACAGAGGCCATCATTGTTTTCAATTAGTTCTATGTATATATCTGCTTCTAATCCTAGTAACCCCACTGTTAAACTGTTGTAATACGTTTCTGCCTGACTGGCACTTCTATATTTCTCTGTTGTTCAAAGCAGCATCTATCATCTGACAAACCACAAAGCACAATATTTCTTCTCTTGCCAGTTTTGGAAAATAGAAACTCTAAAACTCTGCTTCTAAGTCTCATGGTTCCCCACAAGGGAGTAGCACTTCTCCACCAAGCAGCATCACTGAGGTAGATAATGACAGGTGTCAGTTAGAAAGAGAGGTGTTCCGGTGAAAAGTGTTAGCCAGCAATGGGCAAAAAGAAAGCAGTAGCTTTGTGGAGCTGAAAGGGCCTCCTGCGTGTGCTCCTTCATAGCGCTTGTCTGAATGATCATTTTTCTTCCCTTCAGCTGGAGGCTGTATGTGATCTATTAATATAATACCCTTGAAGGTGGCATGACCAACCCCGGTAATGCACGCGGGCCGGAAGAGGCACTCATTTTCTTGGACAGCATTCATATACTACAGTGTGAGAAATGATGTTGTGAACCATAAATAGACTCTTAATTGCCATAGGCGCACAGCCTGAAGATACATGAAGGAAAATTCCTTGAACTCCCTCCAGTCAGAACACTACAGCAGGTTCATTATAGAAAAACAAAACTCAGTCCTCATGCCTGGAGAAAATAGAAACTTAGCACCTTCGACCTCTGACCATCTTCCAGGAAAACTTGGAACCCCTGTGGAGTCTAAAATATGTCAAATTTAGGAGGCAACTCCCAGCATATCAGAAGACACATTTATTTGTCAAACTTTTAGCACCATTAAAATTTAAACTGTTTTTTTTAAAGTAGTTCCAAGATGATAAACAATGGCAATCAGGGACTAAAGAAGGGAAAGTATCTTCGAAAATGCCTATTAAGAATCAGCAACTGCGATTATCAACTTATCTATATCTAACAGTACAATTGTATGGATGTGTTACTTTAGATGCTAAAACCTGGGGGGATGGAGGTGGAAGATGAGGGGAAGGAAGAGGTTATTGTAGAAATGTTAACAGATAACAGCATCCATGAGAAGAGTGCTGTAAATCAAGTGACATCCCATAAATCTAAGCAGACAATTTATGAAAACCTTGCTGAAAATCAGTGTGTCATTCCAATGTCACCATTACCCTGCAAATATAGAAGTTGGAGGTAATTTTTACAGCAAGAAATTAAAAAAAAAAAAGTGACCTCAGAACATTACTAAGAAAATATGACAGATTGGATAGAATTAGGTTAAGGGAAAAAAATAGACTCTGTAGGGCAGTGTGCGTGCACAGATCTTATAATGACAAGCCCAAATTTTAAAAATTGCATTGGGTCTACACCCTCACTTCAGAACTGCAACCGAATGACATGCTTTTGAATTAGCTCAAAGCAGAGATTTGTCTCATTTTGTCCCCCTCTCCCCCCCCCCCCCCCCCTTCCCACACACACACACACAAATAAAATACCACAGCCCTTCACTGAATCCCCTTTGGGAGTGTGGATTTCAAAGAAGACACATGGAGGCCCTGGCACAGCTGCCCAGAGAGCTGTGGTGCCCCATTCCTGGAAGTGCTCAAGTCCAGGTTGGATGGGTCATAGGCATCCTCAGCTGGTGGGGGGCAACCAGCCCATGGCAGGGGTTGGGCTGGGTGCACTTTGAGGTCCCTTCCAGTCCAAACCTTTCCCTGATTCTGTATTTTATATTGTGTGAGCCCAAATGCTGTTCTACCATGCTGGCCCCTCCATGCCCAGAGTCCCTTTTAGATCTCAAATTTCATACAGATTTCCTTGTGTTGAAAGAGCTGCAGTACTTTGATTGCTAAATCCTTCTGAACAAACATTTAATGAGCAGTTTTTTCAGTAAACTTGCTGCAACTCCTATGGCCATCTGAAAAATGATTTACAATATCACAGATTGGACAACATAATCATGGCAGCTAGAGATAATAAATAATTATTGTTGCCATCTGGATGCTTTGAGAAGTATCCTTCTGAAGTTTGTGCTTCAGTTTCTGCTGGAATAGAGCTGGTACAAAAGTAAAGTACAACAACAACAAGTTAAATTTACATTAGCAGAAGAATAGCTGCTAATTTAGAATCTACAACGGGAAAGCATTGAGATTAATTTAAATGCAATTTACACAGAAATATTCATGAAATTGTGTAGCTATTTTTTAGCTTGTCAAGTATATTGATGTAGCAGAATAGTTTCTTGATTATTGGTGTTGCTGGTTGCGGCAGCATACAACACATCATCTGAGACAAGGCTTTGTTTTGATACCTTTCCCTACCTCTACAAATGCAGTTATCCTTACAGTTGACAGCTGCAGCATGCATTTAGCACTTGGAGGTGTTTCCCCATATTGTTACAGTCACTGTGGTTTGCAGGATAGACTGATAATATCATATGAAGTATTTAAGCCACCTTTAGCTTGCAGGAGAGCTCACCCCTGCTCCGAGGTGCAGTGATGAGCAGCATCCAGCTGCTATTGGGCACACACTGCAGCATAGGTGAGCAGCCCACAGTGCTGCTAAGAGGTACATTTCTGAAAAAGAGGAGAGACAGCCATTGTGGTTTTGGGGTTTCTTTTCTGTTTAGTAGCTACTCCTGCAGGCAAAGAGGATGCAGCCGTCTGCCCACCAAAACAGGGGTGACTGGGGAGTGAGTGCATGGCATTTCTGGTTGTGAGTGAAGAGTAATCCAGTGCTCCTCAAAGCCACAACAGGTCAGTTTCCCTGGAGATGCCACAACTCTACTGGGTTCCTTTTTGGATCCTTCTAGAAAAGACATTGAGGAGCTGGAGTGAGTCCAGAGAAGGGCAACAGAGCTGTGAGAGGTGTGGAGCACAAGTCTTATGGGAAGCACCTGAGGGAACTGGGGTTATTCAGTCTGAGAAGAGTCTCAGGGGAGACTTTATTGCTCTCTACAGCTTCCTGAAAGGAAGTTGTGGTGAGGTGTGGGTCACCATCTTCCCCCAGATAATAGCGATAGGAGGAGAGGGAATGGCCTCAAGTTGTACCAGGGGAGGTTTGGGTTGGATGTGCTTCTCAGAAGAGTGGTGAGGCATTGGCACAGGCTGCTCAGGGAGATGGTGGAGCCACCATCCCTGGACGTGTTCAAGAAATGCGGAGATGTGGCACTGTGGGACGTGGTGTGTGGGCAATATTGATGGTAGGTGGGTGGTTGGACTAGATGACCTTACATTTTTTTTCAACCTTTACCGATTCTGCAATTCTATGACTGGGGCCATAAAGCAAGCCAAGGAGTGAAACTCGTGTGAAGTCAGAGGTCACAGCCTTCTTCAGAAACAAGCCACAACCCTGGCAAGGGATCACATTACAGTCCCATTTTGAGGGAAGAAGTAAGGGCAAATATGATATTCTAGCCCTGTCAATGAGTTTTAAAAAGGTCACAGGAGAAAAATGAAATGTGCGTAGCACCCACAAGGCAACTCACTTGTTCCACTGAAACAGCAAACCATTCTCTGCCCCCACACAATGATTTTATGATCACTGGTGCAGCGTCAATTTGCCATAGGAGAGCTGATCAAAGATCATAACTTCAGAAAATGCTATAATGAAACAGGCTAATTTCCTGTTATGACTGTTTATCCTGTGGGGTTCACCAAAACAGTGAGTCATCATTAGCCCTCCAATTTATTTCAATCACTTCATCCAATGCAGCATAAATAATCCAATTAGTATATTCCAATTCAAGCATGCCCGCATTAAAATAAATAAATAAAATAAATTTTTAAAAAAGAAGACAGAATTCTGCCTGGAACTTGTACACTTCAAGTGAAATGCTGTTAAGCTCTGATTTTGCAAGGATGACATTTGATTATTGTGAGCTTTTGCAAGTAGAGCATCACAAATTTTAGCTTTTTTTTTAATAGTTTGATCATGTTGGATGTAATCAGTTTCTTTCATAAAAAGAAACAGGTTCTCATTCCAGTTCTTATTCCATATTCACACTGCTCTTAGCAAAATGCTAGCAGCAAACCATTTTGAGGCAGCAACTGACAAATTTAAATTGCAGGGCAAGGAAAAACAGCATGGAAAACCCAACAACCTGTAAATTGCAGCACTGTCCCCTCTCTGGGCTGAAGTCAGCAAGCACCAGAACCATAGAAGTGGGATTAAAGTCACCTTGCCTTGCAGTTCTTCAGGCTCAGCACTTGGGAGTCAAAGGCTCAGTTTCAGATGCAAGACAGGAGCAGACGCTTCTGCATCACTTGGTTGGAGCAGAACCTGCAGAACCTTTCCTCCTGACTGCACCTGCTTCCCCCACAGGCTGATTCACAATATCCCACATACATTTCCTCATGACCTCTGGATCATCTGGGAAGAGAGGAATAAGAAAACTACCAAGGCATTTGGCAGAGGTAAGAGCCAGATAAAGGCTGACCATTGCGCCTGATGTAGAGACAAGGAATGGGGGTCTCCTGCACAGTAGCCCCCCAGCCAGTGATGTGCAGCTCTCCCTGGGATGTTCTACATTTATCATGCACACATTGTAAGAAGGTTGTCTTAAAAGAGTAATTATTGTGTTGACTATTCCAGAAGAGGATGAGGAGGGGTTACTATAGATAAGAAATTGAGACCCAGCCTAAAGCCTCCCAAGAATCACAGTTGAGGAGGAAGTAGAAATTGATCCTTCAGTATTCCCTCTGTGCACACTGAGAAGATTCTATTTCTTTGCCTCTAAATTCTGTGTGTGCAGAACAGCCCTCAGAACAGTTCCTCGGCTTTCCTGAGGACTCCCCAGGGTGCCCATCTCCTCCCCCTGCATCCTCCACCCACACCAGCAGAGTCCACCCAGACTATCATAGGGTGGAAAGGGTTGGACACAGCTCAGCATCACCTTACCTTAATAGCTAGCGACAGAAGACTGTTAACACTCAACCTGTGTCTAATACTCACTTTTTAAATTTTTATTTAAATTACAGCTTCCCAGACAATTTTGCCTACTTCTTGCTACTCACATGGAGTCAGGACTTCTGTGAGTCAATGAGAGTACTTCTATTCACACCAGAAGGCAGTATTTCAGACAGGCAGTAAGTATCTCTCTAAAGAATCTCAGATAATTTATAATAAAAATCTGTGCTACGTTTACAAGAGGAAGAGGGATCTGGAAGCCATAGAGCTATTGGAGAGGGTTCCCTCTTAATGTCCTTGATGTGGAGGGTAGGTCTACACAACACCACGTGGAGCCGCTGAAATAACTGCACATCAGAATGAGTATACTCACAGCCAGGGAAAGCTCTGCTTTCCCTAATTAGCACAGTTGAGAAGCTGAGCTTATTAACCTGGGCAAAGAGCCACAAAAACACAGCTATCCTGCTTCCAGCACTTCAGCAAGCTCATTAGTGCTGTCTTGGGCAACATTGCGTAGAAATGAATTTGTGAATGAAGACCTTAAGAGGGGAAGCCATCTGACACATGCTGTGGCCTTGCTTGGGCCTTCTTAGAAGTAGTTCAAAAGCCAGGAGGCAGCGAGGAGGGCAGGCCCACCATGAACACATCCATCACAATCTGACTCACACACTATTCTGTAAGCTCTGTAAAATGGAGGGCACGTCCCCCCAGTCTGCCCTGGGAAATGCTGCCAGCATGATGTTACTCAAAGTTGTTTCCTGAGAGGTGCAGTTCCCAATGTATACTCCTCACGTTTCCATAGGATCACAGAATATCCCCAGGTTGGAACGGACCCACAACAATCAACGAGCCTAACTCCTGGCTCCACACAGGGCCACTCAAAAATCAGACCAGATGTCACAGTCCAGATGCTTCCCAAACTCTGGCTCAGTGCTATCACCACTTCCCCTTTACATTAAGGCTTTAAGGATCAAGTGAGGTTTCCTGTGTCACCAAAGGAAAGGACTCACTCTGATAGCCCTCTTCACCTTCCTAACGATGAACACTGCCTAATAGTTGCAGCTATTTCTGAAAAGAGAAATACAGAAATATAATTACGTTTACTTTTGTTGTGGCTAGTGTAGTAGCTATGCTTCTATTTCATGTAAGGAATATGTAGGTGATAATGACCTTGTGAAAATGAAATGGTCCTGTCATTAATTCCATTAAATGCTCTAACAGCATCCAAATCAGATGTACGTATTAGTTCATAACATTGCTGGTTTTAACTTTTAATCTCAGATAAATCTTCTCAACGATGAGAAAATAATAAGCTGGTAAGAAAATAATACACATTAAAAGAAATATTCTTAATAACAATTACGTGTGGGCCATGGCAGTAAACTACCCAATATTCTTGCCCTTCTATGTCTTCTGCCTGGCTATGTGTGTTGTGCCTTCATACATCTCTGTAAATTCCATGCCATAACATTTTTACTATATTTTAAAGGGATTTCAGGGGTAGAAAGGTTCTTCTGACATATTACACCATCGCTTAAAGATTGTTGAGATATTCTGAAATCTCAGCATGCCGTTCCTGCAGAGTAGTTCATCTGGAGATCATTCAGAGATGAATAAGAGGGTGAAAAAATCAGGCATATATGGAGATTAATCTTTTCAGTGAAGCAGTGCTTTAACTGCTTGCTGTTACATTTTCATTTTAATGAGTTCACTTTGATTTTTGGAAAAAAAATAGCAAACCATAATTCCACAGAAAAGATTTTTTTTTTTTCCCAGTGCTTTTGTGTAAGAGAAAAGGGTGTATTTAGAAATAGAAAGTCATCTTTCTATAGAAACAGTCAATTGTACATAGATTTAAAAAATTAGCCTACAGAATTGTGGGAAAGTTAGTGCTATTGACAAATACCAACAAAATGACTTTATCAAAAGGTCTTTAAAACTCTCTGCACCAACAAAAAGGTACAGAGAGTAAGATATAAGTTTTGATAGCAGTGCTAAACGAGTTGGAAATATTCAAGCACAAAAGCATAAAAACTCTCACATCAAAAATTGAGATATAATTTCAAAAACAAAAACTGTAGATGATGAAAAAAAATACTATTTGTCTGATTTTCAATGAACTCAACTATCATATATACAGCAAGAGTAATCAACTCTTCTGCATGTTTTCAACATCAGAAAACCACCAGATCAGGTCTTGAAAACACTGCTGTTGTAGGGTAGATTTAGCAAACCCAAACAAATTACATTCATCTTTAAAACCTTGTTTGAAAGCTTGTTCACAATTAAGAGACATACAGCAAGAGGTTTTTGTTCTGATTCTTCATGTCCTGTGGCTAGATTGCTTTGCATCTAAAAATTACTCATTCAAGTGAATGGTAGTGCTGTATCTGTACTGAACGTTCTAAAGATCAAAGTGAGTTAAAGTCTGTAGTAAGAAATTGTATCTCGTAGTAGTCCTGTTAGGAGACTGGAAAGAATAGAACAAGCACTCAAATACACAGGCTCATCTCAAGTTTGTTTGTTGCCATGCTTCTGGACCTGTACTGAGCTTTGAAGACCTGCACATTACATTTGGACTGAAGACTTGTAATATTTTTCAGACTTTAACAGTTGACCTCTTTGCAGACCTTGGTTTCTTATCTCTAAGCTGTAAGAAACTCTGTCCTGTCTCCTAAACCACGTTTCTGAGCATAACAACTCCTTGGTCCCTCATGTCCAAATTGGGTTATTGTATTTGAATCTGATGACAGATCTTTTATTCCAGCCCTGCCACAAATACCTATAGTCTTTCTAAATCAACATTGGTATGACAGTGGCATCAATGTTCTGATCATTTTGGTGTTTCTTATATCAATATCAGCTCAATAAGGGCCAATGCAGACCTGAGAGTTTCCAGATTTATGCCTAGCTTCAGGCAACACAGAATACAGAGCACAAAACAAGGTGCAAAACTACTGGGTACCAAGTATTTTTAGTTATTGGAAATAAAATACAAGATGAATTGGTCACAGAATCACAGAATCACCAAGGTTGGAAAAGACCTTCAAGATCATCCAGTCCAACCATCCACCTATGAACAATAGCACTCACTAAACCATGTCCCTCAACACAAAATCCAAACTAGTTCTAACAACAAACAAGGGCTCTGAATGCCAGAAGATGACAGGAGAACAATTCATCAAGGGCTATTAAAGATACTCATGTTCCTTACATTCCAGAGACACCAGCGGCTGTATTGCCATCTACCGTATTCTTAACTCCTACCATCATCACTACTGGCCATTGTCAACCAATGAGCAGCCAGACTGTACTCCAACATGCCTCAGCACAACCACCTGTATGTCTTAAACTTAAAAACAAAGCAACAGAGATCCAGAATGTGACTGCTTGGGAAAGCTTCAAAGTCTCTCTTGCTTGGAGCTTTTCCAGGTAGGAGACATCAACAGTTCCATCCACTTCTGCAGTAGTCTGCAGCCCCGTGTGTCTATCTAACCACACTGCTCCTTCTCACACCAAGTACTTTCAAAAACCTGCATGAACTGAAAAATGAGTCAACTACAAACTTTTTTTATGTTGGAAATACAGTAAAACACAAGCAAACAACAACAACAAAACAACAGACAAATATTACATAAAATAGACCAAAAAGATGAAGGCTCTGTGGAATCTCCCAGCATCTGCAGTTCATCTCAGACTGTGTTGATGTACAGCAAGATAATACCCTGGATAGATTTTGAAATGCTCACGACAAAGGTTGAAAGTCTACCAGTTGCTACAGTGTCACTTACTCTGCCTCCTGTTGTCTCCGTGTAACAGGATGTCACTCAGGTGTCTGCTGCTTTCACCAGCTTCCATATCTTCTTTCAGACCATTCAAAGAGGATCCTAAACAACTTTCTGAATATCTTTCTGCACGATTTTCTGTAGTTTGGCAACAAGGTTTATGAACCAATATGCTGTTTCACTGTGTATGTGCCAGTCTATCAAGACATTTATTCTACTGATAAGCCTTACATTTAGGTTTGAAGAGGAATAAGGAGAAGGAAGAAAAAGATTTATAATTTTTTTCATCAAGAAAGTTTTTGGTTTTTGTATTTTGAACATTTATCTGTTTGGTTTTTTTCTTTCTTTCCAACTCATAAGCAGTTCAACAAAACCAGAGCTGCCCTTTTGAGTTACTTACTGCATTACTTATATGCTGTTTGTGTAAGGGCATCTCAGTTGCTCTCAAACCTCTAGATGCCCTGTAACATAATCAGTAAATTGATGGTGATTACAGTCACATGTGAAGTTTCAATATGCTTTTTATAGACTATGCAGCTAGTATTGACAAACCACTTTCCTTCTTGTATGGACATGAATTTAATGAGTGGCAGGCTTTTCTTAACCACTATTTGAGTCATCTGTGCCAAAACAAGGATTTCTACATGGCCAGATTGTCATTATTAATTTATGTAGAGTACCATTTACTCACATAACTAGTCCAGTCATGCTGATTTCAGCAGGACTACTCACAGGAGTAAAGGCTGCTCTGCTTACTAGGTCCTAAATTCCTATCCCAGGAGTATCACATTTCTAGAAGAAACTGTTAGTCTTCTTTTTTTTTCCCTTGCATTAGGCAGAAAACTGAACAGACAGTGTAAGCTATCTTAATTAAATCTGATCCGAAGCTTTGCTTTTCTAGTTAGCTCATGCATTCTGATATGTAAGTTATATCCTAATCACTCCTCAACATAGTCTTCTGTGTGATGGTATCTAAATATAACAATTAGTGCAGAGGGGAGGAAAAATGAGTTCAAACTAGAAAATACAAGAAAAAGATAAACTCCAGGTGGCACGGTTATTTTTTAAAGACAGAAAAAATTCCTCACTGGGAGGCAACGTTCATAAATTAAAACTTTACTTATAATGTGTCGGTGACATTTTCATAACTATTTATTTTAATACCTACCAGCATTTGAAATTAGTTGAGGTTGTGTTGCTATTACAAGGGTTAAATGAAGAGATTATGAGTTGCACAGATGTTTACGGTTTGGGTTGATAGCTCTGGGACATCCCATTCTGGAGGTATTGTGTTCCAGTTCATTTTAACAGTAATTAGAAATACCCCCGTAATGAGGTGCTTGCTGCTGAAAACAACTTCATTAGTTTGGGTGATTTTATTGGTTTCCTTTAGGGCGAGGAACGAGTGTTAATAGTTGTAATTTAATAGGAAAATTACTGAAGCAAGGAAGATTCCACTGAATCTTAAATGAGGCATTAGACAGACATTCCTCTTCCAAATAATGAAATATAAGGGAAGAGTAGCAACCTGAAGAATTATCATATGAATGTATTTACCCCAGAACAAATGACCTATTTTGCTTAAATATTTTAAATATCACTTGAAGTTGTTAAGAACATAAAGAGAAAATACCTATCAGCTTAACAAATTCCAAGTACATTTGGCTGCACGCTTGGGCATCTTCACAGACTATGACTTAGAAATGAAAGCTTGCCAGTCAAGCTAGCTGTTAAAAAGGTTGTGTTCTTTTTCTGAGAATGAGAGGGATTTTCTCCCCTGGAAACATGATATTGAACAGCTCAGAGCATCTTCTTTTATGACACCATTGTTTCCCTACAGGAAGATCTGCCCCAGTTATGCTGGACTCCGTGCCTTCAGGGCTTGGCAGATTGGTGGCAAAATTGCTAGGCTGCCTGAGGTGAATTGCACAAAGTCACATCCATGCTATTCCTTCTATGGAACAAGCGTTGCCTGCTCTTGGCCAAGGGAACATCTTCATCCCTGGGTGGACATGCACTATAAATCACAGCTGACCCTAATTCCTGTCCTTCAGTTCCTACTGAAAATCAGTATATTCTCCAATAGGTTTCTTAGAGGCCTTTTTTGGCTCCTTTCTCATCCTCACTTACCTCACAAATGTTCGCATCAAGTAGAGGCAAATGGCATGATGGTGCTCTGTGAAGACAGTCTCATGGCTTTATGACTGTGCTACTAAGGAGTCTGCCCTGTGGAACAGATAGCTGAGACCTCTGGCCAGAGAAAAACATCTTCCCTGATAAGATAATCCAAAACCAAAAAAGCATATAAACTTCTGAAGAGATTATCCAATAGATCACAGTCAAGGTCAAGACAACAGAGGAGGGGACAACAGAAAGAAGTGAGGGAGGAGAGGAGAGGAAAAGAGAGGGGAGGGGAGGGGAGGGGAGGGGAGGGGAGGGGAAGGGAGGGGAGGGGAGGTTTTATTTCTGTAATGACTGATACTTGATACTTTCAAGAGCTCACGATGAACAGCAGATGTGGCTAACTGAAGTCATATGGAAGAAGCATGCTCCATATAAAATGGCATCTACGAGTCACATATTTTTAGAACAGAAGGTATAAATTGGTGGTGTAAATACAGAAAGAATTCAAGTAGAATACAGTCCCTAAGAAAAGACTATGGACAAATTCAGACAAAATGTTTAAAGATACCTGGAAGAGTTAACATATGATGCAAAAGAATTTGGAAAGCTCCACTATATACAGAAATATATGAATGAACAAGGATCACTGAGACTGCAGACATTAGAAACAACTCAAAATTCAATTTAAAAAGACTATCACTGAGAGCTCAACTCACAGGTTTCTCCTTTGTTAAATAGCTGAAAACTAGCCCTGGAAACAGAGAAAGTATTATAGCAGTTGCAACTCTTTTCAAGAGTTTACATGTGCCAGATGTTCATAGTGCAAACAAATAGGATGGCAATCTGTAAAACTACATTAATTATACAAAGTTGTTCTAATAGTATTATTAACTATTAAACAAGAACTGTCACTTTTCATCATTGGGCAAATAAGCAGAGGAAACGAAGGTGTTACAGTGGTTGATACAAGAATGGGTCACTTGAGAAGACAGCTACATTTACTAGCAGAATCTCCTCACATAGTTTATGCTGATATTTCTTCTATTTGGTGGATATAGCAGGTAGCATAAAATTTAAAAACAAATGAATAATACAATATTTCTACTGCTGACATGTAGCATTCTTCAAAAATTATAGCAAAGCCACATTCAACTGCACTCATTAACTATTCTGTTTAACAGAAAGAAAAGCCATCTAGCAAATAGTTTTATGATCTTGGAGTGATCCAGCCATATGTAGTCATTTGTAATGAAAGTCTCTAACCGTGAAGACTGTATTATGGTGGTGCTGCTTATCATGACAATGTTATTAAATACCGGTATAGTTAATACTTCCTTACTTCTAATTCATTAAACAAAAACTTTCAGAGCCCTTTTTACGTGAAATCAGGCAGAAAAAGAATCAACTCAAACTACAACACTGAGAAATTACATAATGAAAGGAAGCCCACAAAGTGGTGACAAAATAAGCTTAATTAAAGATTCCATAAAGAAGCTCTTTGCCACCTATGAATAACACAGCTTGGAAGGATGAAGAATGCAAATGTTATCTTTGATCTTTGCTGAAGTGCAGGAAGTAAAACCAAACGTGCATTACTATCCCCAGAAAATCCTTCAAGCCTAGGCATATACAAGATAAATTCAATAATTCATATCCAGTTTCAGAAAGGGAAAGTAAATTGCTCTTTAATATTGAAAGACACATTGGCTTAATTCGAAGAGAACAAGATTGTACTGGATGGACTCTTCTGTCACCCAATGCAAGTAACCTTTTGAAGTTTTGAAGAGCCTAGAGAGACAAGAAAAGGACACTGCATCTATCTGAAGATAAAGCTTTAAGAACAGAAACACCCAGTGAAGTTGCCAGGCATGTAAAAATAAGAGCTTTCACTGCCATGCTGCTCTTGCATGAAAATTTTCCACCCAGCCTCTGATTTTCAAAACTTCATAGTTCGAGATTTCCTATTTTCAGCAGTTTTCAACTTTTTAAAATACTCACCTAAAAAGCCACCTTCTACAAATTCTTTTATTCTACAGTTGAAACAGGAAGAGGTTTCAGATACATGTGTTTTTTTATTATTATTTTTAGTTTGAAATTACAGCACAGGGAGGATAGCAAAGAATTTGTTTCATCTGTGCTTAGAGATAAAAGAGAAAAATCAGAGAAGAAGCTACACAGTTAAAAGCTGCAGGCTTCTCTCACTCATCAGACAAAGAGTTGGGTCTTGTTTGTTTTTATGTGTGGTAGTGGGAGATTATTCCATTTGATATCTGTAGTGTGAAACTGCCATCTAAGGTAGCAACACTACTATCGTGCTGTAATCAAGGAATAGTAATAAATACTTTCAGCATCTGAATCGATCTGTTTCAGAGACCTGCTTCACAATGATATGAGCTTAAAAGGAATGATTTCTTACTATTGACCATAAGGGAAAAGGACAAATGTTCATATGTATGCATTTATTCTCGTTGCTCCTTCTCCAGATTTCCAAAAGACAGGGAGAACACAGTTTGTGTCAGCTTGCAGACTATGGGCAAAAAAAGTGAAAGAAAGAACACATTCTTTAGCAGATGGAACAAGAGGAAATGGTTTCAAACTAAAAGGGAAGATTTAGACTGGATATAAGAAAAAAAAAAGTTATCATAAGGGTGCACTGGAACAGGTTGGAGACGTTCAAGCTCAGGCTGGAGTTGTTGCCCTGCTCACTGCGAGGAAGTTGGACTAGATGGCCCTTAAAGACCTCTTCCAACTCAAACTTTTCTACAATTCTATGATGCTCTGGTGTCTCTTCCAAACACTACAGCTTTCTGTGACCTGTTATGCTCCTTTTACATTTCAAAGAGAAACAGACAACTGGGTCTTCAGATGTTCTCCAGACATCACATCTGCTCTTTTCAGCCAAATATGGGTTACCAGGTATAGAACTGGGCTCTTTACTAATGTATTTTTCTGCATCAAGTGTCTTCAGTTTATTTACAAATGCCTTCTCTGAGAATGATAATTTCAAGGTACTGACTCTGCCTTTACTCAGTGGCCTTGAGCAAAAAGGTAATTTACCAGACATTTTACCCAGCAGGTTTATATGATTTTTTACACAAAATCAGCTAGATTGGAAATATATATATGTATATATTACCCAAAAAAGGATGTGCATTTTCCTTGGACTCTATGAAGACCCAGTGGCATAAAGCCCTAAGCAACCTGGTCTGATCTCATAGCTGACCCAGCTTCGAGCACAAATTCACACCTCACGAGATCTCTTCTAAACTAAATTACTGCTCAGATCCTGGTCCAACCTGATGTTGAGTGTCTCCAGAGACAGAACTTCCACCACATCTACAGGCAACCAGTTTCAGTGCCTCAACACCCTCATTCTAAAAGACCTTTTCCTTATATCCAACCTAAATCTACCCCCTTTTAGTTTGAAGATTTTGCTTTCTGTGCTGAAAGTTTGGGATTATACCAGTATTGCTATATTTTTGCTCTGCTCTTATACTTTTCCCTAGGCATTTGTCATTTGTTATAGTTAGAGACAAGACACTGGATAGATAGAGTTCTGGTCTGACATATAGGGCTCTTCTGATGACTGACATGAGGGAAAATAAGGAATTGCTTATCTGTCATGCCTGACAGTAATATGTTGACAGAGGTTTCCATGGAAGCAGTACAACATAGTTCAGTGTTGACTGCTGCATAAAAAATGCTTTCAGAATACTCAAGCTGCAAATTATTAGAAAGACAGAAGAAAGTTCGGATTGGAAATCATACTCTGTGGTGTGGATGTAACCAAAAGAGAATCACAGAATCACAGAATCGCAGTCACAGAATGGCCAGGATTTGAAGGGACCTCAAGGATCACAAATCTCCAAACCCCCTGCCACATGCAGGGCCACCAACCTCCCCGTTTAATGCTAAACCAGGCTGCCCAGGGCCCCATCCAACCTGGCCTTGAACACCTCCAAGAAGCTGCTGCATCATGCAAAAAGTAATAATTAAAAAAATAAAAATAATTTTAAAAAAATCTGCAAGGATTTCAAAGTTTCAAAAGTCATTTTATGGCTGCAACTAAATTCACCTCCTGATAACAAAAGCACAAGACCAGAAAGAAACTGTCTTCAAAACAAGAACAAAAACAAAAAAAAACCCTGCATCTACCGAATGCTTTGTTAGGTCAAAGTGCCCTTTTGGAAGCAATCACCTTCACCTTCAGGCTTCAGCCTGCACAGCAGAGCAGTCTCAGTTTAGAAGCTGGAAGTCACCACTGATGAAATCCACATCAGTCCAGCTGCAGGTGAGCATTGTGCTCACAGAGTGGTCTGGCTTAAAACCTCCAAAATGCATATGGTGAACATAACATCAGGACTTTTGTAACAACTCCACAGATCCACCCCTACTCCTCTACGCTACTGCTCCATGCTGTTGCAGATATACATAAATATAAGCAGAGATGTTGAACAGAGCCAGTAAAGAACAAGGCTCCCAGAAATTAGATTGCAGGATCTGTCCCTCTGGAGTACACAGCTGAGCCTCAAAAATATGGGGGCTTTGAAGATACTCTTTCAGGATGCTTGCTGCTGCTTACCAGCAGTTTGGGACTCTGCATCAATCCTCACCCAGCTGCAAACCCCTGTTTTGTGACCAGTGACGCCAGCCCCCAGGAGCAGGAGCCATCTCTGCCACATGCTCTTTGCTCATGGTTCAGAAAAGATCCCTGCAGTCACCCTATGATCGTCCTTTGTCATTTTCTTCACACATATCTCTATCACAGAATTGTAGGAGATGAAAGGGACCTCTGGTGATCATCTGGTCCAATCCTCCTGCAAAAGCAGATTCCCTACAGTAAAAGTACTTCTCGAGGGAATGGAGTAGGAGAAGGAGCTGTGATTAATATTGATACAATAACTGAATTTCAGTCAAATCAGAAAATTGCAAATGCTGAATGTTTAGGAAGTTCATCATCACTGAATCTCAAATCAGTTCTTTAGATGACTGCATATTTATCCGTAATACACAAAATAAAGCACAATAAATGTTGACTCCACTGGGATTATAAAGGGGCAAGCAGGGAGTAAGGAAATGGGACACGGAAGTCCAAACAGCTCAAGGTGATGAGGGGCACTTTGGTGTGTATCAAAGAGATCCAAAGTGGAGCATAGGCCAGGTGAGGTGGGAGAACAGCAGAACATCACCTCTAGCTCTTCCTAAGACTGCCAATGAAATGGAGCAAAACTGGTCAGGAGAGGATTAGATGAACTGTTTTAAATCATCTGAATTTAGCATCAACTCAAGGGTCCTCCTGTCAGGACAGCAGTTGGGGATGTTTATCACCTCTGACATTTCCTAAATGGAAGTTTAATTTGCAAAATGTTAATCTTCAAATGTTTTGAGCAAATACTGGGAGGCCAACCATCTCACTTGATCCATATTTTATTGTGCAGATTTTCATTCATTTGTAATAACATCACACGAAAGGTTAACCTGCCTGATGTGGAGCAAGTCAATAATTGTAACACCTGACTTTTTTTTTTTAAGAGTAAAAGTGAATGCAAAAATAATTAACTTTAATTGATTTCATTTCATTTTTTGTTCTTCCACAATATCTGCAATAGCACTGTGATCACAAGCTGCATATAAAAAAGAATTGCAAAATGTCCTGGAAAGACATGAGCCAAAGCTGGATCTGGGCTGTTTTATATTATGGCAGCAATATAACTTACTGTAATACGTTACTGCAAGTCACTTTTCTTGTGACAAACCTTGGTATGTACAAAAAAAAGAAAAGATGATTGGAAAACAAAATATCTTGCTAGAATAATCTTCTTTTGACACAAATATAATGGGTATGGTTTCGTATCAAGAATATATAATCACATCAGAAAAGTTAATTCTTCTCCTTGAAATGCAAAAGATGAAAGTGCAAATCACCGAACCAAATCACAGCAAGTGAAACTATTCATCCATAACTGAGTTCTCAAATGATCAAACTAGCAAATACCCTCAGCTGATCTTCTCTGATGTTTTTGGATTTTCAGAGATAATTGTGAAGCATCTTCATTTTGTTCTGCAAGAGAAGAACTCTAAAATCTTTATTAATCCAAAAGAACTGGAAATGCTGTCCAACAGCCAGTTTCCTTTTTCCCACATAAATTCTGGTGAAAACTCTTTTTTTTTTTACGAAAGCTCTGCAGAATCAACGATTCAACTAGAGGACTTTAAGAGAAATATCGCTGGTAGTGCAGAACTTTTTATGCTATCATAAAGCCAGAAGAAGTCAATTAGGGCTAGTACTTCATTAATGATGTTCACAAATCACATTTATGGCAAGTTTCATGTCTATTGCTCTGTTAGAATATGCCATTTGGAAAGCCTACATTTGACACCCTTATATGATGGCACTGCAGCTACTACTGGGGTAATTAATTTTTACTTGTGCTCTGGAGAAACCAAGCAAAACTTTTGAAGACATTTGGCCAATTACACACTCTTTAGGGCAATGAAGCCTTTGCAGAAAGCTTGGCTTTATATTACCACTGCGATCAAAGCTTTAATGAAATTGCTTCATGACAGAAGCCACTGGACTATTGAGAAAAAGCTACAAAAATAAATTAATGCACAGTTTTGAATCCGCAGAAGACATATCTTCCTGGTTTCTGATTTTTTATTAGTGTGCTCCACCAAGCAGCTTCCCTTGTGCACAGTTTTAACAGATATTAGAAGAACACCTTTTCCTTTTGATAGATGATCAAGACCATCCATGGGATCTTTGTAATGAGATCTTTGTATTCCCTTTGTTTTATTACAGTATTTCCAGAGGAAAGGTGTTACTCTGTTCTCATGAGACAAACTCAGAAGGGTTGGAATTCTTTTATGGATGCACAAGCATAAAAAACTACAGAGGAATCTGGGGAATTGCAGGCTGTTTTGCAGCTCAGATGCAGTACATCCCTGCTAATATATGTGTCAGAGCATTGTAAAAAGAAATGGCAGTGAAGTTTAAACAGAGCAATGAAAACTCTAGTTTTGGAAAAGACAAAACTTTGAAAGTTCTTCCTGACTGCACATTCTGCTGCACACCCAGCACTGTCCCACCATTCAGCACTGCTCACACTGGGGTGCTTACTTCAGGTGCATGCGGCAATGTGTTGAGCTTGCCCAGTTTTTTGGCTGCAGACTGATCTATAAAGTGTTTCTGAGTGACAGAGGATGCTAATGACTTTTTTGAAGTGTGAGTATTGAGAATAAGGCCCCTGCACATGTAAAGACACTGCACTGCACTGACCTGCAGCTCAGCTGAACATGCTCATATTCCTCATGGATCAGTGAGAGAGCTCATGTGCCTCACAGGTTAAGAACTGACTTAGCACAGAATTGGGTTATTGAGTCTTACAGTAACTTGCATGTCTCTGATCACAGAATACCAAAGGCTATGTGGAGTGCTACCCTGAACTACACACTGCCAGATCAGCTCCTGAGACAGTGCAAACTGACAGTACCAAAGGCCAAAGGACACATAAATATGACTTGGAAAAGGGAGAGTGTGGAGAATGGATATGGACTGGGAGGATAAAACTGCCAGGGAGGATAGAAGGTACACTGTTGCTGCTGTTTTTAACCCTGCTTTTCCTAAAATCACCTGCAAAAATGGTTTGTTGATCATGTTTCATACATGTGAGTGGCTTGCCCTTACCAGGAAGGCTATAGAAAGGTATATGTCAAAACTTAGAAATATATAAATTTCCTGATATATGTTTCTTTTATTGCAATTTATTTAAAGAATGAATCGTGCATAACTTCATATCTACTTGTTCCTTTCCAGAACAAGAGAGCTCTGCAAAGCAGCACTGGGGACACAGGGCAGTGTGGAGCTGGTTACTGGTGGCAGATGCTGAGGATCTGGCAAAAGTGGCTTATCAGGGTGCCTCTGTTTGTTACATAGGGGCAGTGAGGAGTTAGAAATAAAGTTATCAGAAAGAAATTTGTTAAAAGATAAGAGGGCTGATTTCTTCTTAGTGTAGAGACACAGCAGCTCAGGGGTGGGAGAAGAGCTTTTGAAGTCTAGACAGGAGATCTCATCCCTTCTCCATCACTCTTGGATGACCCCACTGTAGTACCAGACTGCTAATATTCAGCCAGGGGAGTTTATTCTAGTATTTACTGTCAGAAACCCGCAGGCAAGATAGAGATGAAGAGCACAACATAGGAATAAGTGGTAAATCAAATACTGCAGAGTTCACAGGGGTGTATCATTCAGCTTTGCTCAAACTTTCAGAGAAGTGTCCATCCAACACCAGAGGAGAGATAGAAGAGAGAACCAGAGAATCCCAAAATCATTTAGGTTGAAAAAGACCCTTAAGGTCATCAAGCCCAGCTATCAGTCTAACTACCAAGTCCACTACTAAACCGTATCCCTTACTGCTATGTCCACACATTTCTTTAATATCTCCAAAGTTGGTGAATTCACCACTTTCCTTGGCAGCCCGTTCCAATGCCTGATCACCCTTTCCATGAACAAATTTTTCCAAATAGCCAATCTAAACCTCTCCTAGCACAATACGAGTCTGTTGTCTCGCATCCTATCACTTTTCACCTGAGAAAAGACTGGTGCCCGCCTCACTGCAATTTCCTTTCAGTCAGTTGTATGAAGTCTCCCTTCAGCCTCCTTTTCTCCAGACAAACAACACCAGTTCTCTGAGCCACTTCTCATAACACTTATTTTTCAGTTGCTTCACCAGCCTTGTTGCCCTTTTCTGAATGCATTCCAGCACCTCAATGTCCTTCTTGTAGTGAGGGACCCAAAACAGAACGCAGCACTCATGACATGGCCTCACCACTGCTGAGTACAGGGGGACCATCAGCTATTTCTGACACAAGCCAGGATGCCGTTGGCCTTCTTGGCCACCTGGGCACACTGCTGGCTCATGTTCAGCCAACTGTCAACCAGCATCCTTAGATCCTTTTCTACTGGGCAGTTTTCCAGCCAGACAGAACAACTCACAGCAGCATGTAGCACAGCCGGAGGGTGTTCATCCTATTAGCCAGGAGCTTTAGCTAAATGAGCTCCAATTTCCTAATGCACTTCTACTGGAAGAGCATAAACTGCTGTGGTAACAAAGCAGGCTCACACTTGTCATAGTATAGAAGTTACTGCAGTATCTGAGCTTCCTGGAATACTCATAAAAAGCACCAGGCAGATACTGAAAATAATAATGTTTAATGTAGCAAAAGATTATTAGTGGTCCTCAGTGTGCAGTTTATATGGAGTGTGGTTTGTTGCAGGACAGAAAGGTGCCTGCGAGAGTGAGCCTCCAAGGCACGGTGCAGGACGTATTCTGCTCCTAGTGCCAGTGAATCACCACCACAGAAGTCACACAAGCTATTAGAAAGCAGCCAAAGGACAGCAACGCTGATGGTGAAGGGCCTAGAGAGCAAGATGAATGAGGAGCAGCTGAGATCCCTGGTGTGCTCAGCCCAGAGCAGAGCAGGCTGAGGGGAGGCCTGATGGCGGCTGCAGCTCCTCACAGGGAGCGGAGGGCAGCGCTGAGCTCTGCTCTGTGTGACAGCGACAGGGAACGGCATGGAGCTGTCAGGGGAGGACAGCCGGGGGTGAGGGAAAGGGTCTGCATCACAGGGCGGTGGGCATGGAACAGCCTGCCCAGGGCTGTGGGCACGGCCCCGAGCTGCCGGAGCTCAAGGAGGGTTTGGACAGTGCTCTCAGACAGTTTGAATCCTGTGGTGCTGCGTGGAGCCAGGAGTTGGATTCGGTGTTCTGCATGAATCCCTTCTCGCTTGGGATGTTCTACGATTCTATGATCCTGTGACTTCCGGCTCACTGCCTTCACCGCACCCACTTCTACAGAGAGGGTAAGAAATCCCTTCTCTGGGCTGCATCCTTTCCTAATGCTAATGAACCACTCAGTAAGAAAGCATTTATTTAGACAAACATCATCGTCTGTCAAAGCTACAGCAGTAATAAAACCCTTGTTGCCAGAATTCACTTACCTTGAGTGATGGGTAGGTGTATTCCACAGCCATGAACTCTTAACTAAATGCATTTTTCCTATAAATTCCCCTGGTACATTAACTTCTACTGATAGCAAATATCTGCCCCATCTCTAAGGAAACCTGTATTAATCTTACAAACCTGCAGAACAGAAGAAAAACAGTCAACTATTTCGGATTCATACATATACCATGGCCCTCCTTCTCCAGACCGCAGCAGCCTCTGTGGACAATTCCACCCAATGGCCCCTGCACAGCCCCCACACATCCTGCACGGGTGTAGGTAAACGGAGCCCTGGAGTTTGGCAGATAAGCAAGCCCAGGCATGAACACCAAGAGGTAGCAGTTTAAATGGCAGGATCCTCAATTACTTTCAGCAAGGACTGTTTAAAAAAGAAAGTACAGAGGAAATTACGGAAGTACAGAGGTACGGAAGGAAGTACAGAAAGGAAAGAAGTATGGAAGGAAGTACGCAAGGAAGTACAGAAGAAAGGAAGAAAGGAAGGGGGAGAGGGAGGGAGGGACAGAGGAAGGAAGGAAGGCAGGAAAGAAAAATAAAAGGAAATCCAACTAACATATTTTTTGTTTTTTGTATGAAGCCAGGTCTGATGCCAGCTCTCACCAAGCCAGGAGAAGTGTACTGCTGAGGGAGATGGAGCCCATCAGTGCCATCTCTTGCTGTCTCTGAATATCTCATTGCACAGAGATGAAAACAGTGTGGTTGCAATGCCCAGGATAACCTCTCTGGCCTGGAAGCTAGATAAGTGCAGCACTGTGTCATGGCAAAGTCACCAGATCGTCTGCCAGTCAGTCAGAGTCAGGATACTACATGGCTATGGTCTTAAAAAAAAGTATTCTTCTGAAGAAGATACTCCGGACATTTTCCTAAAAGAAAACAGCTGTGATGTCACAGTCAGTGCTTTCTCAGTTCTCTCCCAGCCAATTGCCTCAGCAATATTAAAGGGCAAGTTTTCTTCAATCAGATAACACAGCCTGAAGCAGAAAGGACAAGGGAGGACTTCTCATGAGAAGTCCTGCCCCCAGGATGGCTTCACTTGTCCAATTTCTGTTTGCCCACCAAGCATCATAATAGACTTGTGGAGACAAACTTTTGCATCAGCTTACATGATGGAGTGCCACAGAAACTCTCACTTCTGGCATTGCAGAGTAGGATGCAGGCTGCCAATCTGCAGGGAATGAACCTAGCTGCCGGCTTCTCTTCTGCATGCTTGGACTGACGGGTAGTCATCAAGAAGCAGCATAATTATCCACCTAACTCTGCTCACCACTCAGTGCAAGTCTGTGGGAAACTACTAAGAAGTCTTGAAGCCTTGGAGACAAAAATATGTTTAAAAGGACCCTCTAGGAGGTGAAGTAAAAAGGTCTGTAGACTTTAACTTTACTTTGAAATTTATATTTTCTCACAGTTCCAAGAAATTTCCTGCAGATAAGGAACAGTATTTTTTTTGCAGCCAGCCCTACAGAATTAATGAAAACCTTCAACTTCCCAGGACCCTGGGGTCCCCTGGGGCCAATCGTCCCAATTAACATTTTCTTGATTGCTTGTCATTAGGCCCTCAGAGTGTGAAAAAGTGCTACAGAGAAATCACAGTTCAGCCAGGCAGCTAATCCAGTGGAACATTTTTATTGTTACATCTGAGTGAGGAAGCTGTAAAACCGAGAGAGAGAAACTGTGCTGAATCTTTCCAGCTCTTTGAGCAAGTACCCCCCAAAGATTTAGCATGATTTCCTCTCTCCCAGCTGTAATTTAAACAGCCCAAAACCTATGGCTTGTGTAGGAGTTTGTTATATGCTTTATTCTCTCATAACTTACATTTGAGGCCTGGTGGTGCAGAAAGTGTTCGTGAATTTAGGCTCAAGGCGCACCAGAGAAGCTGCTCCAATAATCCCAGGGTGATTTGAGTGCTGAACAACATTATTAATGGAGATAATAATTACAGAGATAAGGCATATTTCCCCTGCCTTTCTTTTCTTCTGCATACAAACGTGTATACACAGGTCTTTGTGTCCATGGGGTTCCTTGAACATTTGTTAGCATGGGTGTGATTGTCAAAAAGGCTTAAAGGAATTTGCAGCATGATGCATCTGTGAAAAATCAGTGGAATTTATACTATTAAAATACATGGGCCTTTTTGAAAGTCCATTTCAGTGAGCTCTGTCCCCGCTTCAGCTGTGATGAGCTCTCTCACCTGGGGCAGACCATGGGTAACAGGCAACAGAGTCCCCTGAGGAGTGGAGCTGCAGGGGAGTGAATGAGTAGAGCTGATGGTCTTGGCAAGACTGTCTAGATAGCTTTCTGAGTTGCTGGAAAAAGTCTGATCTATAATCTCAATGTGGAATGACTTCTCTGAATGAGGGACACAAAATTCCCATTAGTCTTGGAATATAATCATGGAAAGACCACTAAGATCCAGTCCAAACAACAGCCCTTCACCACCGTACCACTAAATGACATCACTCAATGTGACATCTACCCTTTTCTTGAAAACCTACAGGGACAGTAGCCCCACCACTTCCCTGAGCATCCTGTTCCAACTAAGCAATCTTTTTGTCCCACACAAGGTGTATGTCCCATATTGTAATTCAAAAAGCACCTCGACTGTGCCCCAAACATTTCAGCTCTCTACACTGTCCTTCTAAACAGAGCAGCTAACCCAAAACCTCTGGCAAGACTTACAGCTTGCTATTTCTGGCATTTGCCAAAGATTTCCTGCATCCACATAGTCATGTAAAAACAGGATAAAGTAGACTGGATGGGACTTCTTGTCATATAATCGTAGAATCATAGAATCACAAGGTTGGAAAGGACCTACAAGATCATCTAGTCCAACCATCCTCCCATTACCACTGCTACCACAAGCCACTAAATCATATCTCATAGCTCCTCATCCAGATGCCTCTTGAACACTGCCAGGGACAGTGACTCCACCACCTCCCTGGGCAGGCCATTCCAGTGTCTGACCACTCTGAGTCATCTGGTGTTGCCCATACTCCAAACAGGATCATCTAGTTCCTGGTTATAAGGTTCCTAGGCAGCCCCAGGCTGCACAGTGTTCCAGGTGCCACTCACAGATCCCAGAGGAAAAGGAAGATGTCCCTCAACCTGCTGCCAGAGATCTTGCTAGTGCAACCCAGGAGGTGATCCTTCACCCTTCTTTGCTGCAAGAACACATTTCTGGTTCTTATTCAGTCTGTTGTCCAAAAGGACTCTCTAATCCTTGTAGAATTAAAGCTATTTCCCAGACATTCCACAGCCAGTCCACATTAGGTAAGGCTGGCACAGATTCACAGCATTATTTTTGCCATTACTGTATTATATAATAGTACAAAAGTAAAAAATTGATACATAAATCCACTGAAGCTGTAAGGGCAAAGTGCAAATCATACACCTAGATGAAAGCGAACCAGGCTGCTTGAGAATACACACTAATGACCAGGATAAACACTAACGACTGACTGCATGGACTTTCCTTGGAGATATTTAAAAGTCATCTAGACATGGTCCTGTGCAACCAGCTCTAGATGTCGCTGCCTGAGCTGAGAGGGAGACGGCTGGGAGTGGACCAGATGACCTTCAGAAGTCCCTTCCAACCATTCCGTGATCCTATGAACAGGGCTGCAGCTGTAGGCACCTTCTGCCATTCCAGAAGGTCAGAACTGGCCAGGGAAATCAGCCTTCCAGATGTCACTAAGGCACTGTGAGAGGATTGTATGGAAACGGCTATTTACTTTAGAGGGACTGAAGCAATGTGAGGCTGGCCACAGCAGGCTCCTAGTGCTTGTACCTTACAAGGCCCACTCTCTTGGCAGGATGAAAGCTAAGAAAAGATACAGATGATTAATTAATTCTATTTCTCTCTCAGTAATTACTGAACATCCATGTTGCATAACTTCGTATTTCTAAAAATGAAGAACTAAACTAAAAATGAAGAAGTGCTTATAAAGCGAAATTAAAAACCTGACTTCAAGCATCCTGACTCTTTCATGTGCATACCTCAGGAGGGGAATAGACTTCAAACAAGAATGCCTGTGTTTCCTTTCCAGTTACTGGGGTGAAGAAGGAAAAAATAGAAACAATCAAGAATCCCAGAATGCGCCCTGCTACAGTTGTCCCACTCTGAGTGCAGTCAGGATCACTGCTGTGAATAATGCTGTTGCCCAAGCTGTGCAACATGAAACAAAGACATAGCGCATCTCTGCTTCTATTTTCTTCAGCTCTTAAACTCCAGAAAATGAAGGAAAAGGTTTCTGCTGTTTGCCTGTTTTCAACTAGTTTGTATACGCTAGGCAAAGACTGGCTGGAATGATCCTAGGGGCTCCTAAACAGACTTAAACCCTTTTGAATCTGTGTGGGGTGTTTTTTTGTTGTTGTTTCTGTTTGTTTGTTGAGTTTTGAGGTTTGCTTCCATTTGCCATTAATATTTAATAGGCTTGATGCCCCACAATCCCTGATGACATATAATTACTCATTTGGACACTATGCACAGCTCTTTTCCCACAGTTAAACCTCAGATTGTCACACCAGTATTCATTTATATTTTCAAATAAGTCTACAATATCATTCACGTAGGAGTGTTCCATTGCAAAGTAACCATTTAGCTAGAGCCCTCAGAGTAAAAGTTCTTATGGTCCCTCAGCAGGGAACCAAAACCCTTCCAGGCACACAGTTTAATCTATCAGCAAGTGAAGGAGTCTTTTCCAAGAACTAGTAGAGGTATAAACTAATACATAATGTTATAAAACCAATCCACAGTATTGTAAACCAAGAAACAATAAACCAAGTCTCTGCTGAGGCCATCAGGCAAGGCACAGCTCAGGTGCAGACAAGTCTGTTACCTAACCATTGATACGAGGTCATAACTGGGAATGGATTGCAAGTTATAACAAACACCAGGTACCCAAGTTTTATCAAGATAATAGATAAGGCCAGAATTATGCCAAGGCTAATCAAAGAATCATAGAATCCCAAGGTTGGAAAGGAACTACGAGGTCGTCTAGTCCAACCAACCTCCTATCACCATTCCTACCACTAAGCTACTGAACCATGTCTCATTGCACCTCACCCAGACATCTCTTGAACACTGCCAGGGACCGTGACTCCACCACCTCCCTGGGCAGCCATTCCAGTACCTGACCACTCTTCGATAGAAGAAGTTTTTCCTTATATCTAATCTAAATCTCCCCTGGTGCAACTTGTGGCCATAATTAATAATAATTTAATAGCGTGCACAGTAAGATTCCAATGAACAGGAAAAAGTCATTTTATTTTACTGTTGTAAAAAGTGTCGCAGTATTAGAAAGAAGTTTATCATGAGGCAAAAGAATCTTCTCTCTACTCAGCAATAGTGAGATCATACTTGGAGTACTATGTTCAGATTTGTACAAGAAAGTATAAAGAGTGTCAGTTTCAGTGAGGGGCCACCAGTGTGGCCGCACCTGACCAGTGTGATCAAGTGGCTGAAGCACTTGCCCTAAGAAGGAACTGGGTTTGGCTGGAGAAGAAAAATTAAGAGGGCACCTCATTGTTGCCTAAAAGAAATACCTAAAAGAAGGGCATGGAGAAAACAGAGGCAGACACTTCTCAAATGCTAAATCTGACAGAAAAAGGACAAAGGATTGTAGAGATAAGCTGCAAAAGAGGAAACTCTAGCTAGATAATATGAAAATATTTTGATCATGAGAGTGGTAAATTAATTACCAGAGAAGGCTACCCAGATATGTTGCGGAATTTCTGTACCTGAACAGCATCAAAGCTTGGCTGGACAAAATCCTAGCCCTTCTGTGAGCAGGGAATTGGACTAAAAAAGGTTCCTCCCAGTCTATACGGCCCTATTACTCCATGAGTTTTGTGAGAAACCATTCCTAAAATTACCATGAAGGAGACTGCTTTTTATCTAATTATAGCTGCTTTTAACCTAAATATGGCTAAATCATCTTCAATTAAGCCTTTATGGAGCTGGAGACATATCTGATGTTTTCATTCTTTCAAATTCCTTACTCCACTTCACCTAGGAAGAAGTGGTCTAAATATCATTCTCTTTTCCTTTATGTGTGTCTGTAAAAAAATCTTCACTTTACAGCTGGCTTAAAAATAGTAGACTGCAGAATAACGTCTTCAGTTAAGACTGCAGGAGTTTTTTATTCATTTTGGCTCTATTGCCCTGCTTCCCACAGGCAGTGTGCAATTACTTTCAGAAAAATAAAAGATATTACCCAGCAGTGGTGCATGACACTTCCAAGTCACTTCTACTGAGAAGCACAGTAATGCAGTAAAGCAGCCATCAGTAGGTAGAGTCACATGGATTAAGCATCAGCACTTCCCTACATTCTTGCTTCTGCCAAGGTAATGTGACTCAACTTGGTGAAACAGAACTATGCAGTGAGCCGTTCTGTTTCTCACTTCCCAGGTCTGTCCCAAACTACTGAAACTCTCCGTATGGCTGCATGTGTCTCTCCTCATGCTGTGAAGTCCTTGACTTGGAGGTCTTTAAAGGCTCTTGGAATACGATGACTAACAAAATGCAATACCATCAACTTTTATGAAAGTGTTTATTCATAAGCGTATGTAGAGGAAGCTTCAAGGGGTCATCAGCTTCCAGACAAGCTCAGCCAGCCTTAGGCTATCTCTGACAGTCTAGATCCTTCTTTAAGAAGTTCTGACAGCACCTGGGACTGCATATAGTCCCGAAGCAATCTGTTCCAGTGCTTAACTATCTTTACAGTTAAAAAGTTTCTCCTAGCATCTAACCTAAATCTCCCTTGCTACAAATTAAGCTGATTACTTCTCAACTGTCCCAACCCTCTGTGGACATTGAGAACAACTGATCACCAATCACCTTAAATTTCACCCTGTTTAAAAACTCCTGTCCTGTTCCCCAGTTTTTCTTCTATTCTCTCACGGACAAGACCATTCCTCCAGCTTTTTCTCATAGGTCACATTTCTCTCCATTGAGCCTCTTTTGAATGTGAATGTAAATGTGAAGCAATAAAAATTAGTTATCTTCATGTTTCACCTAGGAAAGGGCTGGTAGTACAGATTATGCTGACATTAAGTCATTGACCCATCTTCAGTTTCAGATTCAACACCAGTTCCAGATCTTGTACAGCACTGCTGAGTGACCCCACTCTTTACTTTCTTTCCTAAAGACTATAGTCCTTTTCTTGGTATTTATTAAATTTAATCTTGGTGATTTTAGACCATCTATCTGATTTTTCAAGATTATTTTCAATTTTAAGCCCATCATCCAAAATTTTTGAAGCCCATCAGATTGTTGTTCTAATATATACATCATTTTCTTCCTATATTCCTAGTTATCTATACTATATTTCATGCTGCTTTCTGATTTTGACCTTACAGACTTTCTCTTTCTCCTTATCCTTTCTACTTTTGTTTTCTTCTTCCTTATTCCTCCTCTCTCCTTCTCCTTTCCTTTTCTTTCTCTTTTCTGCTCTAGCTCATCCAGCCAAGATCCTCACTGAGGGAATAATTACTATTCTGGCTGCAAATTCTCTATATACCATTCAGCTCAGCTTCATTCCTCTTAGATAGTCTATATGTGGTTTGCAGTTTAAAGTGGAGCATAGATTTTACAGTATTCACATACAGACATGGATAAGGGTTTCCATTAACTTTATATTATTTTATATTTTAGCTATATAGCTGCACACTTGTATTTAAAGCAAATATGATTTTTCTCCAGTACCATAGTAATAAATACGTATTAATCGCTGATAACACAGGAGGAGAGAGGGCTTGCTGGGTTGTGTCGGAGCTGCTGAAGAAAGTTCCACCAGCTCTGCAGGGCTCTCTGGTGACATCAATCTTTCCTGCGTGTGATCAAGGGTACACATCCTCTCCTGAACAGCAAAAACAACCAACATGTGCAGCGCTTTTATCCAAGGAATATCAAATTGCTACTGTTAATTAACTCACAGTGCTCACGAGTGGTACACTGCTATTGTTATTCATAAACAAAACAAACTTTGCTGGTTTCCTATCAAGATGACCAAAGTAATTAACATAACTCAAATGCAAAACACATGACTATTGTCATTCAAAGCCTTTAAAAAGATCATGCATGTATAGATTTCTTCCCAGTTAAGAACAAACATTAATTAGCAGCACTCACAGAAGACCCATCCCTCTATCCCTCAGAGTCAGTGGGCACAAAGCCAGGGCTGTTACCTCGAACATTCACAGTGTTCATCGCAGCTGCAGAGCAGAGGCACGCTGCCCTTGAAGTGACAGGTGGCTCAAGGAGGATGGGCACATGAGCTCTGCTGCTGGTGCCATACAGAATGCCACAGTCCTCTCCAAGAAGCAGAGAATGATGCTCATACCCAGGCTACCATACTGCCAGAACTCCAGGAGCAGCCCTTGGGCTGGCAATGACAATCCCAAAAAAAGAGACTTGGGGGCATCCCAGCTCCAGAGCCACAGTCCAGTCACCCCAGTGGTCCGGCAGAGGCCTCCTGGCCAGGCTGAAAGTGAAGTCCTAGCTAACTCACTAACAGGATTTTTGTTTACCTAGAAGCATAAATTATGAGCCCCAAAGGAAGACTGTCTACAGGACGAAAGATATGTAATAACTGCTGACAGTCTCACATGATGTATAGTTTTATTTTGACATCTAAAGGATTATTTTCAATTATTTCTTCCCAGACAATTATGCTTATTTTAGCCCCATAATGCATTGTGTCAGTCATCTCTGGACATAAAACACTTTAATAGTGTACAGTAAGCTTTTTCCTTCCACACAAAATATCTTTGGACCTATAATTACATTTCATAAAATCTTGGTACCATAATTTAGCAGTCTCTTTCATAATGTTAGATGTGCATTTGTACAAAATACAAAAAGATTTACATATGCTTTATCTCTAAAGCTTTAATTTATTTCTTGTCTATACAAAGTGTCAAAAGTTTGGTTAAAATTGTACATTTTACAAGGCAAGAATTAAGCTGGAATAACACTCAGCAAGACCATTCCACAACACAGGAGTTAAATTAGTTGACTTTGTACCACATAACTTTGCTAATTGTGGATCAATAATCTCCTTGCCATTTATCACCCTACTAATTTCCAACTCCAAACAATTTTACATCACAATCCACTGGGTAGGGGATATGCCAGAATCTTCTGCTGCAGACTTCCTTTATAAAATTCAGCAAATTGACAGGTAGCTCCAGAACTGCCTAACAACACGAACTTTGTAAAGACAGCTAACGCAAGAAATGTAGCACGCTCAGGTATTCCAGTAGGATTCCCATATATCAGGCAGAATAGGAAAATCATACAGATGGAGAAGTAGACTTTTATTTTCAAAGGCAAGTTTCCCTCACTCCTGCCCTTTCTCTAATTTTTTTTTTTTCTCACTAGTTTTTCTATGCATACAAACATTGAGATGTGTCTGTCAAAGTGCACTGTCCAGGATTACATGTGGTGACACCAAGTGGGGGACACCCACTAATGAGTCCTCACCCACACCCAAGTTCATCTGGAGGGATAATGACAACACGTGAGCTCTGCAGCCTTCACAGCCTCTCTTGCACAGGATGGCATGGGTTGTTTGGCAGCAGTGTGGTTCCATATGGAGGACTATAAGAAAGAAGGGGACAGACTCTGGTTCAGATTCTGCTGTGATAGGACAAGGGGAGATGGTTTCAAACTGAAAGGCTGGAGATCCAGAATGGATGTAAGGGAAAAGCTTTTTACACTAAGGGTGGTGAGATATTGGCACATGTTGCCCAGAGAGGTGGTGGATACAAGGTGTAGAGTGATCACAGGCATGAGGTGATGTTTGGACTAGATGATCTTAGTGGTCTTTCTAACCTTAATGGTTCTATGATTTTGTGCCACCTGTGAGAAGCACTGTCATAAATGCACCCAGCTCTTGCCATTGCTTTAATTAAAACCTTATTTTATTTTGTCATGTTTTTTCAGACTCATATTGGATACACCTTTATTTTAAATCCTACCTTGCCATTTATTCTGGTACTTTTACACGTGCACAGTCTCATTCATCTCAGTGTATACCAGTGAGTTTTATTCGCAGATTTACACAGCTAAGAATATATAGGTGGAAGTAAAGGTCTAACCTTAATGTGTAGGACATTTTCACTCAAATTCCATAGTTCATAACTTTCAGGTACAGGAATCATAGGTCCAGGATATGAAAACTATTCTCTGTAAGAACAAGCAAAGACAAAGTGGAATGAGTTTGTGATATATTGCTCCATCAATCACCTTAAAGGCAAAATTTTTGTCCAAGCCAAGGCTCACTCTGCTGAATAGGGGTTAAATCAGAGACATGAGACATGACTCCAAATTTTCTACCAACAGATGGAATTTTGTAGTAACACCAGTCTCACTGGAAACATTGGCTGTACAGGCACTGTGGGTGTTTGCAAGCAACTTCCATAACTTGTCGTTGGGGACCTAGCATAAATGTGGCTTGGTTTGTCATGATCCTATTCATTTACTTTGTTTGTCATGATGCCATTCGTGCATCTACTGACCCCAAATGATTCTCTTGAGTGCTTGAAAAAAGATAATTCTCTTGGTACTGTGGGCAAAATCATGATCCTAACATTGTACAGTCATATTCGAACATTTCTGATTCAGTTCATTTTTAAGAAAAATATTTCCTACTGTTTTAATGAGTATTACTAAGTAACTCAGTCTCACTTGTTCCACAAATCTCAATTAGTCTCATGCACACTGGTAATAGGACACGAGATCATTAACCTGTAAATCATTGGTTCAAATCCGGAACAGGTCATTAGTGACTGGAAGGCATTAGTATCTAATGAGTGGTTTCATTCCAGTGGACAAACAGTCACCACCACAGCTGGCATTAGTAAATTATTTCAGTTGAGACCTAGGAAATGTACCAAGTCCAAACTATTTTTCTGCCAATCTGACATCCAAGCCAGTTTCCTTATTAAACAGTGAAAATAATGTTTCTTGCTCACTTTGCCAGCAATTTCTGTCCCGTTACTGAATTTCTGTTAATAATTTTTTAAAAAAAAAAAAAGAAAGAAAGAAAGAAAAAAGAAAAAAGAAAAAAGAAAAAGAGAAAAAGAACAAGAAACATCCCACAATTGGACATTTAATAAGCTCTCTCCCTCCTATGCAGATTGCTTATCTTGATCAATAAGTACTAAGCACAGTAGTCCCTGTTGAAGCACAGAGTATGATGACAAATGCAATTGCTCACCACCCTCTTGGTCAGTTCCAGAGCGGTGACTGCCCCAGCCCAGCCAACTCCCCATCACTTTTCAAGTATTTTCTCACAGTGCCATATGGTATGAAGCATTCCTTTGGCCAGTTTAGGTTGGCTCTCCTAGTTCTGCCCCCTCCCAGTCCCTTCAGAGGCCAGGCAGCATGAGGAGATGAAATGCCCTTGGCTCTGTGCAGCACTGCTCAGCACCAACTAGAACATCAGTGTGCTACCAACACTGCTCTTCTCCCAGAGCTGAAGCACAGCATCATACCAGACAATCTGAAGAAATCAGCTGTGTTCCAAATGAAACTGGGACACTTATGGAGATGGGATCCAAGGACTCTCAAGATTCCTGTATGCCTGTATGAATTAGGCTTAGTCAAAGAAAGACATTATATATTCTCTTAAGCAAGACCAGAATTACAAAGGCCAAAAGTCCCCAAAACTATGATAGGTTGTAGGAGAAAATTAGAAGCAATTAAGGATACTGTGAAAACCCAGAGCACTAAAAACTTTTTTTTTAATTAAAGTGTAAAAAGGCAATAGACCTCCAGATGCCAGATCTTTATGGGCTGCCATCTGATGCATCTACATGCAGGTAGCAGCGTAGTGCAGCCACTTTCATGTATTTACAATAAGTTATTACGTGAGTCAGAAGTCACAGACTGACCTTTGCAGTCCATTAATTTTATTTTTTCCTCCTGTTCAATTAGTGTGAGACCTTGTGTCATTGCGGGTAATCCCAGGAGAATTGTAATTAAGTGTTAATATAAAGCTGATGTGTGGTGGAGAGCTATGAAGCACTTCTGTCACCACGTGTTTATGGTAATGAAACCACAATGAAGATTTTATCGCTGAGTAAAACACTTCTGAATGTACAGTCACTGACCTGCAAACTGTTCATATGCTGAACGTGTTAGAACATTTGCCTGAAGATCTCTCGCAGCTGAGAAATAAAGCAGGCTGGTTCTGAATTGGATTTAACAAACTAATCACTGCAAACTACAAGTTCTGCAAATTGCCATTCTTATTCCTCCTGCTGCACACCAAGCTGAGGCATTCAGTATGCAAAATCCAATTAAGAAATAGTTCTAGGGTACGTGTATTGTAAGTTACTACCTATCGAAAGCAGTGAATCAGGTCCCAGTTTCTTCTGCACTTTTAAAACAGGACTGGGTGAACACGCAAAAAATATCACCCAATGAGTATTAATTGCAGAGGCAACAAGAGAAACTGGAGCAGCATTTGCATTTCTTTCTCTTACCCGTCAGCCACTCAATCACATCTTCAGGCTCTGTGCTGGTACAGAACCACATCACGCAGCGGTGCAGCCACAGGGGAGATGTCTTATTACGGGCTCCAAAGCCCTCAGAGTGATAGGGGATGAAGATGCACAGTCAGGTCTCAAGACTTTCTGTGCAAATATTAAATACATCCAATAGGACTTACTATTTACCATAAGGCTCACATTGTAAAGATGCAGCTAGAGGAAGGAGAGCCAGTGTAGCTTTGGATATGTAGTCCCTTTCCTCCCTGCTGGGATTCCCATAGGAGAATGACTTTGTGCTGCTTGTGCGATCTGTCATCTGTTCTTGCAACTGGATGGAGGGCAAGGACAGATTTAGGAAGGCCACACATCCACTATACAATGCACCATGAGCATACAGACTAGCACAGGGAGCAGACAGCCAGTGATCATACTTGGACCTGCTGCTCCCTTACCTGGCTTCAGAGGGCTGGAGCACCTCTCCGATGGAGAAAGGCTGAGGGAACTGGGCTTGTTCAATCTGGAGATGGAAAGCCTCTGGGAAGATCCCATTGCAATATTTAAAGGGAGCTTATAAACAGGAGGGAGACTGACTTGTTACAAGGTCTGATAGTGATAGGACAAAGGGAAATTGTAGAATCACAGAATGGCTTGGGTTGGAAGGACCTTAAGGATCATCAAGTTCCTATGCTCCTGCCACATGCAGGGCCACCAACCTCCAGATCTGATACTAGACCAGGCTTCCCAGAGGCCTGTTTTAAACTAAAAGAAGGAAGATTTAGATTAGATGTTCTTTTTTTTTCTTTTTTTTTTTTTTTTTTTAAACTCAGGGCAGTGAGGCCCTGGCCCAGCTGCCCAGAGAGCTGCGGTGCCCCATCCCTGGAGGAGCTCAAGGCCAGGTTGAATGGGCCCTGGGCAGCCTGAGCTGGTGAGGGGCAACCAGCCCATGGCAGGGTTTGAGGTCGGGTGTGTTTTGAGTTTCCTTCCAAGCCATTCTGTGATTCTATTATTTTATCATTCACACCCCAATGTCCTAGGCCACGTTTGCAGCAGGACCAGGCTCTGAGAGGCAATGTTGCTCTGAACATGGCAGGATAAGGCCCTCCTCACCTTCATAAAAATAGATCATTCCACTTTCCACAGTGAGAAGTTAATCTTCAGAAGCATAACCTATATTTTCTGAAGAAAAGAAAGAAAGAATACTTTGCAAATTGTTATCTCTGGCATGTTTTTCCTAAGCAGTCTGATTGTATTAATAAGACATAAAAAGACATATATATTAAAAATCCTGCATTTAAAACTTACATTGTTTGATCTACTGCAATATGACAAATCCAAAAAAATCAAAGTTGCAGATGATATTTTTACTTCAGAAAAAGAATAGAAACCTGATTCACAAACTGAAGACAGCAGACTGTCTCCGGTTGAAATTTGTAACTTATGTTGCATTAAATCAGGCAATTAACATTATAATCTCGAGGCACAAAGGCTGATACTTCTTGGTTTTTCTTGTTTCCTTAGGGCTTGGCAGTGACACAGACACAGCTCTTGACAGAGGGTAATGTTTAGCTATGCCAGGTTAGGAAGGAGCCTCAGGAGGAATTTACAGGTTTCTATATTTTTTCTTGCTCAGAGGGAAAAGCTTTTAACTCTGTACTTGAAAAAGGTTCTTGCTTCTCCTTTTGTTCAGACTGGAGCTGCTCAACTAAACCAAAACAAAATAGAAGGGGAGGTCAACAGATCTGTGCCTTCTCTCTCTTTTCCTTGTGCGCACATGAGATTGAACTGGGCTTTTGTGAACCACACCATCATGCCACCATTGCCCTCACCCAGTGGGAAAATGGAAAGGTGCTGAGACATAATACCGCTGCTGTTTTTCCTGTGTAGTTTGTGATACCTCTCACATAACATAAGCCATCTCCACTCTTGTCCTATCAAGCATCAGACAGAGCTAAGCACTTCCAAGGAAGTTTTGCTCCCGCAGCACAATAAGGATGAACCTCTTGGAGTGCCCTCTGTGGCTATAAAGCTTAAACTAGATGGAATCCGAAAAAAAATGAATGTCAGATTTTCTGCTCCTTTTATAAAAATAAATCAGATAAATGCATATGTATATACATATATATATATATACATACCCCTATCCTGGGGCAGGCACCAGACCCTGTACCTGAGTCTGTTTGGTAAACCTGAGAAATGCCAAGTCAAGCAAAAAAAAAAAAACAAAAAAAAAAACTGCTTTTAAAGAGCTGCATGTTCAAGCTGCTACTGGGTAAATGCATTCCTGATCACACAGAAATAAAAGTGTCATACGGAGCCAGTAGTGGCTTAGTTACAGAGGATGTCATTGAAGCAACCATAGGACAAACGGTCTAAAAGTGTTTACAGCAAATGGCCATGTCCTGCCTCTCCAATTTGACTCCACAAATCTTCCTGCAACTTTATGAACCCTTTACAGTGGGACCAGATTAGCTGCAATTGTCATGTTTTATTTAGCCATAAAAAATACAAGGAATAACAAGGCAGAGAGCATTTGTATGTGACATGTATCAAATGCAAGGAAAGCATTTTCTCCAGTTCCCACACACACCCAATTCTGTGATCTTTAGATTTAGTGTCATGTGTTAACTTACATTTGATTCCTAGGTTAAAGCAAGAGCTTTAACTTTTATGGTTGGTATTTTTAAAGGTGAACAAAGGAAGTCTCCCCTCCCCTGAATTTTTACTCAAGTACATACGTGCTGATGAAACTGCTTCCTCTGAAGTTAGCAAGGACAATCATAGGAAATAATTTGCAGAATGAGAATGAACAGGAAGACAGACTGACATCAAGCATGAGTGTGCACGTCTTTGCAAGAGCAGGTCACAGAACGGCTGAGGTTGGAGGTGAGGCCCTGGCACAGCTGCCCAGAGCTGTGGTGCCCCATCCCTGGAGGTGCCCAAGGCCAGGTTGGATGGGTTCTGAGCAGTCTGAGCTGCTGTGGGGCAACCAGTCCATGGCAGGGGATTGGAGCTCAGTGGTCTCTTACAATCCAAATCCTGTGATTCTGTGATTATATATGATTTTTAATTTATTCTCTCCTTTAATTATTAAACACTGAACAAATTTTTGACCATTAAGAATTCATTTACACATCTTCCAGCAACTTCACACAGCTGTGACACTGCATGGACTTCTCCAGTGGTCAGGCACTGGAATGGGCTGCCCAGAGAGGTGGTGGAGTCACCGACCCTGGAGGTATTCAAGGAACATTTGGATTTTGCGTTGAGGGACATGGTGTAGTGAGAACTATTGGTGATGGGTGGATGGTTGGACTGAGTGATCTTGTAGGTCTTTTCCAACCTTGGTGTTTCCATCATTCTGTGAAAATGATCTTCCTCAGTGCCAATGACTGCTGCACAGGGCATAAGCAGAGATCCACCATAGGGTTGTGTTATGGTCCACAGACCAGAGGTGAGTACAGAAGTTTGCCTGAAGTATTTGTAAGCTCCGGTTTGGGGCTCATCAGCCCCATCCACCGTGACTGCTGCATGTCAGTCATACGTGCTTGCTATCTCCAGATTGTGGTGCTTTCACCACTCCTGAAGCAGCTGTTTACTCTGCAGATTGCCACAGCCATTAGTCCCTGCAGACGCAGACAGCAGCTTTTCAAATTTGCCCATGAGCCGACTTTGACTAGTCTTTCCCAAGGGGTCGTTTTAAAATGCAGACCTGTTTCTGCTTGCTGATATTTTCTCTAGGCTGTTAAATGATTGTGTGCAAGCTTCCATCTGTTTTACCCTTCAGCATCGTTCTCTTTCACAATATAGCAAAAGTACCCTTGGCAAGGCACAGCAGCAAAGACCCTTATCTGCAGAAAAGGTGCGTTCATGACAACAGCAGGGAAAGCTTCCCCTGATGTTCACACCTTAATCCTGCCCTAGGAACCTTCCTGCCATTGTTGTGCTCTTGTTAACGGCAGTTGTCAGCAGCTGACCATTTCCCTAGCACAGATGGACTGCAGGTATCAGTAGCCAAGAGTTATTGCTAAAGCCAGTCGTTGGTTTGTCTTCAGTTTGCAATTTGTGCTCAAACTCTTGCATTCCAGCAGCTTTTGCTCCACATCCCTTGCTTACATCAGCTGGTGCCAACATCTGGCCCAAAGTCAAGAGCTCAGGTCCAGCTGAATCAGTACAGACCACAGCAATTTCTCTGCTGCACAGGAGCATCCTGAGCACTGCTCTGAAATGAAGCAGCTTGTCAATTTAGTTCCAACCCACCACATCATGCTTCTGGGAGCTATGCCAAATGTCCCATGTGCAAGCAGCAGTTCTGTGACCTGTTTGGTAGGGAATTGCATGGTCAGGGATAGGCTGAGAAGGACCCTGAGAGGTCATCTAGATGCAGAAAGAGATTAAGTGGGCTTGCAGCAGCAAGCAGCACAAGCTTTCCCCTAAGCAATGAGTATGGTGAGCTGCTGCTTGCACCAGCAAAGAAACAGAGCCATTAATCTTTCACCTAAGATGTTATTTTGAATGTTTTTTCAGACCAGAAACTGGTCCAAAATTAAGTGCTTCATCAGCATCTCTGGTGCTACCACCATGAGCTGTATACAACAGTGGGCACTCAGTCAAGCTGAATCTGGGATAGTCATTAGGCTTATGGTGCCTGATCAGAATCAATGTCCCATTAGGAATGAGAAGAAAACAAAAGGTGCCATGTTTATTTTATCTGGCATACACCAATTAAAATGGAAGAAAGGTTTGTCACATTTCTTTCCCTGGATTTGTTTTTACATTTACGTGAGCCAGAGATAGTACAACTTAGCTCTGCGGTGTTATCCCAGGGTAACGTAGCTGAGAAATCAAAACCAAGGACATTGTATCAGAATAATGGTATCAAAGATCCCCATCTTCACAGGAGGTACTGCTGGAAATGAGGTATGACGTGGTGTTTTAAATGAGATCTATACAGTTTTCAACAAAAGTGCCAGAACGGTTTATTCATTTTTTCCTTTTCATGTATTATACATGCCTTTCCTCCATAAAATCCCCATGCATCCCAAAGGTCTCAATACAGAACTTCCCACCATTCTGAATAAAAAGCACTGGTATTAAAATAAACAAAACACTGTGCTTGGGCTGAACTCAGAGGGTGTTCAGCTCCAGCTCCCTGCACCCCTCTGCTCACAGTGTGCATGGAAGAAAGGCAAGGACAGAGTTAAAGTTGTCATGACAACTTTGCCTCCAAATTATCTGCCTTTGGTAAATGGGCTACATTCAGCTATATGTTGCTCAGCAAAGCTCCTGACAGAGAATAAGTTTCATGGAAGCAGCTTGACAGATCAATAACTAGGTTTTAATTTTAACAAGAATGCATTATGCATATACATAGCCAGGGAGAATAATGACTGAACACGTGACGAATCTGAGCATCAGCTAAAACAGATGACTTTGTGTCTTTGATCAATGCAGTTATGCTAGCAAGATTTTTTTTTAATTTTATTTTATTTTTAGACTTCCTCACCCTTCATAGCGAAAATAGGTGATATCTGCATGAGTAAAGATGACATATTCTTTTGCCATGTAGCATCTCAAACACTGCCAAGCTTTTTCATTTGTTCCGTCAGGAGCATAATCAGAAACTGCCTCCCCCAGAGGAAACAAGATAAGCTCTCAAATACTGCAGAGACTGATCTGCAGTGGGAATTGTGTATCAAATCCCTTTGCATAGCATTAAATAATATTTCCTCAAGTGTGCTTAACCTCTGGATTTGGCATAGATCACCTCCACTCATCTTATTCCTTGGAGCAGATCTTTTGCTCCAACCAGCAACTTTGTACAGTTAAAAAAAAGCAACACAGGACACAGAGAAGCCTTCACATTCTCCTCTGTATTTTTGAAAGAAGCACCTCTCCAAAGAAGCAAAAAGTTCTTATTTAATCTTGGAACAGATTTCTCTTGCAAAATATGATTTCAAGTGGTAAACAGTGATGTCTATAAAGGCATTTTCTCTAAACCACTTTCAAAATCATAGTTCAGTCATAAATCCTAAGTCAGACAAGGACTTAAACCCAGAACCTGTGCAAACTGGTGAGCTCAAATTTCTTTCTATTTTGACTTTTCCTATCGGCTCCTGAAAATGTCACCCAAACCTGCTGATAAAAGAAAGCCAGAAAAGAACTGCCAAAGCATTATTTTGTTTTCTGATGTGCTCAGGCAGATAATGCTCATCCAGGAGAGCTTTCCCTGACAGAGTAGACCTACCTTATGCCCAGTGCTCACAGCCCACAGCTGTGGTTCCTGAGTACCACAATAATTTGTTTAAGAGGGGAAGAGTAACCTCCACAGTACAACGTTTATAGGATCACAGAATACTTTGAGTTGGAAGGTACTGTTAAAGGCTACTGAGTCCAGCTCTCCTGCAATGAACTGGGACACCTACACCTAGATCAGGCGCTCAGAGCCCCATCCAGCCTGACCTTGAGTGTCTCCAGGGATGGGGCACCCACTCCCTCTCAGGCGACCTGTGCCTCACTATATTTATTGTAAAAAACTTCCTTCTATCCAATCTAAATCTCCCCTCTTTTAGTTTGAAACCATTTCCCCTTATCCTGTCACAACAGACACTGCTGAAGAGTCTGTCCTCTTCTTTCTTACAGCCCCCCTTTACATACTGAAAGGCTGCTCTCAGGTCTCCCCGGAGCCTTTTCTTCTTCAGCATTACCAACCATCAGTAACCCCATGTCCAGTCCAAACTTCCTCATAGTTCAAGGAGAGGGGGTGTTCTTTGTAAGTATATCCACAGCCCGAAATCTCCACCTGCTCTGCATCAGGCCTACAGAAGTCCACTTTTTCACAGCTACTTTTTTTGTATCTCACTAAGTATTGAAGGAGTACCCTGGGATTAGATAAAGGAGATTACCCAAGGGCTGTGAAAAGGCTGAATCGCCTCCCGCAGGGGGTCCCAGTAATTTGGTTAATACGTGTAGCTGTAAAAAGCTGTTGTAATGGTGGTGCTAAAAAGCTGAACAAGCACTGCAAGGAAAAGGCTGGCTGAAACACCCGAACCGTGAGAAGGTGAAGACAAAAAAAAAAAGAATTAAAAAAAAAAAAAAAAAAAAAAAAAGAGAGAGAGAGAGAGGAAATATAGAGGGCAAAGAAGAAGACACAGCTGAAAATCATCTGATATACAGATTTAGTCTCTGCCTATCTTCTCTTCCTCCTTCCCCCTCCCCATTCCAATTTCCCTACTTCACTTATTTTTCTTCTTGGTTTCTGCTGTCTGTTCGGCACTACAAATCCTCATGCTGGATCTCATGAAGTCAGGCAGGCTCAGCAAAGATCACCAGTTCAGCCTACCGCTGCTGTAACCTCACCCAGATCCACTGAGTTACACAGGTGATGAGCCGGAACCCGTGATGTTTTCTGCAGCTTTCAACATCCGGCTCTGGAGCTCTGTAACTCTGAGCTGGTGCTACAGTCTGAAAGGTTTTCTGAACACAGTTGTGGAGAAAGGAAAAATATGAGCTTCTTGGGTGGCTTTCATCACGATACTTGCACTACAGCTGCCATATATTTGAACAGCTCCCATGTTTCTTACCCGAGATTCATAACAGCTCTAAAACCACTGCTATACTTCACCATGTTGAAAAACAAATTTTTTCCACAGCTGGGGAAATATATTTTTCTGGGGCACGGTGAGGAACACGATGCCCCTTAGAGCACCTAAACAAAAGAAATGCTCTGATTCCTGGAAAGCCTTTTGCAATTTCTACTTTTTTACTTACAAACTCTCTGCAGTTGTTTATTCGCGAAGCTATAATCCTCTCTCTCTTGTCTCAGTGAAAACGTCTTCCTGGGAGATAAAAAATAGTTTCTCCGAATCTGCTGTACTGCTTGTGAGTAGCAATAACCAACTCACATCAAGGCTGTATTCTTTTTATTGTTATTTGCAGTGCAGTAGTGTTGGGAGCCCCTTGCTGGCACTGGATGTCGTTCTGTTGGTGTGAGGTATATGCAGGATAAGAGACACTGATCAGACACACTGCGTTCCAATTGGAAGAAGTGGGCAAAAAATGAATTAGAAAATAAGACTTCAAAAGACCTCAAGAAGTCATCTAATGCATGTTTGAGTATGTGTCATGCTCTCTTATTGCTCAGCTGCTGCTACTATCTGCAGTTTCCTCTGTTTTATACATGGAAAATTAAGGGATCATGTTGTGCTGGAAGTTTAACCCAAATCTCACAAGTCCAAGTTGATACAGTCCATGAAAATATTTTATGCTAACTGATCTTGGGAGCCCCTAAGGAAAACAATCATAAACTTTGCTACTATGAACCAATGAGCTAAGTAAAGGAATTCTAGCTAACACCAACCATTTTTATTTGCTATTCTGCACTCAAGTACACTTGTAAAAAGGCACAAAGTGCACAAATATCTGTATATGTTAAAATATCTCTACCTCGTTTATCACACTGCAGTAGATATTCATTTCTTCTTCGCCATACATATGAAACACTGTTCTATACCAAGTACAATGAATAAAAGTCAAACTGTGCAAAAATTCACAGGAGATAAAATACGAAGATCAGAAGCACCGTATCCCTGACCAAGACTTTTTACACAGGGCAGTGCATCTTTTTCCATGAATTCTGTGTCTGTCCCATGGAGTGTACATGCTCAGTATCAGATAAGCTCATCCTTTTAGTCAGTTACATCAGATACCAAGTTTTCTGTTTCAATGCAGAACAAAAAACAGTTCCAAGTCACAGGCAGTTTGCTTTTCCTTTTCTGTCATCATGTTATCATTTCTTCTCTGGGCTGAAGTGTAATCACCTTCTTTCATAGGTTACTGTTTCTACCTTCTATTTCAAATAAGTTTCATGCATTGATGCAACCTAGGCAAGATTTATATGGCTTTTCTTTTTAATATAGATCTTTCGGTATGTTGCTGAATGGGCTGTTCTCAAGTATTGCTATCTAACTGCAAATGACAGTGCTGTTTGTCATTTCCTCCTGAATGCAGCCATCCAGACCTAGAAATTACACTAATTTGAATTTAGAAACCATGAAGTATAAATGTGTTTCTATAAAGAGTGAATAAAAATTAAATGAATGTTTATTTTATATCTTGAGTACCTTTTACATTTGCCTCCATCTATGACATCCAGATGAAAATCCCCATGAAAATAGAAGCTATTGCAGAAGATTTCTTCTAAAGAAACCACACAGAAGTTGAAAATTGAAGTTAATGAAATACAGATTGTGTGAAATAAAAATATAAGTAATTACACTTAGTCAAAAACCTACTGCAGCAATTCTCCATTCAAAAAATTCTTGTTTATTTTTTTTTTAAGCCAACACTGTTTGAAAGAACTCCCCAGCAGATTTGAATCCTTGCTATGAAAAAAAAGAAACAATATTTCAATGTATTATTTGAAATAATTGTGTCAAAATGTCTTCACAACACAAAAATATAGCCTATATATTAAAACTTAAATAAACAAACCAATGTCATAGATTCACTGACATTAAATTCCAGTTTTCACTTATTTTCTTTCCAGCATGGAATTGAGAGCATATTTCATAGCTGTCAAATTTCCTATCAGATAAGAAGTCTGCTTCCAATTTTAAGGAATATATTTATTTTTTACTAGCTGGGTAGTTCCTTCCACTAGCAATTCTCCAGGAACAAGCTTCCACAGTTAGCAAAGCTGAATATTAGAACAAGCAATATACTTGAACATGATAGCAGTTAATGTAGCTGTGCTACAAGAATATCCTTTGTTGCTGACAGTGCACTAGGTGTGTGAGGAACATTAAATGTCTCTCCCAAGATTTAGAAATTAGTTATTTGTTTTTGAGAAAGATTTTGAGAAAGATTAACATCTGACACAGGTTGGTATTATCTTAATGACTCAAAAGGGCTAAGCCTGTTTGCTCTGTTGAGGCACTGATGTCACACACATATATGCTCGAGGTTGAACCAACAAACCACACTGTGATGATGCTTTCAAATGTACTTTTCTGAGCCTTTACCTTTACGAGAAACGACCCAATCCTAGAATCAAAGAATGTTTGAGGTTGAAAGGGACTTTAAAGATCATCTACATCCCAAGAGATCAGGCTGCCCAGAGCCCCATCCAACCTGGCCTTGAGCACCTCCGGGATGGGGCTGCTACAACATCTCTGGGCCTTACTGCCCTCTTAGCAAAATATACCCACCTGACGTCTGTCCTAAATCTCCCCTCTTTTCATTTAAAGCTACTCTCCTTTGTCTTATCACTATCAGACCGTGTAAAAATGTTGATCACCCTCCTGTTTCTGTGTCCCCTTCAAGTACTGAAAGGCCATAATGAGGTCTCCCCAGAGCCTTCTCTTCTCCAAGCTGAACAAACCCAGTTCCTCAACCTTTCTTCATAGGAGAAATGCTGCAGCCCTCTGATCCTCATGGTGGACCTCACCCTTCCTGCAACAGGGGTCCAGGCCTGGGCTCAGTTCTCCAGATGGAGCCTCATGAAGGCAGAGCAGAGGAGGACCATCACATCCCTCACCCTACTGCCATCCCTCTATTGATGCAGCCTAGGTACAGTTAGTTGGTCTTGCATGATTTCAACAAACATACAATCACAAACTTGATGGACTTACATATTTTTTTCTTAAGGATGAGACTGAACTGTCTTAAACAGTATGTTAATATACCATGTAAGTACTCTATGTAATAATTTAGATCAAATGTTGAATTAGATCAGAATTAACATCATGCATGTACTCAAATTTGGATTTATTATTATTCACATGAACAGACCCAATGGGATTGTACACTTTCCGGCCAGGATTAAACCTGAATCCACTAGGCAACAGAGTTAAATACATAAAGAAATAAGAACTTTGGGGTAGAATTCTCCCTTGACCCTTCCTTGCAGAGTAATTAGTTTTCTCCAGGCCTGCTCTTAGTCCAGCAAACTTGCTGAGTTATAATAAATAACATGGTCTCTTCTGGGTTCCTAAGAAAATTTTTCCATCCCTTCTGTGCCTTTTCCTTGTTCTTACCATCAATCTCTCAGCATGACAAGTTACTTTCAAAGTTGGGAAGCTCTCTCCCTTTCCAGCTAGAGAAAGAACCAGAGTGTAGCAGTGAGGCCAGGCTGAGAGACAGACAGACAGGAGATGTCTCTAACCATCGCTCCAGGTTCTCTAATGTCATCCACAAATACTACCCTTGCAGTAGCACAAATTAAAATATTCATCTGTAGTTTAGAAACCCTTCTCACTCTAGATTAATGGAAACACTCTAGACCAAATGAAGAAAGTAACTTTAAATGGGAGAAACTTTCTCTGAGGATCAAAGTGGATGAATGGCTACCTGGGGATGGAGGAAATCTGAAGATATGAGGATTGCTGTTCGTTGTTGATGGATGCTCTCAAAACACTAAGACTTAATCTCATTATCCGACCGCTGGGAATACTCATGGTGATCCTGTGGTTTACTTAAGCCCAAAGAAGCAAATGGCTATAGGTATTTTTGACCAGATCTCTAATCTGTGTTTCTGGGAAACAATAGAGTCAAAGTATCTTTTACTTCTTTCTGTTGAGGTCAGTAGAGGCAAAGTCCCTCTTAAAAGAGCCAGATTTGCCTTGAGAGTTTGATCACGCAAGGCTGTAGCCCCATCTCAGGAACACCTATTTAAAAAAAAGGTACGCAACTAATTGTGTTGATTTTAGTGGGATTACTCACGTGCAGCACTTTGAACACTGTATCTGTGCCAGTGAAAAAAGATGCATAAAGCACAAGCTTTATACTCTGAAGTTGTGCTACTTAACTTGTAACCTTGCTGTTACAGAATCGCAAGGCCTGATTGTAAACAGTTGTGGTTACAGTACAAGATTCTGCCACGCTACCATTGCTGGTAGAGAAGTTTCTTCTTTGGTTACCTAGATGAAGGCTATTATTTTCAGTATTAAACAACTTCGTTCTGTTCCCATTGTCACAAGTTGGATATTTAGCTGACAACAGTAATGTCTGCAGGTAAGCAAATGGACAATCATTACAGGCTTATTTAAAAATGTACCATTGCAGTATCTGAAAAAGAAATGGGCATAGGTTAATCTCCTTCTGCTTAGAAAAGAAATAAGTGGAGAGATTGCCTACAGCAAAATTAAGAAACAATTTTCTCTTCTCACAGTTCCTATTTTATCTCATCTTTCCATTTCATCCTGAAGCCGCTGCCGATAGTGTTAGTTGTGAAATTAATGTCTTGCCAGAATGGTGAGAAAAGACTTTTTAAACAGTGAGATCTATTAAATTATGCAGTAATTTCCATAAGGGAAAGGATGAGAGCCTTGCTGCTTAAGTTTGGATAACAGAAGGATAGATCAACAAAGGAAGCTGCAGAGCTCTGCACCTGAGGAGGAATAAGCCCAGGAACCAGGACATGTGGGGGCACCCAGCCAGAAAGCTGCTCTGCAAAAATAGGTCTGGGGTTCCTGGTGGGCACCAAGTTGAGCATGAATCCTCAATATGCCCTTATCTAGGCTGCTTTAGACTAAGTATCATAAGCAAGGTCAAGGGAGGCAATCCTTCCCCTCTATTCAGCATTGCTGAGGTTGCACCTGGAGTCCCGTGTCCATTTCTGAGCACTCCAGTACCAGAGAGACCCATATATACTGGAGAGAGACCAACAGGCCACCAAGGTGTGAAGGGACTGAAGCACCTCTCTCACAAGGAGGGGCTGAGAGAGGTGGGACTGTGCAGCCTGGAGATGAGGAGTCTCTTTTTGTCCAAAGCTCTGTCTAACGTTTTCCCTTTAATCAGAACAAATTATATATGTCTGTAAACAACTCTGGCTCTCCTGGCCTAATTTTATATTCTTTTTTTTTTTCTTCTTTTTCATCTTCTTTTTTTCTTTTATTTTCAAGTATGTTGTCTTATTATTCTGTCTCAATGAAAATCTCCCAATAGATTTTAAAATGTATATGACCTTGGGAAATTTGCTCCAACATTCAGGAGAAATCGAACCAACCATTTACAGGGAACTCCTTCAGCTCCAGCGTTGGGGCAGGCACTTCTGTGAGTGCAAAGGAAAAATCAGGGAGGAAGGGAGAATATTTTCTGATGATTTGTCTTCTCTGCATCAATTATCTTAAGTTAATGCACACAAGCAGCTCTCTTTTGGTTAGAGTAATCCAAGTCATTCTGCAAAGCCACCACAAACTAACACAGGCTTGTTTTGATTAACAAGAGAATTATGGTTTTGTTCCAGATGCAGTAGCTCATGCACATTACTGGCTCGAGTGTCAGCAGCATTTGATCTCAAAGCTCTATCCAGCAGGCCATCTGGATCAAGCTCACAGACCATTTAACATAAGCTAGAAACATTTATCAAGACAATAAGGCTTTCAAACTAGGGGCTGTCCAAGAGTATGAAGCTTGTCATGGCACCCGCATCAGCACTGGAAGGTGCCAGCATGTTAGTCCCATTCCTTACCTATTGTCTGAAGGCAGCTCTCCTTGGGGTGAAAGTTTCTGTCCAACAGCACAAATGAGATTATGGCAGGTAACTATAATCAATGAACAGAAATATGTCTGTGCCTGATAAGGCTTCTTTGCTTTTCTGAATTGGGTCTGCCGGCACAGATCAGTAAAGAGACGAGGCAGACAGCAGTTATGTCATCGCCAGGAATAAAAGCCCATACAGCACACCGTGGGTTCCACCGTCATTGATATCAATATGTGCATTAGCAACAGTAGAAATTTGATCTGCATCAAACGAGAACATATGATTGTATTTCTGTCATTTTACAAATAAATGATTTGTGACTTACATCAGCACCTTGCTGCTTGCAAAAGACAGTCAATAGTCAGTCCATTGTAAAAAGAGAATGATATCATTTCTGCTCTGGAAGAGTCCACTGGCACAAAGACACCCCTTCAAAAGGAAAAAGCATTATATTTGAATTGGTGAATGGATTTGCTCCAGTTCTGTGTTCTTACATGTGTCTGTGATGGATTTGATCTGATTTAATCTTACAAAGTGAAGCGTTAAGCCACAGCTTCAGTGTCATATGTGTTCAATATTGTACGAGACTTGCATATTCATTACTGGCAATTATAGCTCTGAGGCAGTACTGGAAGGATGCATACGGGTTTCATGGAATCATAGAATAATTTAGGTTGGAAAAGACCTTAAGATCACCAAGTCCAACTGTCAGCTTGACTTTCCAAATCACATCACTAAACTATGTCCTTTAGTGCCATGTCCACACACCTCAGCACCTTTACTTCAGAAGTCAATAAAGTGGAGATCTATAAGCAGGCCATCTTAACCTCCCATGATAGTAAGGGGAAAAGAAAAGGAAGATAACGAGTGTGATTTGCCAGTCTGTTTTAGAAGCCCTTTTTTGCAATATGATGACCCTAACCCTAGAAATCACCATTCCTCCACAATGACCTGAAAGAGACATGCATGTATCCAATTGAATCCTATTAGTGCGAATTAAATTAGCAGTCCCTTTAGTGTAGATATCTGTAGGTGGTCAGGTGGCTGCTACTGTGGCTGTTGGCTGTTGAATTTGATGGTATTTTGTCCTTTAAATGAATGTAAACCCTTCTTCCCAGAAGCTTATAATTCACCTTAAAGGATTACCAGACATACTTTTATCTCCTGCTCTGGTGTGAAAACGTTTTTTAAAGCAATCTGCTGGACAGGAAGAAATGTGAGGGGGGGATCATTGAGAGAACTCTAACAGAAGATTAAGTGGACTGTGAAATACTCAAAAATGATAGGAAGCTGGATAACAGGATGCACCCCGTTCTAATTTGTCATTGTTGGTCATTTAAACAAGTCGGAAGGTTCCAATTTGTCAGTAAGCAATCCTGAAATTGCATTTAAAAATATCATGCCAGGACATTAGGAATTATAATTACTACAGAACATGAACCTAATTTTTTTAATGGCTCCTTGATTTCTGCCAATGAACAACTGGAAGCACAACAAATATTTGGGATGTTATTAATGGACTGGTGGTCTGGGGTGCACCACTTAGTGCCTGACCAAAACCACTTTCAAGGTGACCAGTGCTCAGAACATTGGATGCTCAGCTATTCCTAAATATCCAGGCATTTAAAGTGACTTGGATGACTTTTTAAAACACTAAAGTCATCACTATAAGAAACACTTCAAGAATATTTGTCCGCTCACTTGCTTGCATTTTTACCCAGGACTGGCAGACCTGCCTCTCAAGACAGATGGAGACAGATGGAAGCTCTCTCTGTTGGTGTGCTGAGCTGGACATACGCAAGCTAAACGCTCAGCAATTGCATAGCTGTATTAGCACAGCAGTGTCAACACAGCTATGCAACTTCTGGAGCAGAACAGATGAGGCACAGCGCTGTGCCTCAGTCAAACACAGTCAAACAGTTTCTAGATAGCATTTGTTGTAGCTGAGAAAATACAAATTTTTTGCCGTTACAAGTAAAAAAGTCACATGTTTTTTACTGACCTGACACCAGAGGGTCTCAGGGTTTGTTTGGGTTTGCCCTGGCCTAAGCCACTAATTTGCTTGTATTATTTAACTGGAGTAGCAAATGTCCAGCAGTCAGGTTTGCTTTGGGTTATCGCTAGTTTACAGTGATAAGTAGATTTCCTGTGTAGATTAAATCATTTGTGAACCTAGAATAAAAGATAGCCTGCAGGAATGCAAACACAGGATGGCACTGGAGGTCCTGTTCTGTAAACACAAATCATAGTGGTGAGCCAGTGGTCATCACAGGCATGCAACTGTCTAAACCTGCTTTGGGGATTAACTTCACTGTAGCTGTCCTGTAACCTGAAAAGAAGGACACTGACATTTTGCCCTAAAACATATTCAGTATGAAACTCATTTCACTCAATTTTAGGTATCTACAGAGTAAGCATCTGTAAGAGAGCTAGGCAAGTAATTGAGAAATGGATGGTTACAAAAAGGACATGTGAGCACATGATTCCTACCTTGTGGTCGTGCATTACCTGTTGTCTTTGTTTACAGAATATTTCAATAAGTAGTTACCAATTGGACTGAAACCCCTTAGAAAACATGGCCCCAGGACTTCACTGTAAATCTACAGTGTTAAAGATATGAATATGTCATTTAGAAGGAATTTGTGTTTATCAACAATAGTAACAGAGCGAATAAACAAAGGTCATAATTCCAAAGTTATTGTTGATTTCAGAATAAAGAAATGGGAAGTATAGAAATTCAGCCCTTTTCCAGGAGATAATTCAGCACTTGTTGAGCTAGGGTCTTAGCAAACAAGGAAGCCCAGCCATCAGGCTTGTAATCATTGAATCATAGAATCATTAAGGTGGAAAGACCACCCAGTCCAACCCCAGCCTGCCCCAGCCGTGCTGAATTACCACGTTCCTCAGTGCCACATCTCCACAGTTCCTGAACACCTCCATGAGCAGGGACTCCACCACCTCCTTGGGCAACCAGTGCCAGTGCCTCCCCACTCTCGCTGAGAAGACACTCTTCCTAACACTTCACACGACCCTCCCCCAGGGCAACTTCAGGCTTTTACTTGTCCTGCCACTGTTACCTGGGAGAAACCTCAAGAGAAAAGGGATGGCTGCAGAGGCAAAACTACGCCAGCCCCATAGGAATGATGTGCTCTATACCCACAGCTTTGATCAGAACAGCAGAGAGTGTGTTCCCAGTCCTGCACCATGCCCCACCACTGGGCTCTGGCCGTATGGCTCAGGGCGAAACAGCTCAGCTCTGTGCACATTTATGGCTCTGTAAAAGACAACAATACTAACAATTTACTAACTTCTGGTAAAGACTGGCTTCTTGGGAATTGCCGATACCTCTACTTCAGTGGGAAATAAATCTCTCTGGATGCTTTGCTTCACTGCTTTCTGAGCACATGAAAGTGCTGCTGAAATTCCTAATTGCTAATTAGACTTTTGACAGGAGAAGGCAGAGCAGACGGATTGCAATAGCCTTAAAGTGCTTTTTTCTTCCCGATGGCAGAAGAGTTCATAATCCAGACGAATTAACTGATTGTAACAAACAGCATTAAGGCAGCGCTGCGCGGTGTTGTGTCTGGCAGCTGGTGGCCAGACACCAGAACATACTTAGCCAATTAGTGCAGTCCCCTGCGCCGGCCAAAATGCACATTAAGAACAACCGAGATGTGATCTGGGACGGTTTGTGATCCGCATGCAGCAGCTTTACAAGGTGGGTCAGTAAAGTGAGATTCTCAGTGGATGAGTTGGCTGGGGCTGTGATAAACCCGAACCTGCTGGAAGCGGCCCAGTTTAGCTGAGCTGTCTTTTCCCGGCTTTGTAACACTTTGAGGAGATTGTGGAGGCATTCTGTGATCAGTGATGCCCTTCTATGCTTTCAAAAAATTGTTTCTTCGCTGAATATCTTTCCAAATATTCTTTTTTTTATATATATTGTCACTGTAATAATTACACTTAATGTAATAATTATTCTCGGTACTTATAGTACCTTCCATCAGCTCTGATGACAAGTTCCAAATATTAATGAGTTACAGACTTAATTTTCAAACAGCTTCAGTGACTCAATAGCTCTAAAAATACACAATCTCACTTATCTATGTTCTCCACCTACAGGCTTAGGTACTTAATCCTTGTCATAGAATCATAGAATGGGTTGGGTTGGAAGGGACCTCAAACATCTCCCAGTTCCACCTCTGCCATGGGCTGGTTTCTCCCCACCAGCTCAGGCTGCCCAGGGCCCCTCCAGCCTGACCTTGAGCAGCTCCAGGGATGGGACATCACAGCTCTCTGGACAGCAGTGCCACGGCCTCATCACCTCTGAGTAAAGAACTTCCTCCTAATATCTAAATCTCCCCTCTTCAGTTTAAAGCCATTCTTCCTTGTCCTATCACTCTCTGCCCATGTAAAAAGTGATTCTCAGTCACTCATATCTGAAAATGCAAGCAGTGGAGACTTGCTGAACAGGTGGAAAGAGATCACAGATCTCATGATGCTTATTTGTGTGTCTTCACCAAACCACCACATTTCATCTTCTGCCTCAGTGATGCGAGAGAAACACATTTTATGCTGCTGCAGGATAGGAGAGCTCCCTTGCCAGCACACTGCCAGTACTGCGTATGCAAGGGAGAACCTGCGGGTCACAGAGCAGCATTTTCTCTTACTGCTCCTGGCTTGGGAAAATGGGCCGTCTTGGCTCTATACCTGTCAGAGGAACTGAGTGGCAACAACATCAGTAAAAGCAGACTTTTTTGTCACTTAAGATATCAGTTTAATTTTGGTCACAAGAGTAATGCACCTTATTTTTGATCATGATTCATTCTGAACTCTTTTGCAGCCTAGATATCCCTGAACTTTCCTGGGCAGTCTGACCCCACTGCCCAAAGAGCTGTTATTAATGAATTGCATTCTCACAACAGTCATGAGGAAGCAGCAGTGAGATGCATGCCCTCTGCAGAAAGAGATGAAAATAGCTGCTGAGATCTTAATTTCTCTGATTCTCATTCTCTTTCTGCCTTATCGTCTCTTAGCGCCCCAAACCTGGAACATTTCACATTGTGAAATCAAAAGCACTTTACCTGATTTTAGATGTGTGCATTACAGTAAGATGACTCATGCCCTAGAAATGCCTTTTTCTTTTTTCCATCGACTAGAAAGGGAGCCTGGGCAGATCAGAGATTAGCTCAGGGAAAGGAAAAAAAAAAGAAGAAGAAAAAAAAAGGAAAGAAAGGAAAGGCAAAAAAGAAAGAAAGAAAAAAAAAAGATTTCTGCAGAGTATTTGGAGTTGGTTTAAAAACACCCAGTATGGAGTGAGAGAGGAGCTGTAGCACGGTGCTGCAGAATGCAAACGCAGACAGGAATGGTTTGGAAGTGAGACACACCACGGGATTTAGGAGAACCCCCAAAGGAAATTCTCTGGAGTGTTTTGGCCAATTTATATATTTTACTGTATGATATTTACTATATGATAAAATTACATATTTTACTCATGAAATTAAGGAAAAAAGCCTCTGGTCACTTGGCACATCACTGAAATTAAGTCCCTTTGGGGTTTGGCTTGGCTTCTCAGCCGTGTAAAAGAGAAAATAATCTCACAGTGCTTTTAAAACAAAATATTTGGCCCCAAAAAACAGAGGGAGGGGATGGTGAGGTTTGAGAGTTCCAGGCCTGCTGTTTGAATGAGAAGACTGCAGTCAACCCCTTGCTAAGAATATCTCTGATAAAACTACAAAGTATTTGGGTTGTGTGGGATTTTTTGAATGTGCAGATACAAAGGAAAATATTTCAAGTCTGTTTCTAATTTACCTTCGGCACTAATTTTACTGCATTAGAAAACAATAGGGATAAATAGCTTTCCAGTAACACAACAAGTTCAGTGATGCTTGCCAGATGTTTGCCTGTGACTAAACTCAAGAGCACCCAAGATAATGGGTGAAATCTGTTTGATTCCACCTCCATTTCACGCACCAACCATTTAACAGGACTGAGTTAGACTGAGATGGATGATTAAGTTACTGTTATAATGGAAATGTTTTCTTCATTGTTGAACCTATTAAAGCTCAAATACTACCTTCAAATGACTGAGGAGGGGGTGTACCTTACCATGGCTTACCAGTTCTAGTGTCTAGGTGAAGACCTTCATGTTCTGTTCACAGCAGATTTTTCTTGCTCTTTCCTGGTTGTCTGCTTCTACAGTGTATTCAGCACTCTGTTCTTGAATATCAAACATAGATATCATGCATAAAACATTGTTATTCCTGCATAACGTGTTGCCTTATTAACACTTCATATTTTTTTTCACTTTTACCAGCCCCCAGCCTAGGATAACGTTGACATTTCATGAAGATTTGAGCATATTAAAACCACAGGTGACTGCATATTAACACTGCACTACTGCTTTGCAAACCAGTGACCCCATGTTCAGGTAGGTGGTGGTGGCTCTACCCAGCACACTGCTGGGCTGGGCTCAGGCAACGTGACGCTGGGAGCTGGTTTCACACAGCGAGGTCTCTGCTGCTCTTTGTAGCTCTTTCATATGCAGAGGTCAATACTTTTGTAGAGATTATCCTTTTAAATCAATGTTGGAAGACTTATGCTCAGATCAGCTTACACAAAGTCTGATGGTATTTGAAGCTGTAGGGGGAATGTATGCGGGCAGCAGATCCCATGCTGAAGTTTGGCCGCTGGTTCACATCCAGGTTCTGATAAAGCATCTTGCAGACTCCTCAGCATCTACACACAGCAAGACAGTGAATTTACAACACACAGTGACAGCCCCTCCAGCAGCACAGCACCGCTGATCTCCACACAGACAGCTGGGAATGGCACTGCCCTGGTCCTGGGATCCCCAGCTCAGAACCCTCGCAGTGCTGGCTTCTTCCTGAGGCTGAGCTCAGCCTGGGCTCTCTGTGCTCACATTTGTTCAGATAGTACTTGCAGCTCCTTTGCATGCTTTGTGATCTAGCGACTAAAGACAGAGCCAAGCATGTAAGCATGATTAACCTCAAGTGCTTGGACAGAATTGTTCACTTCAGCACAGCTACTTGTGTGCTTGGAGTTAGAAACGTGCCAAAGTGCTTCGCAGATAAGTTAATTGCTTTCAAATGCTTGCAACAAACAGAAGCACAGAGATAACAAAACCACAGAGGTATTGCAGAAAATGGCTCCTGGAACACTACCAGCAAACCCCATCTTTAGGTGTATCTTTAGAGGATGCACTCAACATTTAGCTAAGGAGACAGTTGATTTCTATAGAAGAACAAGATGGATGCAACAGACTAAATAAGAAATAAATAACGTGTTCTACAGACATTTAACTTTCCCACAGAATAACTGTGGGAAATCCTATATTAAACATATACCAATGGCAAAATACTGAAAATTTAGTAAGGAGTTGTCACTGCTTCCCTCCACACAAAGCATGAATATATCCCATTTTATTTATTAGGAAGGAAGGAAGGGAAGGAAGGGAAGGAAGGGAGGGAAAATGGGAAAAGTGTGTAGTAGAGTGGAAGTGGGGAAGAGAGGAAGGAAAGGGAAGAGGAAGAAGGGAGAGGGAAAGGGAAAGGGGAAAGCATGGGGAAGGAGAGGAGAGGAGAGGAGAGGAGAGGAGAGGAGAGGAGAGGAGAGGAGAGGAGAGGAGAGGAGAGGAGAGGAGAGGAGGAAAATGCAAGACAAAATGCAAGGCAGGGCAGGGCAAGGAGAGGTGAGATGAGGTAAAGCAAGGCAGGGTGAGCCAATAAAGGCAAGGCAACCTGAAGCAAAAAAAAAAAAAAAAAATGGAAGGCAAGGAAAAGCAAGGCCAGGCAAAGTGGGGTAAAGCAAGACAAAGCAAGGCAAGGTAAGGGGAAAGGTAAGGTGAGGCAAGGCAAGGCTGAGTGAGGTGAGGCAAGAAAGGCAAGACAAGGAAAAAGGAAAAGGAAAGGGAGAAGGGAAAAGGGAAAAGGGAGAAGAGAAAGAAGGAAAAAGGGGAAAAGGAAAGGAAAAAAAAGGAACAAGGACGGGCGGTCCGTGCAGCCTTAGTGCAGCAGCGCCCCCTGCCGGCGCAGCCCGTCCCGCCCGCCGCCCCGTCCCGCGGCTGTTTGGAAACGAGCAGCATCGTCGCCGCTCGGCCCAAAGCTGTCCGCAGCGGAGGAACGCCTCGTGGCAGCTTGTGATTAATGCCGTGAGCGCTGGTATTAATCGCGGCGGCGATTTGCCGCATTACTTGTTCTTGAAAAGTAACAAGCAAGGGCACGTTTGCCTTGTTGCTTCCTCCCCCCGTTCTGACAACCGCAAATCACCTCGGAACGGATAGATTATGCTGGGAGAGGCAGGCAGGGTGGCTGGGAGGCAGACGTGCCGTGCAATGCACTGTGTGTGATTTGCAATTTAGATTTGTTGTATCGATCGCTGCGCACTCGAGGGGAAGGGGATCAGTTGGCAGGTCTCCGGCTTCAAATATTTCCAAAATGATTATACATTTTATTAATCAAGGTCAAAGTAACCTCATTTGGCCAGCATAAATGAAAACATAGGGTGTGCGTTAACTAAAAATCACTTCGGCGAGGAAAATTGAGATGCATCGCTACACGGTGCCGAGCAGCAGTGTGCGGGTTCCGGCTGCCATCTACTGGGGAAAGCTGGTGTGAGCAAGGGAAAGAGGACAGGGCCCTTCGGGGCCGGGTTATTCCTCTCTCTTTCTCCCCGAACTCTGGAAACCCTCCAAGCATGGTTTTCTTCGGCTTCAAAAGCCCAGAAGATCTGCGTGGTAATCCATACTTGGCTTTGCAGAGCTGGGGGCAGAAGTACCTCTGATGTGAACTGAAGACCTGGAGTAAGAATCAGAGCCCATTCAAGGTATAGTGTAAAAAAATATTGGCACAAAGTTCTCCACAAACACTAAGAGAAAGGCATTACGCAGTGCAAGTGCAGCTCAGAGTGGAAGCATCTAAGGAAAAAAAAATCGAAAATGAAAAAAAAAAAACAGAGAATCATCTTGAAATAGGATCTATTGTGTAGTGAGGTCGAAGAATCACTGGTATCAGAGAATCATAGAATGATTTCAGCTGTAAGGGAACCTCAAAGCCCACCCAGCCCCAACCTCTGCATGGGCTGATTGCCTCCCACCAGCTCAGGCTGCCCAGGATCCACCCAACGTGGCCTTGAGCACCTCCAGGATGGGGCATGATACTCTCCACAAAGATAACCCCATTAGAAACCCTCATATATCACAACTTCCGTTCTTAGCATGAGCACTGCAGTTGGTGGGGCCTTTCTATGCATTTCGTAGGCTTTGGGAGATGCCCAGCTGCCCTGCTTGACCTCTCCAAGTACCTCTCTCATTCCATGACACTGAACCTGTGTTTCGGTGGCTTTGTTTCTGCACAGCACCAGAACCAGAACTTATTAATTCATTCATCTAAATCCATCAGCCCTTTAGAGCAAGCAGCCCCACTCAGGACGCAGACAAAGCACCGCTGTGCATTACAGGCTAGGAAAACAACTGATGATTTGGCAAATTCAGCAGTTTTCTATGAGCTGCAGTTCAGGTTTTCAGGCCCGTTCGCTGTTCCTTTGATCTGCTACAAAGCAAAGCTTCCATGCAGTTTAAATTGATTTATGTTGTATCAGATCCAGAGTACACCTATGTTCGTTCCTCTCTCCCCCTCCATCTCTCTCTAACCTATCTCCTGTGGCTGTGTGTGTATAGACGAACAATGGGACTTTATTGCTGGTTTCATTTCAGTCTTGGTTCATTTTAATAGGGCCAGTGGGAATCGGTCTACTTAATGAGAGAAGCTTTAAAACTTTTTGTAAATAGGCCTTATTCGAAGCTATGAGGAAAAAGCAAAATCTATAAACCATTATGCACCATCTTAATCTGAATAAAAAGTTAATCAAAATGGCCTGGGCTGATGCAAGGTGCAGAATATTTTATTTAGGCAATTTTTAATGTGTTGTTTCCAATAAATTTTCTGATCTGCTCTCCTTAACCAGCATTTTCAATCAATATTATTTTGAAACACAAGACAGGACTCTCTCCATTTTCAAAATCCTGCACTGATGTGTTGGCAGTTTTAAAAAACACCCTGGGCCCTTTTTAGCATGAGGACATGATTTCAACCAATTCAAAGCTCTGAATTTGAAATATTTCTTTCTTGATACAAGAAAAAAGTTTATGAAATGGTTCCCAAACTACTCAATTTCTTTAGCAACTACTATGTTTTTTATCAAATCAGAATGAAAGAACAAATCCAGCAACTCAGCAACATCCTAGGCTCATATTTGACAAACCCAGACATTCAGCTCTGTCCTAAAATATAATCAGTGAGCACACCAGAGAAAGATAAATCAGCACCTGTCAGCTAATGAGGAAGGATTATCATTAAGTTACCCGGGAGTCACAGCTCTTTCTTCCATCAAAGAACACTCTTAAGAACACTAAATGCCTATTTTAAAAGACTGCTGTTATAAAATATAACTTCCCATGCTGAAAACTCTCTTCTAGCTCTCCCTCCAAAAGCACATTGTTCAGTCTGAGAGCTGTGTTTGCAAATTCAGCAACCCCAATCATAGATAAATATGCAAGGGAACAAGTTTATTTTCTTATTTCTATTTCTCTCCCCAGAGACTCCATTTGGACCTTGCTTTAGGGTCATCCCCTGCTGTGCAATGCCCAGAGTGTGCTGGAAAAACTGCACCCCAAGATACCCCCCACATCTGCTCCTCCCACCAACACTGGTCACCGTGGTCCTTCTGCTGCACTGGTCCCAGTACCACGCAGACTGCCCACACTGCCACGTGCTGATTCTGTGGTTAGCACACCATGATTTCTGTGCTTCAGTTCTGTTTGCTTTCCCAATGGAAGAGAGGTGACTCTTACACTCAGAGGTGTGTAAAACACAAACAAGTCACAAAGCTCAGAATCTCAGAAGCATTAAAAGACATCGAAGCCCTGGAGTGTGTCCAGAGAAGGTCAGCAAAGCTGTGAATGTCTGGAGCACAAGTCTTACGGGGAGCAGCTGTAGGAAGCAGGGTTGTTCAGTCTGGAGAAGAGGAGGCTCCAGGGAGACCTTGTTGCCCTCCACAACTGCCTGAAAGGAGGTTGTAGCAAGGTAGGGGTAGGCCTCTTCTCCTGGGTAACATCAATAGGATGAGAGGGAATGGCCTCAAGTTGTGCCAGGAGAGGTTCAGGTTAGATAACTTCTCAGAAGGAGTGGTGAGGCAGTGGCACAGGCTGCCCAGGGAAGTGGTGGGATCACCATCCCTGGAGGTGTTGTGGAGATGTGGCACTGAGGGATGTGCTGAGTGGGCATGGTGGGGTGGATTGATGGTTGGACATGGTGATCTTAGAGTCTTCTCCAACCTTAATGATTCTATGAAAACATTTAATCTTAAATTAGTGACAATGAAGTACTTACATAAGACTCAGGGCCTCCTACAGACTTCAGTGGGAAATCAAGTTTTTCAGAAGTTAAATACTGTACAACCCAGTTAAGTTGTCTCAAAACAGATTCCTGGGATCCATGTCTCTGGAATGAATAGGACATTAAAAATTCTTTGAGTGTTCATAGGAAATCCTTTTTGTAATATTTTTTAATTTCTTTTGCCAGCATAGAAAGAAAATTATTATTTTCCTCTGTAACCAATTCAGAAATTCTTGGAGGTGGAAGTACTGACGATGTGGACCGTGCTGTTAGAAAGCTCAGACAGAAAACATCCTCAGCACATCAGAGCAGATCCACTGTCCCCTTTGCTGTTGTTTCCTACGTACCAGGTATTCCTGTTACATTCAATACCAAACATGGACTCATCAGCCCCAAAGTGTCACAAAGAGGAGTGCATTTTTGGGAGATGGGAAACAGAGAGTATCAGGCTGGAAATTACACAAGAGATGAGGAGTCATAGGCAGAACACATGGGCCTGTGATTCAGGAAGTTCCCTTTGTTATCTGTTCAACCACAAGGAACAGGGATGAAAGTAGATGCCAGTTCCACCAACACACCCACCAAAAGGGATGTTAATGCATTCAGGAACAGATCTAGAGGAGGGTGCTGTGCAGAATTTGCTGTTTGCTTTGATACAGCCTTGGCTAAAGCAGTGCTATCAAGCTAAATAATCTAGAGGTCTAATGGGAGGCAGAAACTATGGCCCCCAGAAATATGACCTGTACTAATCACGTGTTCAAGTGTAGAATAAGTGGTCACTGTGAGTTTGTACAAAAAGAAAGCTCATTTTCAGTGAAGTCTTTTTTACAAGCATAATAGTTGTCTCCTGCATGTGTTACATTTTTAGGAGCTTCTCTCCATTCCTCCACTTTCTTTAGCTCTTCATCTAATGTGATGAGATGACTGCCTGTGTTTCCTACTTGCCTGGTGCTGTCAGGGACTGATTTAATAACTCGATGCTCCAGCAGTAGTGTTTCCTGCCAAAGCAACAATTGAATTCCAAAGCTCTCTGAGATTTGATTCACAGTGTTTACAAAACTGTGGCTCTGTGACCTCTGCTTATCGTTGCAGATGTAAATAACAGGCGATGTACCTCTGCTCCTTTTGGTTTCCTTTATCCACCCTCTGCCTCTTTCTTCATCCATAAATTGTTTGTTCAGAGGGCCAGAGAGCAGCTTTCTGCAGTAACCAGCTGCGTGCTGTGTCTGAGCTGGTCACCGCTCTGCAGTACAAGCGGTGGATACTCAGAACAGTAACAGCAAGTCAAAACTGAAATACCCTTCTTGTGCCTCCCCATAAAACCACTATGTTTTGACTTACCCAAGCACATGGGCAAAGCAGAGGTCAGCAGTCCTACACTTATATCCTACTGTTCTGCTCTGGGCCACTCTGTTTAGAAACAACATTGCGTGCTTTGCCAATGTGATGCTTGAAATTAATGCTCTGATTTAACCACCATTTTTAGCAGCTCTGAATCTGATGTGCTTAAGGTTAATGAAGCCAAAAATTAATACAGTAAGAAAAGCATAATCTGGAAATGTTATGCTGTAGTATTGAAATAATCACCTCCTGAGAAGGCAAAAATGCATAACAATGCATGATCCTTTCAGTATCTAAGGAGAGGCTGTAAGAAAGAGGGGGACAGACTCTTCAGCAGGGTCTGTTGTAACAGGATAAGGGGAAATGATTTCAAACTATAACAGAGAAGATTTAGGTTGGATGTGAGGAAGAAGTTCTTTGCACTAAGGGTGGTGAGGCACTGGAGTGGGCTGGGCTGCCCAGAGAGGAGGTGGATTGCCCCATCACTGGAGACAACCTGATCAAGCTGTAGGTGTCCCTGTTCATTGCAGGGGAGTGGACTAGATGACAAAAACCTTTCAACAAATGAAAACAACAGTCACCATTAGTCAAGCTCCTGGCAAATGTCCAAATCTAATAAAGGCAGCTTTCCCAATGCTCCCCACCAAGAGCTTTCTTTCCCTCCCACAGTATCCCCATGTGCTTTAAGCAGCCATGACAATCCTAAAGTATGTCATGTAGCTAAAATATAAGACCCCCACTTAATGAACTATGCACCCTTAGTTCTGAATGGGAAAGAATGCCACATATGCTTAGATAACATCAAAAATAGAAAAGTCATGGGAAAGGAACTTAGAAACTACATTAGTCTAAGAAATCTGGGATAAAAATCTAGCCCAGACCTCAAGGAGCACAGGCCCTCCTCACACAACCAGATTATTTTGTCATTCCCAGTGTCCAAAGGTAATCTGGCCCCAAAATGCTTACCTCCTAAGTGGCATATTTTCAGGTTCATCTTACCTTGCTAAAGATGCTGGTGTTGTACACTAATTGCTGCTCGGGAGCGTGCAGAAAAGTGGCAAAGGTTAGGATATTTCTGAGCAGTAAACCTCAAAGGAAGTGGATTACCTCAGCAGCCAAACTGGCCTCGCCCTGTTGTCCTACAGTTTTGATAATTTCAGTGTAGAATTTCAAGACAGAAGGCTTTTGTCTGGAATTCAGTTTCATCTGTTTTTCCCTTTGGTTTACATGTCCCAGCCTCAGCACCATGTGAGCTCAAAGGTTGCACCTGGGGGAAAGGAGCAGGAGTGGAGGACAGGGGACCAGAAGATTCACATGGAGTAAGGAAAAAGGAAAACCTCACCACTCCATCTGGTCTCTGCAAAGCCCACACCTATCCCGAGCACATTGAGTGAACGTTTTGTTAAGAAAACAAGAAACTGTTCTACTTACATAGATCCTTGTTCTTACGAAAATAACCTTTGATTACATACTGGGTACCAGCATTACTGTCTATCTTGTCTGCAGTTTGTTTCGGACATTTTTTGGCCACATAACCCCACTGATAACTTGAAGATTCCAGATTTTAAAGATATGTCCCCTGAATTCAGCATTGCTGCATTACAGGCCAGTTTTTGAATGAAAGGTCAGAAGATATGAAAAAATACAAAGGGATTGTGAGAGACTATTGACAGAGGGCAGATGTGCAACCTTCGCAGTAATGAGAAAATATTAAGAAGTTCAGAGTTGAAAACCTAAAGTGAAAGCCCATGTTCTAGTTTAATTACTTTAATAAAGAAAAGAACTCTCCAAAGAATCTTTTTTCATCCCATCTGTATATGCAAATCTAGAATTAAATCAATACTCTAAAACATATCTATTTCAAACACTCAAGCAACCCTGCTTTTTCTCTTTCTCTAATCTATCTCTCCATGCATCTCTTTTTTCTGTGTTGATCTTTCAGGGTACAATTCTGTAGGGTTGAAGCCAGTTGAACGTTTGTTGTTGGCTCATGTAACAGGAGGTTAAGACCCAAAACTAAATCTCTCTGCAACTGTCTTGATAGCTATCTTTTCTGGTGCCAAGAACCTGAATACAAACAGTAATAGCCTCAGATGAAAGGTCAAACAGTAAACCTTGGAGGAGAAAAATCATTAGCCCTGGAGTCAGATATTCTGACTTTGTTATTATGCAAATGAATTTAATGGGTTTGTAGACTTTACATCTGTTATAACTAAATTTCTACCTCCTTACAAACAGGCTTACCATACCTTCATTCTCTCACTTAAATAAGAAATTAATGGTACAATAAAAATGATCTGGAGGGATGTCAGTTTCTTTGCATATACTTTGCCATTCTCTGTGTATTTCATGCAACTTATGTTAACCAGCTGAGTTTTCTCATCAGTGTGGTTTAAATACTTGCTTTATATTTTTTTTCTTACATATGCTGCAAGAAAACATATAGAATGAGGCTTTTAAAATAGGTTAATCAAGCAAGGCCAAAAATTAAGGCTAATCTACATTTTAAAGTCTTTGCATGCACAGCTTCTGGAATTATTGTCACAATAAAATCATAGAACTTTACATAAAACATTAATGTAGATACAGATTATACAAGCAAATGATTTCCCCACTGCAGTTTATTCTATGCATTCCTTGTTTTAACCTGCATCCCCTGGTTAAAGACACCAGACCAGATAAGAAGAGTTTCATGCATGGAATACCATTTACTCCTGGCCATTTCAATAGTACAGCCATTCCGGTTACACGTTGTGGTTCATGACATTCATCCCAGCAGAAGTTTCTGCTCCAGCTAGTGAACTGTTGCCAAAGGGTTGTATGTGCTTTGAGGGAAAACAGACCACCCAAAAACTGAAAGTGTGTTGTGCAAGAAATATCAAAACAAAGGCCAAAAACTCTAGAAGGTTTTCATGCCCTTCCTGACATTGCACATAAATCTTGACCTTCGTTACACGATTCATGCAGATGATTTTAAGTTATGCCTTGAATTGTTCTTACTCAGAACTCAGCACATCGATGTGGTCAAGCTGTAGCTGATGCTATCTGAATCTCGATGGTGTTCATGCAGAGCCTTCCCGAGGCTGGACAGGATTGCCCTTACCGACAGATAAACATCAAATCCTATTTAATGCACAATCTCCTACCTCAACACAGAAGCTTGTAATTCATACTCTATTTGATTGTGAAAGACCAGGATATTTCTTAAATCTGATAGCAATGAAAATGAAATACATTGAGTTATACTGGAGTGGAACAGGAACGCAATTCAGGTGATCTTTAAATAAAAGCAATATTGAGCCTTGACTACATTCCACCTTCTCTTATTAGACTGTATGCATTTCAGGCACTGAAAGTAAAATATTATAGCTTCCACACAGAAACAGCAAGGTAAACTATAAGCTTTGTCTGTTATTAGGGCTTTTAAGTAGAAGGAACAACAAGGGCTCCCAAAGACACTGCAGACAACATCAGCATGCAAGTCACCTCGCCATCGTGATTCCCTTCGAAACAATGACAACTTTTGTGTTTGGAACATGATTTCACAACCCCATGAGACCAGAAAGCTCTCAGTGTTTCAAAAAAGAGATTAAATGTTAATTCTGTTGGTCTTTGTCTGAAATTTACTCTTTCTATGAAATTCAATCCTGCACAAAAAGCCAGAATCAGGATTCAGAATCCCATCAACCCCATTTATTTCTTTAAAAAGGCTTCTGTGCAGAAGTGAGTTTCAGTCTCTGAAAGAAAAAAAAAAAAGTTGTATTACTAACAAAGAATGCAAATAATAATAATAATAATTAAAAAAAAAAAAAAAAAAAAAAAAAAAAAACAAGAGAATCATTGAATTATAGAATCGTGGAATGGCCTGGGTTGAAAAGGACCTCAAAGATCATCTAGTTTCAACCCTAATGCTGTGGGCAGGAGCGCCAACCAGCAGACCTGGCTGCCCAGAGCCGCATCCAATATGTTCTGCCTATGACCCTTACACTTCAGAAGACTTTAAATTTTTAGAAATACTTTTAGATTGGTATGGAAATTCTTTAAAATACACTTAGAAAAAAAAAAAAACTGAAATATTTTCCATATAACTACTAATTACTTAGTTAATTATAACTATTGATTTCCTAATAAACTAGTAAATTTCTCTGTTGATAGTGGCTAAAGAGTGATACAAAAAATGACAAAAATTATGTTAAGGAGGCAGCAGCCAGCAGGGCTTTGGGTCAGTCTTACACTTTACAGGGATTTCCCTAAAATTACAAAAATCAATTTCCGTTGAAGAAGAATAGGAAGCAGAGGAATGCAAGATAGCAAGCCTCTTTAGGAACTTTGTAGGAGATTGAGAAAGAAAGAATGAGAGAAAGAACAAAGGAATGGAAGAAGGATGACCCTGTGTTTAGTTTCAGTGCTCCAGGCACAGCTTTAATTGAGAGCCTCCCTATATGCCCTAGCAGCTTTCAGGTGACAGTCTTTTCAGACAGTCTTAGTCTGCTCAGTTTGGGGTGCATTAAAAAAAGCGTGGCCAGCAGGTTGAGGGAGGTGATCCTGCTCCTCTGTTCTGCCCTGGTCAGGCCTCACCTGAAGTGCTGTATCCAGTTCTGGGCTCTCCAAAACAGAAAATACATGGATCTCCTGGAGAGAGTCCAGCGGAGGGCACAAAGATGATAAAGGGCCTGAAGCATCTCCCCTGTGAGCACAGGCTGAGCAACCTGGGTTTGAGAAAAGAAGTCTGAGAGGGATCTTATTAATGTTTATACATATGTTAAGTGTGAGAGACAAAGGGACATGGCCAACCTCTTTTCAGCAGTCTGTGGGGACAGGACAAGGGGAAACAGCCATAAACTGCAGCATAGGAAATTCCTCACCAATATGCAAAAGAACTTCTTTACAGTGAGGGTGACAGAGCACTGGCACAGGCTGTCCAGGAAGGTTGTGGAGTCTCCTTCTCTGGAGATATTCAAGACCCAACTGGATGCTTTCCAGTGCAACCTGCTGTAAAAAGCCTGCTTTGGCAGGGGGTTGGACTCAATCTCCAGAGGTCCCTTCCGACCCCAATGACTTTGTGGTTCTGTAATTGAAGTCTCTCTAAGTGGGCAGAGCAGCACGCATATGGTGAAGAGACAGGAAGTTCCTGCTGTGGATGTATGATGCTGAACCTCCTCCTGCCTGCTGAAAATGTGTTTTAAAAGCAGGAGAGCTTACCACTGCAGGTGCCCTCAGCTAAACTGCTTGGTTTGAAAGTCAGAGGTTTGCTCTGGTGAGCTGTTGAGCTACTGGTGTTTGTTAGAGAGCAAGAGACAGCTTGATGGCTGCACTAACTCCAGCAGGCCTAACTTCCCCATAGGAGGGGGTGCAGCAGGTTTGTTTGAATGTGAGCCAACATGGTGCTCAGCATGGCTGGGGGGCACAGAGGGTTTTGCAAACACTGCTCTGGTGCAGGAAGCAGTCCCTGGGAAATGAGCACAGGGTTGGGGCTTAGCACTGTTTCTCCTTGGGAAAGAATAACCCACAGAGGAAGGGTCCCTTGAATGGAAGGAGCATCCATATTATCCCATCTATCTCCAAATTCTAGAAGAGCTCAAACTTCACAGAAACTGTGAGTGTAGAAATATTTTTTCACATGACAGGTCAGTTTGCCTAAATTTGTAGGAATTATTTTTGGAAATATAGTGAAGAAAACTGGCCTCTTTGGAAAACTTGTCTGTTGACTGGAGGCCCACTTCTAACACAACCCCACAGTGCTGATTGCTCTGCAACAGGGGCTCTATGATTACCTCAAAAATTACCAGGAAACTCAAGATCCTTCAGCAAGAAAAACCGCTCAACTATCAAAAGCCAGCACTCCTAACTGCAATTCTTCATCCAATTTAAAAAATAAGGAAAAAAAAAAAAAAAAAAAAAAAAAAAAAAAAAAAAAAACCTCTTATATTTTCTATATCTCAGCTATATCTAATATATCCGTTGTCACTACCTGGTGCTGCAGCGGTCCAGCGGCGAGGTTTGCTGCACTGCGTCGCTAGATGGCGGCGTTGGAAGCAGGAATCGCGACGAACAAAGCCCAGCAGAGAGCAGCAACCCGCCACGCTGACATTAAATCCCGGGCAGCATCAGCTCCGTTTGTTTATTTGAAAACACACTTACTGACTTTAAAGCAATTAAAATAAGTGCCAGACCAGGACTTTATGTCCCTTAATGCAATATAATCCTTGAATTATAACCACTTTAATCCTTGCAATATAAGCATTTCAGATGGGAATTTGACCCACCACCTCCACAAACACCTGTTCAGACCTCTTTGTCTACATGAAAGACATACAAAACCCAGAACAGTGCTATGCAAATAAGATGAGAATGAACTGCCTTTCATTTCCAGGTATTTCCCTGTGATGGATTACCACCCATTCTAAAGAGAAACCTTCACAAGGTCCTGTTAAGATAAAGAAGTATAAATAATATCATTGTCGTGATTTCCAGGGTAGCAATATTTGCTAACACCAACCAAGCGGTGAAAAGCAAATTTAAGACACAAATCTAATTTTTACGATCTATACAGGTATTGGCGCTGGACAGAATCCAGAGTCATGTTCAGTAGAAGCTCGTTGTTGTAGATTTTAAGTTTCCTCCTTGGTGTACACAAATCCAGAAGATGTCTCGTTCTCTGAGCAGTGAACTTAGTACAGCTAAGTTCCTCATGATTTTTCTTCTCTCCCATCCTGTGCTGCAATACCACTGTATTCCCTGTGACCAGGATAACATTCAGGCCTCCTACTGCCAGCTCAATACAGGGTTCCTTCACTCAGTAGTAACAACCAAAAACTGCCCAGCATGGATGTTGCTCTCAGCGGGCGCTCTGCTGTAGGGAACCCCAAAACAGAGGTCAGAAAATGGGCAGGAAGCCCAAATCCTGAAGCATTGGCTCTGGGAAGACCTATTACCCAGCCCTTACCCAGCCCTGATACTTCACCTGGAAACAGCAGGAATCAGAGGGAAGCACAATCCAGGGGGTGCTCCTGCTGCTAGGAGGCCTAGTGAGGAGAAGCAGGCACCAAGTGTGATTTACAGACATCAAAAAAAGCAATGCCTTCTTCCAGGGCAGACCACAGAGGACAACTGGCTGGCAGCATAGGCACCCCCAGTGTTCCAGCTCCGGGTGGCCCTGGCCTGGCTACGCTAAATCTCCCCATAATTATAGTTGCAAAAACCTCTGTTTCCATATTCCCTGTCATCTGGGGGTTGAATGTGCTAAATTTATCAAGTTTGTTCCAAAGACAGAAGTGCACAGCTGAAAAGAAGCTGTTCCATTGAGAAGCCTCAGGCCAGGCCTTGGTGACCTGTGTGAGCGACTATTCTTCAGGGGCTGTAATGATAGGACAAGAGAGAATGGTTATAAGCTTCAGAAGACTAGGTTTAAATAAGATATAAGGAAGAAATTCTTCATGATGAGAGTGGTGAGGCACTGGAACACGTTGCTCGGAGAAGCTGTGGGTGTCTCAGCCCTGGAGACTTCCAAAGCCAGGGTTGGATAGAGCCCAGGGCAGCCTGATCTGGTGGGAGGTGCCCCTGTCCAGGACAGGGAGTTGGAACTCTCTGAAGGTTCTTTCATAGAATGAATCATAGAATGGTTTGGGTTGGAAGGGACCTTTAAGATCATCTAGTACCAACTAGTACCAGCTACAGACACTTCCCTCCAGACCAGGTTGCTCACAGCCCCATCCAGCCTGGCCTTGAATGCTTCCAGGGAAGGGGCATCCACAACTTCAGTAGGCAACATGTTCCAATGTGTTACTGCCCTCACAGTAAAGAATTCTTCCTAATAGCCCATAAAGCCTCAGGAACATACCCTGGCCAGGCTGAAATGCAATCAAAACCAGCCCAATGCTCCCCAGCTCTATTTCAGCCTGCTAGATGAGACCGTGAGGGCAGGGAGAGGATTCGAACCTGTAACCTCAGTCACCGCAGCACCGCGCCTCTATCCATAGAACTTGATCAACCCACGTGACTATCATCCCCTTCCCGCAGCCTTCCATCACTTCCGTAAACATCCCGGCAGTTGAGTGACAGCGATAATCAGCCAATCGCGGCTCGCGGAGCGCCGAGGGGGGCGGTAGCCTCTCCTCATCCGCTCTGGCGCTGGAGCGCGGGAAATGGTAACGGTGAGCGGAGCGTTGAGGGAGCGGGGATGGCGGCGGGCCGGGACGAGGAGGGGCGATCCGCGCGTCCAGCAGCCGCCGTGGCTGCAGAAGGAGCGCGATGGGAGGCGGTGCTTGTTTGGGTATGGCGTAACGTGGCCTTGTCGTACGGGTTTGTATTGTGGTGTGTCGTCACAGCTTCCCCATGGAGACGTTCGTCGGAAGATACGAGACAAGAAACAAGGCAGCGGGAGCCGAGCCGCCGTCCAAATCCCGGGTTGACTGGAGACGCACTAAGAGGGAGCGGATCCTGTGCTACAGCGATGAGGAATCCTCGTTTACCTCGGAGGAGGAGGAGTCATCCGTGTCAGAAGGTGAAAATGACGAAAGTGATGTGAAGGGCAGCCTTTCCGACCAAGAGGAGAAAAGCCGCGGTGGAGAACTGGCGGAGGATGGCGAGGATGAACGAGTCGTGCCTGGAAAGCGTAGAAAGTTCAGCAGCTGCGTGCTGGAGGACAGCGAGGACAGCGAGGACAGCGATGTACTCGTTAGGAAAGTTTTTGCTAAACGCCGCTGTGTGATCGATGAAGACGAGAGTTCCCAAGAACAGCGGTTTGGTAAAGCCGGCCGTGCAGAAAATGTTTCTGCTGCGAGGAAACGGGAAGTGCTGGCAAAGCTGCAGGACCTCGCAAAACAGCGGGCGACTCGGAGCTGCGCTGGGAGTGAAAACTGCGAGGTCTGGATTCTGTCATTGAAATTCGGTCCCCCTGGGAGTTCAGGGGAGGATGATGAGTAAGAGATGTGAATCAGTAGGATTTTTTCGTTGGTTTTGGTTTTATTCCTGAGAAATCACGAACCCTATCACATTTCAACAGTAGTTACCTATTAGCTAAATAATAATACCGACTGCTAAAAATCATTGTCTAGAAAACCTTTTTCTTTTTTAGTTGAATTTTGATTGCTGAGGATTTAAGAATTTCTCTTTTTTCTTTTTTATTTTTCTTCCCTTATTCTTTCATTCATTCAATTGACTGAGCAATTTAGAATGCAGGTATCGACCCTGCCAACAGAGGGGTTGAAATTAGATGATCATTGTGGCCCTTTTCAACACAGGCCATTCGATGATTCTGTGAATTCTGTCTATCGTCCCTATGTAGTCAGAAGGGGGAAAAAAACATCTTTGGTGTTCAATTCTCTGAACTGAAGAAAACTGAAGTAAAGAATAGACATGCGAGAAGAGTATGGCATTATTTTTTATTCTTTTATTATTATTATGAGCATGATATTATTATTTTTAATGGCTGTTTACGAGGGTGGATACTGATAAGACAAGGGGAATGGTCTTAAACTGGGACAGAGGAGATTTAGGCTAGATATTAGGAGGAAGTTTTTCACACAGAGGGTGGTGACACACTGGAACAGGCTGCCCAAGGAGGCTGTGGATGCCCCATGCCTGGAGGCATTCAAGGCCAGGCTGGATGTGGCTCTGGGCAGCCTGGTCTGGTGGTTGGTGACCCTGCACATAGCAGGAGGGTTGAAACGTGATGATCTTTGTGGTCCTTTTCAACCCAGGCTATTCTGTGATTCTATGATTTTTCTCAAGGCACAAAATTTCTTTTGGAGTAACTTACATAGCTCAGGTTCACTTGATGCTATTGATTCCTGTTTGGTCTATGTAACTGGAGCGAGATACATGTGAAGGACTGATCTAAAGTGGAAAGTAATTGTCACATAACACAGAAAAATGTATTTCTGGAAATAAGTTATTTCTTGTTAACTGAACAATTGGTGTTATTAGTAGCTCAAAACCTTGTCTAGTAGATATAGTACTTTCTTAGTGCAAACACTGAAAGTAATTTATTTGCTTTTAAATACTTTCTGACATTTAATTAGGATTCTGATGGTGAAGCAGAAATAGCAGAGGAACCATTCTGCCAATTGCTCCTCACACCAGAAGGCAGTGAAACTGACAATGGAAGCTTGAAAGATTTTATAGTTGATGATGACGAAGACAATGATGACAACGTGGAGCACGTTAAGAGTGAAGGACATCCGCGGCAGAAAGAGCTAAATGTATCAAATAGCGGATTGCTGGCACACTACGTCCCACACTGTAAGACAAAAACACGTCACAATTCTGTACCTACAACCTTATTTTGCTGCTGAAATAAGCATTCAGGGGCTCTAAATACAAAATAGTGCTCTGTAGCAGGGTATGATAGTTTAAAAGGATACATTCCTGAAAGGCTTTCATTTATTGTGAAAGTAGTCGCGGTTTCCACAGTAAACTTTTACAGTCCTTCTGTATCTCATTAAAGGGAGGGTGTAAGTTGGAAGAGAGGAAGGGGAACCCTGTTACTCTCATCTCTCTCTTTTTTTTAAAAAAAAAAAATAAAAAAATTTTGGTTTGTTTTAGGATGGAATTGTTCTTTTTGAGACACAAAACCTCCATCTTGTGATACATACACCAAGAGCAGACGCATTAATTCTGGGTGAATTCTGTTCTGAGGACTAACGCAGGAGCCTTTCAGTTAGTTTGGGTCTTCTGCTTCTTTATTGTTGATTTTTGTGGGTTTTTTTTGTTTGCTTGTTTGTTTTTTAATGCAGTAAGACTGTTGAGGTTTCTGAATTCTCTGCTCAGTGTTAGACCAATCGCACAGTCAGAATGCCTCTCACATTGGTCAGATTCCTGTAATCTTAATGAAAACTGATGTCTGGATTGGTGAGAAGCCTGAGCCAGAAGTTTATACTATTTCCCCTCTTGTGTATGTTATTTTAGAAGCAGGTTTGTACTGCCAGGATAGTGGGATAGTCATTGCTATTGTAGTGGCTATAAGCAATTCTGGATCTTCCCCATTAAGATATGAGCAGAATTGTGTGTACTCGAAAGAAAATTAGGAGAAAAATCACAACCTTCTGTGGTTTGCAGTAATTCCTGCTATGCATAGACCAATTTCTTATGTTTGTGGTTGAGTTCTTCCTGTGTGCTCGTGATGAAAGGAGGTATGACTTTAGGATGTGCTAAAATTGGTTATGATCACTGGGATGAGAAGCACTGTTTAAATGTAAGATCTTAAATGAGAATTTTGGATATGGGACATCAACATTATTTTTAAACCCATATGTAAATGACTTGAAAATTCTATACTTGCAGTCATAAAAATGATAATCTGACAATTGCTGACACGTTTTTCTTTTTCTTTTTTTTTTTTTTTTAATTCTGCTTATATTGTATTTTTTCCAGTTTGCCACAGTAGTCCTTATGAACATTTCCAAAGAATAGTAAAGGCTTTCCTCATAAATGCGATTGACGACACTTTTCTGAGCTCACTGTATGGTAAGTACATCACATTACAAATACAGTAGTGCATGCTTAGAATTAATAGATGATTTTAGTTATGGCAATTATTCTGTATTTGATTCTTTTTCTTTGACAGTTGTTCTTTGAGGTAAATTTCAACAGCAGGCAGTCCTTGTTGGCCGAGGAAGCGGCTTTCAGCACATGGCCTGGTGGGGCCAAATGGCAGCCCCAGAAGTAGGCTCAGAGGCACCACACGGATGCTCTGGGGGTGGACTGTCGGTGTCAGGTTGTGGAAAGCATCAGCCAAGTCTGAAGGGAGGCAGATCAGCTATGAGGATGAATGAGAGTTACCTTATGGTATTCTAAGGAATATCATAAGCTGTGAGCATGACCTGGCATAACCAACGGCACGTATTCAAAACTCAGAATGGACTTTTCTGAGTTCATGAAGGTCAATCTCTTTAGTGTAAAAATAATTTAGAGCAGCTAATTTAGTATTAGACTAGCCTTTTATTATGAACGTTTTAAAAATCTGTCACAATCTTTCAAGCTTTCACTGTAGCTGACTTACTGAAAACATACATGAGAGAACAGTAGATTGTAAGTAGCTGTAACGACAATGACAATTCAGTTTTTATATAGAAAGCTAAGACAGCCAGTGGAGCTTCTCTCCTTTGCTAATGCTACTAAAAGACTAGGAAAGGTAACTGAGTGAGTTTCCATGTCTGCACATACTGAAGCCTGAGGCAGTAAGGATTGTCTTGTAGCTGTGGAAGTCCTGTTTAAATCCTGGAGTCTAGCACATATCTGGGAGATAACTGTGGAGTAGTTGTTTCATTTATCTTGTTATAGTTTATTTCATTTGCTTGAGTAAATATTTGAAGCTGTTTATGTTGCTCAACAGCAGCCATGTGACTGCTGCTGAAGGGTAAAGGTCACCTTCTGTGTGTTACTTAGAAGTGATGGAGTAGAGAAGCACTGTCAAAATTTCTGTTGGGAAGCAAGTCAGAGCAGTTCGATTCCATGGATTACAACCTTCTCTTTTATAGTCAGAAACACACAAATTAGGCGAGAAACAAGACTCCTTAAATCTTCCTTTTCCATTCTTTTAAATGGTTTTAAGTGAGAGGTTCTCCATTTGGGTTGACAGTTTTTCACTTTAACCATGATTGTAGAGTTTATTCATGTACTTCTTGAGAGGCATACTTTTAAAATAAGTAGTTCATCAGAGAGCTGGAATACCCCTCCTGTGAAGAAAGGTTGAGGGAACTGGGCTTGTTTAGCTTGGAGAACAGAAGGCTGCAGGGAGACCTCAGTGTGGCCTTGCAGTGTTTGAAGGAAGCGTAAAAACAGGAGGGGCAACAGCTGTTTACAAGGGTAGATAGTGATAGGACAAGGGAGATTGGTTTTAAAATGAGACAGGGGAGGTTTAGGTTTGATATTAGGAGGGAGTTTTTCACTCAGAGGGTGGTGACACACTGGAACAGGCTGCCCAAGGAGGCTGTGGATGCCCCATGCCTGGAGGCACTCAAGGCCAGGCTGGATGTGGCTCTGGGCAGCCTGGTCTGGTGGTTGGTGACCCTGCACACAGTAGGGGGTTGAAACTGGATGATCTTTGTGGTCCTTTTCAACCCAGGCCATTCTATGATTCTGTGATCAAAGATGCATGGATCACTTACATGGATAACATTAGTAAATTCAGTAGTAATTTATTAGAATCATTCACGGTTCGCAATATACAGAAGCATCACGTCCTTGAAATTTTTACTTGAAGAAATATGTACAACATATGATGGTCAGCCAATCAATAATGCCTGTTGCTGAACAGATGGAACAAGACAAAAGAAGTATGCACAGGATATGTTGCTCTCACTTCATTATTTGGATGACCGTTACATTCAGCCCCGCCTTGACAACTTAATCTCTAGAAGCCGCTGGAAAGACCGGTACAAGGTTTGTAGCATCTACTGTAACTACAATAGTGAAGTGGTCTCCAGATCATATTTTTACTGGCAGATTTTGTCAGTAGTATAATTCTCAGTACCAGTACCATAACCATGTACATGTATGTTCTCAGTGACCTCAGTGCTTCTCCTGCTAACTTCACCAGATGCTTTTTAGAGGACTTCTTGGCGCTCATTCAGTGTTCTAATGGAATTAAAATCTTCCTCCAACAAAAAGAACAACTGATGTGTTCATCATGAATCTACTGCAACTTCTAAGATATGAGGCCATTAGACAGTAGCCTAGTCGCTGTATGTGAATTAGTAGCATGCTGTTCGAGTTGTAGCTGTGTTGTCCTAATGATCCCCCCTATAATGGAGTATGGGCCAGTGGTGAGATACAGTGTATTTATTTGAAGTAGGCCAACTGATAGAGTAACCACCTTCACACCCTCAACAGGGAAGGAAGGAGGCACGAAAGGGAGCTGCAGGCCTGGATGCAGGAGCAAGTCTTTAGAACTGAAGCCAAATTAAAGAGAACTGGTGACGTGTTAGAAAACGACTGCGAAGGTACCTGCTCCCAACTGAATGCCAGAAGATTTCCGACTTGAAGCTTGGTTTCTCTTACACTAATTCTGTGCGAGTAGAAAGTACTTAGCAACCTGTTCAAGTTCATGGAGATTCTTTAATGTTATCCGAAATGTGTTTTTCAGGAGCGTGTGGATTGTTACCCAGGTGTTCTCATAACCTTGAAAAATCCAACCAATATGTCTTGTCAGGCATGTGAAATGAATCGCTACTGTAAGTTCAATGTGCTGCTGTTTGGAAAGCTTTATAATAGTAAAACTCTGGAAGCAGATGACTTCATGTCAGATGACAAGCAGGTAATTTCAAACAAACCTCATATCATTATTTTTAAGCTTTGTCTAGTGTTATGCAAATCATACAAAGAGTAGAAGTCCTGTCAACACCTGTCAGCTGCTGTGTTTTTAAGTCTAAACTCCCCTTCATTTTTAAAATGTGACAGCCATTTTGCAGTTGGGTTCAGCTAGGAGTTGTGAAGGAAGTTCTTATGAAAGTGAGGAGGAATGGACACTTGTCCTCTGACCCCCCCAGCCCCTACATCTTGAGGAAAAGATAATAACCTCACATAAAAATGAGTTTTAACAAATAAATTGTTGTTTTTTTTTTTTTCCCAAGACCTTTGCTTTCAGCTGCTTTGCCATTTAATGTTAGTACCTATTACAGCATGTGTACTTACACTGTATTAAGTACTAAGTGTATCGCATTGTGAGCTGAACCTCATGATTAAAAAAAAAGACTCTAAACCTAGCTTTGTTTATTTACTTATTTTGTTTTCTATTAGAAGCATAATTCTACCACATCTTATGTCCATAAGAAGAAAACTGATGGAAGACCTGTAGTTCTTCTTTCATTAGTTTTGTCTAACTGGCATGAGATCGATTTCATTGATCATTATTGCATTCAGTCAAAATCAACATTTATCTCAGTTTTTCTTCTGTTTCAAGTCTCTGTAGTCTCTGTAGTTTGAGTTGTATTCAGGAGAGGAAGGAAGCTGTCTAGATTCATGGTATGCTACATAGCCTGCTGAGCATGCTTTTGTGTGTCATCAAGGCTGACAGCACGTATGAAGATCTGCCTACTAACTAAAGTTTTAATATGAGCACTCATCTGTTTTTTCTCAAGAAGTTTTTTTGTTTAGTCAGAGAACGCTCAATAGATGATTGGAAATCCTAAAGAGTGTTTTAAAGAAATGAGAATAATCTATAGCAGTAAAAAAACTACAGGGCTGAGCATTGCTTTGAATGTGCCTGGCATTCCTGTTTTTTTTTAGCAAGTATCTGAGAAATACTGTGACTTTATTTAAAAAAAAAAAAAAACTTGAATAGATCCTATCTCCCTTGTGCTAGAGTCTGAAGCTTTAAATCAGGAATGACATCTGCCTCAGAGTTACATCTGTTCTAAATATCAGAGTGCCTTTTCAATGAAGCTGGATGACTTGAAAGCCCTTTACCTTTCTGCGTGCCTATAATGCCCTTAAGACATTCCCAGCAGGAGTCTTGCATTAATTAGCTGTCAGAAACATTATAAAAGCAACTTTCTGTGTAATGGGCAATCATCTCCATTGAATGGCTGTGTTTTTTACTTTGTTGCCCAAAAGCAACTATGTTGGGTCACTGGGTTTGCTAATTCCATGCCTACTGTACTACTTCTGGAGGGTTCCTACTGTGCGTGGTCGCTGTAGGTCAGAACGCAGAGTGAAATAGTGCCACTGTCACCATAGCATCCAGGTGCCACCTACTCAGGATTTTACTGCTTTATTCTTCAGATGTTTTCACATCTGCCTTTTCCCATGTAGCTGTTTGCTCAGGACAGAGTATCTTGATGTTTCAGTTGTGCTGACACTTGAAATTGTTGATCTTCTTTTGAGAAGGCTTCTTTCTAACTACCTCAGTATTTTCTACTAGAGCCTTTTCTTTGCTGCGGAACAACTTGTTCAAGCTAGAAAACATTTCCCTTTCAGTAATCTTGCATCTTTTTTTCCACTCTGTTGCCTTTGCTAGGACATGTTGGATTAAATTGTGTCCTTGGAAGGAAATTTATCTTTGTTACGTAACGTTGCGTTAGGCAGCCATTCTAGGTTTTACATTTCAGGGCTGAGACTTCTAAAGACCTCGAGTCTTAAGACACCTGAGTGCTACCAGTATTTATGGATCTCCACATCAACTGTACAGCTAATGGTATTTGTTATGGTTAAGTTTGCATATGGCCTTCCTGAGTAATGTAATTCCCGACCTCTTATGATAAACTCAAAGCACAATTTGTCAAATATAAGATACTGCTGCATCTGTGTAGCAAGCTGATGCCCAAGTTCTGCTTTTCTTTCAGGACATGTAGAAGGTGTATTCCTTTACTTTGTGCATCTAAAATGATTTCAGGACACAGATGAAGCACTTCAGTACTTGCTGAAAAGACAAAAGTGTCAGTGCAAGATGTTTTCAGAGCATGTTTCGAAATAGGGTGTGATTGCATTTCTTACACAAAGTCCTCAACAGACTGCAAGCTTACCTTACTGAAGTACACCTTACTGAAGCTCGTTTGCATCTGTGCCAGTATTCTAACTTGGACATTTGAGGGATGTCATTGTAATTATCATGTCACAATAACGGGCTCTGCAAGTCATGCATAGTGTGGTAAACCTGTGCTGCAGGTTTTTTTTCTTAAAACTGATCTCAGAACCTGCTGAACAGTAGTTCTTAATATTGCTTTGATTACTATCTGTTTGCATGATAATTAAGAACTTGGTTTTTCCCCTTATTTGTTGCAGGAAAGCACCAAGTTCTTAGGGTGTGGAGAAGCCATCTTGCTTGTACATTCATTATTTTACAATTAGAGACCTCAATGCAGGGAAGATCACTAATTGAGAAATCTGTTTTTCATGTGAGGTGTGCACCTTACCTGAGCAGAAATAATAAGTGGACTGGTGCAGAAATTTAATCTTACTGATATTTCCACAGTTAAATTGGAAGCTGGGTTAAAAACCCCTGTATTATTGTCCAAATGTTCTCCTACATCAGTTGTTCTTCCACTTTAGAAAACACTTGAAATATCACACTGAACATTAAACTTTCTTTCTAGTTCATTTTTATTCTCTCCAATAGACGATGAGGATTTTTCTGTATCCTGCATAGCCCAGTATCTGGTGAGATGCCACATGCATACTCAATATAGCTCAGCTGCTGGAGAACAGGCAGACCCAGGAGAGAGAGTGATTGAGCACTTTGCAGTAATTTTTACTAATGGTTTGCTAATGCAACGTTCATTTTCCTATAGTGACCTGTAACTGAGGCTGCTAAAGGTACTGTTTTCAAGTTGGTTTTCAAAGCTCTTCTAGCAGAGCATTGATCAGCCTGTCCTGCCAATTGAGGGAAAAGAAAGAACAAAAAGGGCTAAGGGAGCTACATAAAACTGACACTTCAAGAAAATAATTGACTGAAAGAAGGCAGTTCAGAACTGCCAGATCAGTTTGAATGGAAATACTTATTTGGGCTATTTCTAAAGTTTTCTATGAAAGTACCCAAGAAAAGTGGTTGTGTAGAGAACAAAAACAGACCTCCAGCCCTTCTTCTGCATAAAACTTTCCTTTTTCTCTCGTCTCTAAAGTATTCTGCTTTGCCAATAGGCCTGAAGAGAAACAGCTGTTCTAGTTTTGCTTAGGCTTGCAGTGATTGCTGTGAGTAGCTGCCAGTTCTCATCCCTCCACCGTCAAAGAGAATTGAACAGTTTAGGTGTCCCCCATCTTTCTCTGCTCCTGTGCCACCTGGGTTATGAACTGTTTTCTGCTCTCAGACCTGTTGTTCTGTTTCTATTCATATCTATGCTTAGAGGGCATGAATGCAGTCACTACATGTTATGCTGTTGTCAGGCTATGCTTCTGCATTCCATACAAAGTGATTTAACACAGCTTTGGCTGATACGGCCAGCTTGAGGAGATAAGTTAAGCACTAGGATAGAGTCACTGAGGACTGCGAGGGGGAACAAATTAGAGTGTGTACAGTACTGAGATTCTTTCCAAAGCTGCATTCTGAAATAACATTGTATTTTTAGACAATCTCTCTTGCTTTATAACACAATAAGTAATGTGTTATAATTGTATGGGTTTTTTTTTTTCTTTTTTTGGTCTGGCACTTTTCCACTCTGGAAATTCTTTACACCTCACACAAAAATAAACCATGAAACTCATTACCACAAGGTACTCTGGAGAACAAAAAAATGTAATTGGCTCCTAGAAGGGATTAGACAGGTTTTTGGGGAAACTCATTCCAAGCTATGGAATATAATAGCTGGGGTGATATAGAATTTCTTAATCGTTGACTGCTAGAAGTTGGGTGGTAACACATGTACGTTCTGGTGTTTTTTCTTATGTCTTGTGCCACCTTCCAAAACACGTCCTGTTAGCTGTTATCACAGGGCAAGAAATAGGCCAGGCAGGCTATCAGAATGCAGAATTCTATCTCCTATTTTCTGTCAAGTAGTGTTCCAGACACCGCGCTTCATTACTTGGAATACTTCAGAAGCTATAAAATACCCTATGAAACACCACATTTCGGTTTTTGATTGCTTAATTATTTGACATGTTAGAAATTTGAAGAAGTCAAGGTTTTGCCTTGATTAATATGTCTTGCTCATTGAAAGCACCAATAGCACCAAACACAAGCCTTAGTTTTTCAGCTTTGGGCAGGTGTAGAAAGTGGAGCTGCATATGGGTACATAGGCGTCATTACAAGAGAACTGCACTGCAGAAGCAATCTTCTGTTATCTCAAGTTGGTTAACTTGTAGTTTATACACATCTTAGGTCAGATCAAATGTTCTTTTAAGTTAATGTGCCTCCATTGGCTTAAGTGATATTTCTCCTGTTTATATCACCAAAACTGCTGGTTAATATATTTGAGAAATAAAGTATATTTGGATATTTAAAAAAATACACAACCTTAAACTTGCATTTATATTTATAAAACTTATGTAGACAAAATATGCTTTTCTGTTCCTGTCAGTAGATACAGCCAGGTTGGACAAATAGACCAGATGTTACAGGGGGCTGCTGACAGACACAACCATTTGATTATGCATTTAGGAAAGTTTCCTAATGCTGGATGTGAGCATTGATTAAACTGATAACTTGTAATATTTTAAAAAGAATATTCAGATGGTTACCAACAACTGCGACAAAAGACATTGCTGTTGTGCCTGAGGACTGGTGGTATTGCAGTATAGGAGGTGGTTAGTTGAAACTTCATGTGTGTTCTGAAACAGTAACACCATCGCAGCCTGTGTTACTGATGCAAAGAATTTTGACTTTTAGCCATTTGCCTGCTTGTTACTCTCGAAGATGTAACAAACTTTGCACTGATGTAACATGTTGCCCTTGAAGCTTGTTTCTGTTGGTGTTTTTGGTTCTTCTTACTAATGCTGTATCAGTTTCTCTTGTGAAGACCTGAATTTCTTCATACAAGTATTGATTCTCTTATTTTGGAGGGTAGAAAATCTGAATCCAAAAGCCAGCCAGACGTAGACCACTAAGATGATCAGAGGGCTGGAGCACCTCTCCTATGAAGAAAGGTTGAGGGAACTAGGCTTGTTTAGCTTGGAGAACAGAAGGCTGCAGGGAGACCTCAGTGTGGCCTTGCAATATTTGAAGGGAACGTATAAACAGGAGGGTGGACAGTGATAGGACAAGGGGGAATGGTTTTAAATTGAGACAGGGGAGGTTTAGTTAGATATTAGGAGGGAGTTTTTCACACAGAGGGTGGTGACGCACTGGAACAGGCTGCCCAAGGAGGCTGTGGATGCCCCATGCCTGGAGGCATTCAAGGCCAGGCTGGATGTGGCTCTGGGCAGCCTGGTCTGGTGGTTGGTGACCCTGCACATAGCAGGGGGTTGAAACTGAATGATCATTGTGGTCTTTTTCAACTCAGGCCATTCAGTGATTCTGTGATTTAGATAGTTATTAATACATTTTTGTGTATGTATCTGTTTACATTCATGTGTCTCTACTAGAAGAATACCTATGTATTATTCAGTGTACAGAACACTAGAACTGGTGTTTCCTGTCCCTAGGACAGGCCTGCACTTTCAAAGCAAAAGTCATCAGTTTCTCTGCTTTCACAGTATGATGGTCACCTAAAATGCCAATGAGTTTATAGAGTTCCTCCTGCAGACAACAGAGATTCTGTTAATTATAAACAGAACTTTGTACAGCTTTTGCAAGACAGCAGTGCTGATAACCTGTCATTGCACAGACTTGCATGCTGCCTGCTTGTGACAAATTTGTTCTGCCCTGATAGTGAAATCTTTATTTATAGCATCAGTTATTTCATTATTGAAAAAATCTTCCTAGTCCGACTGATAACATTTTATTAGATAGGCTGACTTTTCCATCCTTTATACCCTCAAGATGATCACTGTTCTACCTGAGAAACTGATGAGTTTACTTTGATGTAGGTGTTGAAGGTCGGCGTAGTGTGTGCAAATCGGACCAAAGTTTATCACAATTTGAAGCACTTCAAGTACAAGTTGTATGTGGAGTGCAGCTCCATGACCAAGTTGGACGGTGTTGAGGATGAACCAGTTAAAGACACAGTTGAACGACTTTTCAGCCAGCTGGAAGAAACGGGATGGATTCAGAAGGTATGACTGAGTTACTTGATTTACTGTTTCTCAAGCAGATAAAATCAAACTGAGATAAGATTTAATTTAATTGATTTAATGGTTTATTTCTGAATTAATGTTTTTTACTAATTATACCGTGGCCTAACTGTTCATTCACTGACTCAATCTCTCAAACAGTTGCATGCCCACTGCTTTCACAACACAGCTTTGTCAGCTCCTGACATCAAGCTTTCTGGCAGCTGCATGATCTTGGGGCTGTGGTGGGCAGGCTCCTGTTTAATTTGGAAGCAGCAGCACAACAAACTCAAGCTGTAACTCCTGAAGGCTGGAAACGTACATGAAGCACAGCAAGAACACTTTTCTCTCTACATTGGAGTACTTTGATTTATTCAGAAACACTTGATGAACAATATTTTAAGATTCAAAGCCAGGCTGGATGTGGCTCTGGGCAGCCTGGTCTGGTGGTTGGCGACCCTGCACGTAGCAGGGGGTTGAAACTGCGTAATCATGGTGGTCCTTTTCAACCCAGGCCATTCTATGATTCTGTGATAATTCGGAGTACATTTAGCAAGCTTTCAGATATCGTTGCTTCTGAATTGTTATTGCCATGCTTCTTAACGTATTGAAGAGAAACATAGAAAGCATTTTTTGCATAATTCAGTTGTTATACCTTGATAAAGTAATACAAGTTCTATTTTATTTGCAGAAATGTAATGATCTTGAAAACTACATGAACGATGCAGACAGTTTCCAAGAAGAAAAAAATTGATTAAGTGGACCTACAGCTCTTTTAAAGACACCTTGTAAAAAATTGAATGGCCTGTTTTATCTGTATGCACTTCACCTCTGCTTGTTCTTCAAGATTCTGATAATCTAAAAGACCGTGTTATGCTTAAATCCACAGGTCTGTAAACTACTGCTTAAGAAAATCTTGTATCTTTTTTCATCTGTGTGAATAATAACTTGAAGTTTTACCAAATCTTTCCTTCCATTCTTGCTGCATCGGTCACTTCAGGTTTCCTTTTATTCTTAAAAATAACAGATCAGTATCTTTTTGCTTGTGAAACAAAAGCTCTGCCCTCTGCCTGTTGATGCTGAGCTGTATCACTGGGAAGGTGGGAGGTCTTGAGACTTTTTGAAGTGGGGATATTTGGAAAGGTAAGTCTGTGTTACACAGGAACATACAGGATTTGCATCATACCTTCCTTGCTGCTTGTTGTAAATTCTCAAGCAAGTTCAACTATTTAGAATAATAGTTATGATGAAAAGGACCCAAATGCAAAGACTTATTTCCCCTCTGAGGAATCACTAGGACCTGTTGTAAGGCAGCAGGGGAAATATTATGCAATCCTGACTATATTTGCAACACAGCAGTCATTCCTCTTCAGAGAGTAGGTGATGAGTCACATAGCGGGCGTCACAGGGTCTGAGGCTGGCATAGCCATCTAGGTGCTTCTCGGCCCCACAGGGCTCTCTCTGATGCTCTGATGCTGTCTGAGGCAACTTATTGAGATCTTAAATGACAAATTGTGTTGTGCAAACATAATGGCAACAACTTGCAGTAACTAAAAAAAAACCAAAAATAATGGATTAATGTGGCCATGCAAGCTAAGCAAGAATTATTCCAGTATAATCTGACAACAGAAAGCAGGAGTTATCTGGAATCATGATGCATGGTTTACCATGGCGCAAGTAGAGTAGACTTTGAAGACTGGGAAGGGTTAGGTACTCTGTTGGCTATTCCATCCTGGTATTTTGTGCTGCATATAAAGTTAAATTGACATAACCTAACAGAAGATGCAGGGCGCATGGTTTTGAATCCTGTTAGGAACTGTTCTTAGACTCTGCAGTATGCATATATTCTTGTTAGTCTGTTATAGCTGAGAAATTCAGTAAAGGGATGAATGATGCTGTTAACCCTCTAGATTTTTTTTAACAAATTGCTTTCTCAGAACTAAAAGTAGGGAAACCTTTTTTTCACATATTTGTCCACAAAAACTTCTCATGTCTGATGTCCCACTCTGTTGGTAATATGCTGACCAGCTAGGCAACTACTGCCAGGCATACCACATCATGGTCAAAATCTGTTGGCTTTTTTTCTGTAGGACTTTTTTTTCTGTAGGACTTGTTATTCAGTAGCCTTGTTCCAGCATTCCTTGTAAGTAATGAACCGTTTTCATATTTTAAGGGGTTGAAACTCAGCAGTGGGTTTAAGTGGTGTGAGAGTGAGCTAATATCAGTTCTCCATTGCACCACGTGTGTTGGTGAAAAATGCCAGTAAAGACACTGAGACTTGCTCTCAAACTTGTAAACTTATAGGTGAAGATATTATTTTCATACCTTAATTTTCAGTTAGATATGTAAATATTCTAAGATTTTGTATATCATACTTATTTCCCTGGTTATCAAGCTGAAGGAAATCTCCTCTTTTGTTGTCCATCCCTGTTTTTCAGAGAATGTTAGTGAGAACACACCCATCAATCTACAAGTACCCAGGAATCAGTCTCAAGCATTTCCCTTTCAGGAAAAGCAGTGCCTGCTGATGCCATAGTTATTCCTGTTAACAAAATCTCTATGCTTCTGTTGATACCTTTAAAATAATTGTTTTGGTGTAACTTAACTCTCATGAAAGAAATCTGGTTTGCGAAGAGTGGATCTCACACTGCATAACAAAGTGCACACTCTCAGATCTTCCCAAATAGTAATAAATTGTGCTGCTTTCTGAATGTTCTGAAAGTTCTGGAGAACAATTTCTGTGTTAAAAAATTGCTATTGGAATGAATGGTCACATTTCTTGTTTTGCCACATTTCTTAGAATCGTAGAATCACCAACGTTGGAAAAGACCCACAGGATCACCCAGTCCAACCATCCACCCATCACCAATAGTTCTCACTACACCATGTCCCTCAACACAAAATCCATCATTCCTTGAACACCTCCAGGGTCGGTGACTCCACCACCTCCCTGGGCAGCCCATTACAGCGCCTGACCACTCTTTCAGAAAAGTAGTATTTCTGAACGTCCAGCCTGAATCTCCCCTAGTGCAGTTTGAAGCCATTCCCTCTATTCCCTCCTATCACCAGTTACACAAGAGAAGAGGCCGACCCCCAATCACTGCAACCTCCCTTCAGGTAGTTATAGAGAGCAGTGAGGTCTCCCCTGAGCCTCCTCCAGACTGAACGATCCCAGCTCCTTCAGCCACTCCTCATCAGCCCTTTGCCAGGATGCCATTGGCCTTCTTGGCCACCTGGGCACACTGTGGGCTCATGTTCAGCCGAGCATCAATCAATACCCCCAGGTCCATTTCCTCTATGCAGTCCTGCAGCCACACCGCCCCAAGCCTGTAGCGTCGCCTGGGGTTGTTGTGGCCGAAGTGCAGGACCCGGCATTTGGCCTTGTTGAAACTCATCCCATTGGCTTCAGCCCAGCTCTCCAGCCTGTCCAGATCCCTCTGTAGGGCCTCGCTACCCCCGGGCAGATCCACACTTCCAGCCAACTTGGTGTCATCTGCAAACTTACTGAGAGTGCACTAGATGCCCTCATCCAGGTCATCAATGAAGATACTGAAGAGGACAGGCCCCATAAGTTGTTTAGTAGCATTAAATTGAATGCTACTAAAGTCAGAAGTACGTTTGGGAAATTTTGGCTTGCTAAGTAACCTTAATATTTGAAGAAAACATACACTTTGATTGAAAATGAAAATTCAGAAATTATTCTGGTGGTTAACTTTGATCATGTACTTTGAGCATTCTTGTATGCCTACTGCATCCCAGATGATATTTTTTACCTCCGCTTTGCTTGCCTGAAAAGTTTCAGCTATCTACTTCTTTCTTGGCCTTGCAGGCATCTTATGCTTTTCTTTCTTTAAATAAATAGCAAAAGTTCTTGGAAAAAAAGCACCTCACAGTCTGATGGAGTTTTGCCTGTGACATCACCAGTTGGACACAGAAAATGCCTAGAATTGACATCACTAATTTCTATTTCAGTAGGAAACTGATGACATGGCTTGGCAGGGGACTGACAAAATGTTTGTATGTGAACTGTCTCAGACTTTGATGCTCTTCTCACCAAGATTAGAGGAAGTGATAATGTTTTTGTGGCTGCTGTTTCACCTGAAGAGCTTCTACAAGGCAGAGAACGTGAGGTATCATTATGACATGTTTACATTCGTCTTCACTTGCAAAAAAAAAAAAATTGAAGAATTGTTTAGAAGATCCATATAAGTCAAAATTCAGGTTGGATTTTGCAGGACAAGCTGTAACTGCTCAGTGCTACATAGCACACAGTGCGAAGAAGGCTCCTACCAAGAAAGGTTTTCAGGTCCAATTGAGGTAAGAATATTTATAGTGGAGAAATTCTGTGCAAATAACAACTAGTGGGAGAGGTCAGAGATCTCACCATCTTTCATGCTTTATTTTCCACTTCAGAGACTTCGAGTGAATTTAGTGGGTGAGAAGATATAACGTTCTGATAGGGCATTTTTAATTGTCTTTAGTTTTTGAAGTCGTAGCTCTAATTAAGATAAAGTGCCTGTCTTAATGCAACAATGAGGAGAGATCAGTGTGTGATTAGAACCGGAGCAGGTGATTAATGATCATACTTGGAAATTGCTTTAGTTTCTGTAGGGTTTCAATCATCTGCTCTAGTTGAAGTTCTGTGGCCTGGGACTATGATAATGATAAAATTGCACACCTTATATTTATGCATAGGATCAGCCTGCCAAACACAATGTACTTCTAAGAGAGAAGGTGTGTATTCTATGTCCAATACTGGCAGGGAAGTATGAAGTTTCTTCTCCCTTTGTCCCTCTCTTTTCAGAAATAAAGTCATTTGTGAATCAAACAGGATGGCAAACTTTGCTAACAGGAGATAGCTGATACTGTATTTCTTAAACATGGTGAAAGCATCTCCTGTTTCCCAAAAGCAGCTATTTCTAGTAGCTCAGCAGGGAATTACAGGCAATTCCCATGCTTAGCTCTTCTAGTTTACTATTATTTGGATAAATAAAGGCTTGTAGTTTTATCCTTCTTTAAGTCTTCCTGGATAAACAGAGTGGGTGTGTTAGATAAACGCATGCAAATACAGTGCTACTCCAAGAGAAACAGCCAGCATGAAGTGCACTTTAAAAAGTTAGCTTGCTGATTCTGCTCTGAGAAATAAAAAATATCTGTTTCTAACCTGAATTTAGAGACCAGACAAAAGAATGTAGGAAAACATGACTGAACAGCCAAGGGATAGCATGAGGAGCATGTGAAGTGGTGTTGAAGGAACCCTCTTCGTTCTATAAATGTTCCTGTTTAGTTTACATGAATTGTGGTCCTTTTCTAGGTGATACGGGATGATGTGTTTTTGTTGTGTGCTTTTTTCTTTCCCCTGCTATTTATAAGATGTAGGCACAGTTTCTTTAGATTTCTCTGGGGATTAGATTCTTGATTAAAAACCCAAGTGTGTTGAAGATGGCTTTTGTACAGTTCACAGTGCGATAACACATGAGCCTCGGGTCCAAACTTTCAGGGCAAGGAAACTGACCCAGCTGCAGTCAGTCCAGAGCTCTGCTCTGAAGCTTAGTGATGTTGCAGGCGAGCTGTATGGTATATTCAGCATGCCTACGTGTGCTTGTAGCTGCAGTCGTTCCAAATGGCAAAGAACCTTCACTGAAAAGCAAATAGTGGCAATGGCTGAAAAGCGAGAGCCCTGGTTTGCAGAATTCTCTGCGGCACTACAACTAAGCATGTGCCATTTCAGTGGGGTTAATACAACTGAAGTCATTTGATACATGACTGTTAAGCGCAGATGAACACAGTATGTGCCCAGATTTCAGCAAGAACTAATTTCTTTAAGTGTCATGGATTTTTGACGTAGATGATGGTCTTTTCCTTCACTTTTTGGAACGTTATCAGCACAGTGGGACTTCCATGGTGAGCACCATTGAGTGCTTTGCCGATTTGGAGAGGGTGCTGACTTAGGAAACCCAGAGCTTCGACAGCAGCAGGAAATTCGCACAGAAAAATACTCAAGCATGACAGTTCACGTGAGATTACTACAGCATTTCAAGAGGCCACATGTTATTGTTGGCAGACGGGGGAAGGGGTGGGGGGGGAATCAATTATTCAGGATTTGTTACGTTAATGTTTCATCATGTGTGCTTCTATTAGAAAGCATGTGACACGATCACAAGTGATGTCTGATGGTGCTAAGAGCCAGCTGATTTTATGAAAGCAACGAGCCCGTTCAGAACTGGTACTGCTTTCCAGGGGCTGGTAACATTCGGCAGCGTCCCGGTCAAAACTTGAATGGCTGAGCGATGGGGTTCGGGTATTTCCTTCTCTCAGACAGCAGGGGCAGCATTTGCTGTACATTGGACTTGCTACGCAGCCCTGCAAGCAGCTGTCTCGCTCTGCCAGCGATCTATATTAAACCACAAAACACATGAGATGCTGCTTGGCAAAACAAAGTGAATCTTAAACATCTTAAAGTTACAACTCAGAAATCTTTGTTTTGAAAGACGGTTCTCTGAGCCCTACAGCAGCTTGTGGGCGAGGACTCCTGCATCTGCCCCTGTATCTCCCCGAGCAGCACCACCAATTTCAGTCTCAATGCAACGCTGAAGACCTCAGCCAAGGCATCATGTAAAACCCTGCTTCCTTTGCACGGGATTTGTGTCACTGTTGCACAGCAGAGACATCCGAGCTATAAGCAGTGAAAAAAAAAAAGCCCGGAGGGGCTCAAAGCAAAGGTAACATTGTCCGTTATTGTACAAAATTTCTCCCCCCCCCCTCCTTTTTTTTTTTTTCCAACATTGCCAGCTCATTGTTCTCGACAGATGCATGCTACCATTACGTATCAAATAATAACCCACTCTTCCTCAGTTGTTCAAGGTTAGACAAAAAAAAATCCTTTTTTCCTGTTAGCTATAATGCCTTCCTCTGAACGTAGGACATCCCCAAACCTGTCCTTTGGCTGGGGAATAAACTCTGCACTGCATAAACACTCAGATCCTGAAAACGCACCTGGAGAGATGGGGGTCATGCAAACAGTGTGAGGATAACCCCCATACACCCAGCACTGTGTATTTGGAATGAATTTCAAGAAATGTGTCATTTCACCAATAGTATTTAAAGGATTTGTGAGTTTGGAAGTTGAAGGGTTGGCATCAGGTCCTCTGTATCCAGGAGGACCTGGATCCCAGGACGCTGCGATGGAATGTGTGAGCTTTTCTGATGGGCCGCCCTGCAGAACCAAGTTGAGGTTTTGCATCAGCGCTGTGTCTCCTTGTGCTTGAGGCCACTTTTATTCTCAGAGCGTTGTGTGAGAACGCGGGCAACACAGACCTGGCAGCACAACCGTGCATTGGTTTAACAGACCTGACCGGGCCCAGCTATTTCTGCACCTCACAGAAGCAAAGAGCCGCAGGGGTTGGAAAGGATCTCTGGAGATCCCCCCCCCGTCCAACACAGCCCACCTCCAGAACTCCGCCCGCAGGGTCAGACCTCTCAGCGGCCGCCCTCGGTGCCAATGAGGAGCGGGGCAGGAGCAGCGCCGAGCCCGAGGCTTTCCCGGTGCCGGACACCCAAGTGACTCCGCTCTGGGCCGCACCTCCTCCATCCCAACCTCGACCCAACGCGTGAGAAGGCATCGCTTGTTTTTCTACCGCCCGTTCCAGAGCGATCCAGCCGGCAGAGACGAGGTACATCGCACAACTCCCTCGCGCTCGCCGCTAGCTCCGGCCAACGGGGGAGGGAGGGAGAGCGACAGGCGGCTCTCCGCACCGCCCTGAGGCCCGGCACCCAGGTACGGCGGAGCGAGCGCACGGCGAAAGGGGATTTCCTCGGTCCGGTCCCCCGCGCGGCCGCTGGGAGGCTCCGCCGCTCGCCCCGGCCCCGGCGGCGCCGTCGCCGCGCCACCCGCCCCCCGCCCCCGCAGGGCCCGCTCCGAGAGCCCCGCACGCACCGCGGGGCACGGCCGCGGGCTGCGGCGGCGGCGGAGGAGGAGAAGGAGGAGGAGGAGGAGGCGGCGGGAGCGCGGCATGCAGCCGGGGATGGGATATACAAAAACACAAAGGAAAAGCGGCCGGACTGCTCGGGGGGCAGAAGGCTGCAAGTTTGTAAGTGCAACTCTCCGCTTGTGATCGCTGGCAGAAGAGGGGCTCGGTGTTTGTTGGTTCGGTTCTTTTTTTTTTTTTTTTTTTTTTTTTGTCTCCAGTGCTTTTCTTGAAACTGTACTCGAAACTGTTCGCTGTCTGGGAGTCTACGGGAAAGTACGCGAGTTCTTTGCCTGGGGTTGTAGTTCGCTTCGTTATTGCTAAGGGGAGAAATAAGCACCGAAAGCGCTTCGGCTTTACCCAGCGGCCGAGAGAACCGATCGCACAGCGGCGGGCAGCGCTCCGGGACCCCGCGGAACCCCGCAGCGGCGGACGGGCGCAGCTCGAAGAGGAGCGGTGGAGCTAGAGCACAAAGACGGGACCGAGACCGGGACCGATCCCAGCCCGGAACGACGGACCGCGGGTTTCACCGCTGAGAAGCCGGCGGAGCTCCGAACCACACCTCGGGGGGGGCCGGGCGGCGCTCGGCGGTTCCTTTCCTCGCATCAATTTCCACTTCAAGAAATAACCCCCGCCCGCGCCCAAAATAAAATAAAATCAGTAAACCTGCCCGGTCCCACTCTTTCCCCGGGGAGCCTTCCTCCGCCCGGCGCTTCGTTTTGGAGGCAGCGGCTCCTTTGATTTTTATTTTTCTTCCTCTATCGGACCCCCCCCCTCCCATCCCCAGCCCTCAGCCACCGGAGCCCCTCGGCTGGGGCTGCCCAACCCTGATGGTGGCACAGCCGTAGCGGCCCCCTCTTCTCCCTCCCTCCAGCCCCGAGCTCCGCCGGGGGCCGGGCGGGGTGCGCGGGGGGCGCGGGGCCGTCCGCCCTCCCCTGGACTCGGGCCGCTGCCCCCGCCTCTTACCCCCCCCCCCACCCCCCCCCGCCTCCATGTGGCAGTGAGTGCGGAGCGGACCCGTCCGCAGGGCCGAGGAGCGGCAGCGAGCGATGGGCGACACGGCTCCCCCCCAGGCCGCGGGGCTGGCGGCCGGGCTGCTGGGGGGGGGCCCGGCGGCGCCCCGCGTGCACAGCGCCATCGTGGAGCGGCTGCGGGCCCGCATCGCCGTCTGCCGCCAGCACCACCTCAGCTGCGAAGGACGCTACGAGCGGGGCCGCGCCGAGAGCTCCGACCGCGAGCGGGAGAGCACCTTGCAGCTCCTCCACCTCGTGCAGCAGGGGCAGGGAGCCCGCAAGGCCGCCAAGCACCCCAAAGCGGCCGCGGGAACAGCGGGAGGAGGAGGAGGCGGCGCGGCCGCCCCGGCCGCCGCCGCCGCCGCCGCCGCGCCCCCGGACTACCACCAGCACCTCCTCAGCAACGGCGGCATCAACGGGGAGCAGCCGGCGGGGGAGCAGCGCGCCTCGGCCCTGCTGGCGGTGAGTCACAGCGCCCCCTACCGGCGGGAGGCGGCTCTCGGCGGACCCCCGGACCCCGAGCCCCCGCCGGCCCTCGGGCGAGGCGCGAAGGTGGGGCTGGGCCCGGCGTGCCCCGCAGCTTGAGGCGAGGGATGAGGGGTGGGGGCCTGGAGAAAGGCGTCCCGCGTTCCTGGAGTTGGGACTGTGGGGGCTGTAGCCCGGCGTGTGGTGCCAGAGGCAGCCCCAGCAGCTCCACGCCCAGACTCCAGCGATGTGAAAACGCGGTCTGAGCTCCGTGCCGAGCTCCGTGCCCAGCTCCGTCCCAGGGCGTCGGGCAGCCGGAGGCGGCCAGGGCAGCTGTGTGCCAGTGGGGCAGCGCTTGGCTGCTGCGTTCGCGTTGGCTCCATCAACATTTATGCCTCACATTAGACAGGCTGAGCATCTGAGTGTGTCCTTTAACCTCATTACCTCTGAGGTGGGCAGAGCTCATGGCGGTGCCCTACAGCCACCGAGTTACAAGGGTTCTCCAGGTTGCAGACAACGCACTGACCTTTTCCAAATGGAAGTTGCTCTGGATGTGTCTCAGCCCCATCTCCTGTTGCTGTAGGATGAGCTGCGCTGTGTCCCAGCCCGTCCTGGGCACCCGTGAAGCGCTCAGAGCCCCAACAGGCATGAGGCTGATGTGTGAGCAGCCCAACATAGGCTGCTCCCTACCTTGAACCTGTCCTTCTGAGTTTCTGACCGATCCTAACCAGGGATCTCCGTGGTTACTTTCGCCCCTTTTGCTGCCTTGAGTGGGGTGGTGACGTCAGTGCCAACGCTATAACATTTTGTCCAAGGGGAGCCAGGGTGCTTCCACCTGACTCTGGTGTACAGATTGCATCTCCTTGCGTTCCTTGTCACAATCAAGAAGGCCGTTATCTTATTTTTCCAGTGCATATTAATGAAATGCTTTGCACTTGTCTTACAGGAAGAAAAAAACAATAAGGCTTTTGCATAACAATGTGTGTCCCAGAAAACTCCTTTTTCTGAAGTCAGGCAACAGGCCTGTGTGTTGTTCTTTTTATTGTTTTTTACTATCTGTTACTATTATTATGAAAGAGCTGAAGGCAGCTGCTTGAAACTGCTAAGTGAAACAGCCCCAAAGAAAACACGTACAGGTTTTCATCTTTTCAGCAACCAGAAGGGCTGCCTCTGTTTCTTAGAGGGCTTGTTACCCCACTCTTTGCCAGATGATGATGCCAGCACAGCCCTTGTGCCGTTCTGCATGTATCTGATGAAGGAAGGCTCTGCTGAAGCACCCCTCATTTTACATGCTTGCATTCAGTAATCCTGCTGACAAGGTGTGTGACTTCACCCAGCGTGACGATGGGGCGCTGAGCCACGCTTCGGCACTGCAGAACGGCTGGCTCATGGAGCTGCTCCGCACTGATGCTGTCACTGCGCATCCCACTGCTCCACGCAGCAGTTTCTCACGGCTGCTTTGTAGGGCTGCCTCGCTGAGGAGCAGAGAAAGGCTTTGGCTCTAAGTCACAACTCCATGTAATGAAGGCACGTGTTCTCAGCACTCCTTAGAACACTTTGTTAAGTTTGACTGAATAGGATGAATTCAGATGGTCGAGGGGCATCCACCAGGTAGCCCAGCATTGTGTTCCTCGTCTCGAAAAGTCAGAGAGCAGCAAAGGGCCGGAAATGGTGGGATGTTGCTTTTGTTCTGCCTGTAGCTGGAGGAGAAATGTGCTCTACCAGGTATCCCGAGGGCACTTGCAACAGGAAGGATGAGACAGAGTGAGCCCATAAATAGATGGGGAAGGGACATCTATGAGGCTACAGGATCCATCCTCTGCGGGTTGTTTCTGAAGGGGAAATCCGGTGGAAGCCTTATTTGCACCGATGGTTATTCCTATCATTTCTGGCCTTTTGCTGAGAGCAGATGGCAGATCGGAGGCGCGTGGGGTCCTGGAACGTGGCACGGTTCTGAGCCTCAGCTGTGGGAAGTGCAGCTCTGGCACGACGAGGCACAAGGTGGGAGCGTGTGAGAGTCTCACGCTGAGGATGTGAGGTTTGACACATCTCTGACTCCACGGGGGGATTGTAGAGCTCCACCTGCCTTGCTGCAGCTCCACCAGGTTAAAAAAAACTCAGCACAGATAAGCACGAAGGCGGTCGTAGCTCTCTGGGGAGCTCTGGTTATCAGGGCTCTCTTTGTTCTGCAGAACCCAAGATTGTCCCCATGCTTCCTCCAGTGAGAATAGCCGGGCTGTTCCCCTCGCTTTGCAGATCCCTTTGCTCTTGTTACAAGCGCGCCTGCCACGTTTGGTGGCACAGGATGGGTCGTTTACATAGCTGGGCTCCAGAGTAAATATTTGACACTTGATAAGGTTTGAAACAGAGTTCACTTGAACATATCAAAGAGCTTAAAGTGATAATCTGATGTTGTTGATGCTATTATTTGATAATTGTCTGTTCCCAGCGGACAGTTTAAAACCAGCAGAAGAGAGACTTTGGAGTGGCGTAGGGTTTGGGCTCAATCTGGCAGCATTACTTTGCTTTTTGAGAAAGCATCTTTGGCAGCAGCATTTTCTAATTGGAGAGCGGGGACCAGATTTCTGAGCTGGACTGATGGGTGTGGGTGCATGTGGAGAAGAAATTTATTCTCCTGGACACGGCAAGGAAAGCTTTTGTGCTTTCCGCCTCCCCGCATTTCCCAAGAGCTGACATTTGTTTATTTGTGTGGTAGTGTTACTTTTCATGGTGCAGAGTGAAACAGATAAAATATTCTGTCATTCTTTTATACATACATCTGCGTGTATATATCTACACCCTCCAGCACTTAGCTGTTTATATTATTTACGTTCTGTATAAACTGTTAGCTCTGGAGGGCATTCCTCAGTGGCTTAAGCATCGAAGGGTAATACCAAGTTCTTGTGCCGGGGTTGCAAGTCCCCAGTGGCCATTCCGTTCCTTCATTTTTCTGACGCCGTTTCTTTTGCTCTGTGCAAGCCAGGAGCTCTGCTTTTCAGGCATTGGTGTATTCTGGTCAGGTTGTTGTACTGCAGCCATTGCTCTGGTGGCTGACATCTTGCTCTGAGCGTGCTAAGCGGTGTTTGTCATCAATCCCAGTCCCAGGTGACTCGTTCTATTTGTGCTCCTCTCGTAGTCTCACTGAATTTATCCTTATAATAAGGATTGTTACTGTATTTTGTGAATGCGGCCTGCTCCCCGGGTGAAAAAGAGAAGGGGAAGAGGGATGTGGGTTAATTCTTTCTGTCCCCCTACGTTCTCAAAAACAGCAGTACAAATCTGGAAGAGTCGTGGGTTTCTCCCCAAAGACATCAGTGGAATTCAGGGATATCCATCCATTCTGAGAGCCAGGTTTCACAGAATCATAGAATAGAATATCCCAAGTTGGAAGGGACCTGTAAGGATCGTCGAGTCCAACTCCGGGCGATTCTGACATAGTCCTTGGACTCCTGCATGCTATTGCTGGGAGGGCATTCAGTGTCCTCTAATGTTAATAACTCACCAAGGGACCTTGGCCATCAGACACCATGCATAGGTCTATATAGGTCTGTAGGTCTGTAGGTCTGTAGGTCTGTAGCTCCCATCCTACACAACACCTGCCTTCTCTGTTGCTTGTAAAGGTTTGTCTTGTAAAACCTTGACTGAGGTTGTTATTTTTTGTGGAGATCCTATGCTTGTTTAAGAGCCGAGAAGCCCTGATATTGTTTCCTAATCTTTTTTTATTAGCAATGTACACTACATTTTTTAAGGTTTGGACTATTGTGTGTTGGCATCAAAGATCCTCAAGTATTTTAAATGGAAGGATTTGTGTGCTGGTATTTGTAGCCCAAATTTACACTTCCTGAGCGTCTCTGGTACAGTTTGCGCCTTCTTGCCAGTGGGCTGCCAGGGCATCCTGCAGAGCAGTTGCATTTTCTGGTTCTGGATGTATGTAATTTTTGGAAGCTGTTTGTTTGAAAGCGAACTGAGTGAGGCAACCAGCCATGGGGTGAAGCGATGTTACGGTGCGGTGAGCAAGTGGGGATTAAAGCACAGACCATTCTGCAAAGCTGGGGTGGGATCTTTGGAGAAACAAAGTTTGGTGCCAGGGTGACAAAATGTTCTGTTTTTGAGGTGGAGGACCGCTGTCTGCTCCTTGTGCTTCTGCGGGAGCAAAGCTGGGTTTGGAGAAAGGCAATTTCTGTGGCTGAGTCAGATAAAATGAGTCACATTGCCTTTGTGGGTAGAAAACTTTGAATTGCTGTCGTGGGCCTTTTTGCCTGCTGGGAGCCATTTGGTTAGGATGGACCTGGGCACCGCTTAAGATCCAAGTTCCCCTTGGCTATGAGAACATTGTCTGAACCAAAATGAAGGCAGCTCCCTGGAGGCAGCGTAAAGGTTATTGTTTAATGAAAAGTTCAGCAAGAGAACTTGTTAAGTGTCTGCTAGTTTAGGAGCCTTTTCAGCCCTAATTCTTCAGTCAAATGGTTTACTCTGAAACTTTTTAACCTTTGAATGCATTTAATGAAAGTTTCCTCCTTTCTGCAGTTTCTGTAGTGAGTCCCTTGTGCGTAGCGCTGCAATGACTGAGTAAAACAGCTTCTGTTTCTTCTATGCTGAGAAATGTGACTCCAGCAAAAATGTTAGCTGCTCTGTGGGAAAATCTGAACCTTAGAAAGGTACATCTGAGTCAGAGAAGTTGCTTTGTCGAAACTTATCTCACTGTTATTGCTCCTCCTGTGGCAATGAACGCTGTCTGCAGAAGGCCAATGTGGTCTTCAGTTAGTCTGCAGTGACCAAAAAAACCCCAGTAAGTGGGTTAGTCAGTTAGCAGGCTAGGAAAGACCATAACATGCCTCTCTTCCTCTTAACTGCTGACAACGGTCCTTTCCACCAAGGCATCAGCAGAGGCCAGCGTATTCAACTTAACGGTAATAAGAGACAGCTATCTTCTGTTGGGTTTTGTTTTCTTTTAAATGAAAGCACATCCTCAGATTTCTCATGAAAAGCCTCCTGTAGCTGCTTGAGAGCCATGTGAATTTGTAATACCTTGTCAAGTTCTTCCAAAGTAGTCTTAGATGCAGGTAATCAGTCCATAATCGCACTGAAGTGTCAACTCTGACACCTATCACAAACTACCTGCAGCTCTCAAGGAAGAGTTTCTTAGGTGTGTGCACTGTAATCTCAGTTTCTACTCAAGATCTTTTTGACAGACTACTCCAGTTATTTCACTTCTGTAAACCTCAGTTTCCTCTATGAAAAATACTATTTATCACCTTGCTAAAGTGCACTGAAATCTGATGGTGAGTTTTATGGCTTAGAAGCCACATTCATTATGATGGAGCCTAAGACAAAATATTTGAAAGTCTGCCTTGGCAGAACTGCAGGCCATGTCTATGAGTTGATGGCTTCTTATTCTTTGACTTCTGTGTCTTGAGCCCTCAAGGTGTGCTCAGGTCACCTTTTCAGCATTTGTCCCACAGGGATAAAGATGGAAAAATAAACCCAAATGAGTCTTTTACATAATGACATGACTCCCAGAGCTGGGTTTTTATATGAGGCAACATGTTGGCCAAGATTCACAATGAAGGCTCAAGACATGGCAGTTCCTCTTCTTTTGCTGTCCCTTCTCTTTAGGAAAGAGAAGTTTTGCTTTTTGGTTGTTTTTTTTGTTTGTTTGTTTTTGTTTTATCATAACCTTAAATATATGGTTCATATTTGTATTTCTTTTTGCTTTACTTGCTCTTAATTCTACATTGGTTTCTACTCCAATTAATCTCCCAGTTAAGTCAGCTGTGTCCAAGCACTGCATGTGCTTGATTCTGTGGCAGACTGGAGCAGAGTGGGACTGGAGCTGACAGCCTGCACTGCAGTCATCTGCTCTTGATGAGGCTGCAGCTGCACCCCAGCAGCGGCAGGTGGGAGCCGCTTGGTCCTGAGTGCATTGCCTCCATCTGGTAAGAGGATGATACTGTAGTGATGGAGGAAGGCTTGTGACTGTGGCTCAGGTGGGAGGAAGGCTCAGAGATATTTCTTAATTGAGTGACGTGAGTGCTTATTGAAGAATTGTTATATGTATGTATTTAATTTGCAAATACATGATGCCCTTGGCTTCACATACAAGTGGTGCCATTTCCCTGAAGTAGTTCCTTTCGTTTGGAAATGGCTCCTTAGCTATTTTTGGCTGTGTCACTGGGTTGTCGTGATGCACTTAAAGACAGCTGAATCAAAGTGCAGAGAAATCGGTAGCAATTAGAAATTGGCATGAAAGTACTTGTGACACAGTGAGATAGCAGATCTTACAAAGCTGTTTACCTGCTGCACAAGCCAGAAGGTGCCTGAAAGAGCTGGTGAGTTCTTGGACTAGCGGGTGAAACCAAGAAGTTCCATTTTGGCCGTTCTACTTTGAAACAAGTATAGAATTGTGCAACAGTCATCGCTGGAGCACCCTGGCTTCATTGCAGTGCTCTACGGACACCTCCCCAGAGTAGGTGTTACAAAACATCCAGTGAGAGCCGTGCCCTCCCCTGCATACCTCAGGGCCTCGAGAGACAAGATAGACAAAGAGTGGACGCGGGAACAGAAGCACGGAAAGGTCAGGTGTCTTGCCCAAGGTCAAACGGCAGGTCAGTGGCAGAGCTGGGAACAGAGCCCAGATTTCCTGACTCCTAGTCCAGCACTCTATTAATCATCCTTTTGCTTTGTGTTACTGTCCATAGGAAATGTGAGGAAGACTTTCCGACAGCTTCAGAGTAACTTAGTTTTGGAAACTATTGATCATCAACACACTATTGAGATAAAGAGTTCATGCACTGGACGTGTACACAGGGCACTCAGAGCAGCGAGCTGTAGGTATCGACGCAGGAGCCGAAATGCCATATTTCATAATCCCAAACATGTATCCTTACTTGGTCTTTTAAAATCTTTTTCCCCTTACGCTGTGTACAAAATGGTTTGTTTTTACACAGTTACTCATCACATGTAACTCCTACGTTGGTGCTTACCCTGTAAATTATTTCTTTCTTGAAAACGAGTTACGGCAGTCATTTAGTTAGCAGGACTTTCCTTCTCCATGGAATTTACCGATGAACTAATGAAGCAGTCAGAAAAACAGAGTCAACAGTCCAGAGTCACTTCTAATTCTTACGTGTTCTCATTCCTCACCCTACGATGTATTCAGTTTTCGAAGACTCCTAATGAAATTATCTTGATCACAAGTTAATTATACCTGTAAGATATTTTCTTTTTCCTCCTAAAAATTTTGACTCGAGGCAAAAATCTGGCTGCTGTGGTAATGACTTACTGAGAGTCTCTTGTAAACAATAGTATAATCACTTTCTTATAGTCATGGCAACAGTGTTTAAGCAATGAGCTTACTGAACACAATGTGCACTGTCTCCACTGAATAGCGATCACTGTGCTGAAGTGTATGCTGCTCATTTTCAGAGGTCTCGGGGATATAAATTATTCAGCAATACAACACAGCTTCAGCAAACGTTTTTGAATTTGTTGCATTTTGTATTAGGGAACGAGGGCGCTCAGTTGTGCTAGTGGTGCTGTGGTTAATTCTATTCCTGCTGGATTCAGAGGTGTCTGTCTTGAGCCCTTCCAGAGCTGTGCTACCTGTTGGCTGGGCAATGCTTCCTCCATTCTGCAAAATCCCTGACGCGAAGGGCAGAGGGGCTCAGGAGGATGCATGCTGTATGTGTTTGGTGTGAGAGGAGGTGACTAGGTCCCAAATAGCAAATTTGTTCTATTAATCAGAGGGTTCGTTCTACCAGGGCAAATGCCTTCATTGGCCCAGAGGGTCACCTGGATTCCTGTTGGGTAGGCTGGGGAGACACCTTGGAGAGTGGATGGCTTCACAGGAAGCTTTGGAGTTGAACTCCCAGACAAGGAGTTGCCTTTGACTTTTCTGTTTATTTTGTTCTTTACAGTTCTCCCATTCAAATAACTAGACCTGGAGGAAAGACCTTGCTGGCAACAGTTGTTGTTTTGGGATGAGTCATTCCACCAGATTTCAGAAGAGCCACCCTAGTGACAGTTGGCGAAAATGCTGCATGGGCTGTTCAGTTTATGTTTTTCACTTTGGAAAATCAGACCATACCTTCAGGATTCTGTTGCTTTAGAAACCATCTCCAGACACTCACATTTTTTCTTTCCTTTTTTCTTTCCTTTTCCTTTCTCTTTCACTTTTCCTTTTTCTTCTCCTCTCCTCACTTCTCCCCTCTCACATCTCATTTCCTCTTCTCCTTCCCTTCTTTTCCTTTCTTTATCCCTCCACTTCTCCCCATCCATATCCCTTTCCTTCCCTATCCCTTCTCCATCTCATCCTTTTACTGTCCCTGTACAGTCCCTTCCCAATCTCTATTCTTCTTCCCTTCCCCGTCCCCTTCCTCTTTTCCTTCCTGTTGTCTTTTCCTTGTTGCTGCGGTATCTCAACATCTGGGTCTTCTAACGCTATTCTCATCCAACTGGCCTCTCCTGTAGCCATCTGTGGATGTGACAATGTGGAACATCAGCCTAGCACAGGATGGCCTAGCACAAGCTTGCTAGTGAGGGTGGTGAGGCACTGAAAGAAGTTGCCCAGTGATGTGGTTGATGCCCCATCCCTGGAGACTTTCAAAGGGAGGCTGGATCAGGCCTTGGGTAACCTGATCTAGCTGTGATGTCCTTGTTCATTGCAGGGAGTTGGACTAGATGGCTGTCATGATCTCTTCCAACTCTGAAGATTATGTGTATCTATGATTTCTGTTGATTAGTCCATTTTGCAGTCAATTACTCTGTTTTCTAAATAAATGCATTCACTTTCTTTCTCTAATAGCTTGTGATTCTGCATTCTCCTGAACTGGATCTACTTGGTCTTCAGCATCGGGCTGCTTACCTTCTGTGGCCTGGTTCCTAGAAACAGTTATGCATGTGCCTTATTGTGCACACATGGGTAATCACACTGAAGTCAAGACAAGTTAAGCAAGTTAAGAAGTTAAGCAAATCTAGAAGTACTGCCAGGATTTAGTTCTCGTTCAACAAATAGGTGGCCAAAGCCCAGTGTGTATTACCAGAATAAATCTGAGTTCAAGAGTAAGAAGCATATTAGTTATCAACTGACTTGTTCCTTTAGCACAGTAAATTCAGTACTTTCCATGTTTCCTGCAGACCCACTTACCCTTCCATTTGCACTCATTTTTCCTCTTTGCTGCTCATCTCCCACAGTGCTGGAGCTGCCAGCCGCACAATCCACTTTAAAATGATCAGAGCTCCAACATTTCTTCTTTCCTACCAACTTTGTGCATTGCCATCATGGTTCCTCGGACAGATTTTGGCCAGCTTTTAAGGAGAGAGAGAGTCACAGCATTTCAGGCCCTCGTTTCCAAGTGCAGTATTAAATATAATCCTTATAATTATAGCAATGCCTCTTGGACCACTGTAGTTCAGGCTATGTAAATATGTCATCAAAAGCTCTCTTTCTTGGGAGCTGGAACTCAGTCTTGTTGATTGAGCTGAAATCAGATGGCCAGCAGCTGCAAACACACTCTGTCCCCACCCCCTGCCTCCCTGTTTTTTTCCTTTTACCACAAAATCCTCTTGATTTCTGTTGAAGTTGTGACTTCACAGAGCAGAGATAATGGCTGAGTTATTCTGAGCCGCCCTTTGGCTATGTCCTCCGAGGATACCTGGGGGCACGAGCTGTTCCCTGTGCCCATGCCGAGCTCCAGAGCAGGGAGGATGCCGGGTGTTGGGACTCATGGGATGCCTTTAGGGTCACACAGCAGCTCACACCTGGGCTGCGGGGCTGCCATGCGATCGGGGCTGGCAGCACTGCAGTGCTTTCTGTGCTCGTGGCCCTAGCCGGTTGCCATACAGACCTCTCTATTCATCCGAGCCAGGGTGCCAGGACCAAGGCAGTTCCCAGCAGTGGTTTGTGCTGAAAGTTTAGCACAGGCTTATGTAGCCCCAGGGGACTGGGGTGTGGGGGGGAAAATCCGCTTGGGAAAAAAAAAATAAATTGGCATCCAGGAGTTGCATAACTCAGTGCTGTCATTTTGGGTACTTGAAAAACAAAACAAAGCCCCAGCATTCATAACCTGAGATATTAAGGTTTTTAAAAGTGCCACTTGCCAATACACAGTAACTACTTTTCCTAAGGCCTTTTACTCCATGTATTTACAGGTGGACCAGAATAGCTCTGCAGAAGTTAATCCAGTCTGCTGAGTAAACAGTAGGTACTTCTGTAACTTGCTATATATACCAGCTGTGTGTAAGGCCTTTGGCACACATTTGTAGCCCACACAATGCATGTGAGGGCCCCTGACAGAGCTGGGATGGCTGCTGAGGTCGATAACCCCTCCCTGTTGGATGTCTGCTCATTCTATCAAGCCCATGAAGGGCAACTGCTTTGGATGCCCAGCGTGTCAAGAGGTTGCTCACTGAAAAGGCCCTTTATGTGGTTCTTTGAGCCCTCCCTCAGGATGTGCGGACTGTGCTCGGGTCTCTCAAAGCACAGCCTCTTCAACACAGGTCAGGAGCACTCTTTAGCACAGTGTCACATCGCTTCTTTTGGTCACAAAAGTCACACGCATCCCCTTTCCCTGGAAAAGTCCTACTCTGCCTCCATTCCCAGTCCTGTTAGCCATTCCTCCTCCTCCTCTCACCTGGGTAAATTCCCCTCCTTTGTCTCCTTTCATGCTCCCAACATGACACTGCTTCCTAGCCCTGTTTTTTCTAGCTTGGAATAAAGGACCAGAGGGCTGAGTTACCAGATTGGTGCTGGACACATGGTTTCCACATGTTCTCCACCTCTTCCCTCCTATTGCTCTCTGGTTGCCTTTCTCTCTTTGCTTACTCTGAAATTCTAATGACCATGGGCTTGAACATCTTGCATCATAGTCACAAGAAGCTGAGAGGAAAAACTTGTGTGAGCTGAGAGCACATTTGCAGGTTCCCTGGGCAGTCTCTGCAGGCAGTAGGTACTCACACCATGGGCATGCATGCTCAGGTTTTGGGTCAGGAAAATACTTAAAGAATATACGTATGGTTAAACACACACTTACGTGCTTTCCAGTTTGATTGCTGCTTGCCTGAGCTGGGACCTGACATTGGAGAAGACCTTAATGGACTGATTCAGCAAGTACTTAATAGTATATCAAAGTTTTAAGAGTAGAAGTACATGCACTATTTTGTATTTTAAAGACTACTGAAAAAGTGATGTTGCGGGCAAGGCAGAAAATGGGGATGCTCTCCCTTCTCTTATATTTTGAGTCATGCTGTGGACTGTGGGTATTTCTGAATCTAAATACAATTCTGTAATGATCCTGCCCTGTATCACAGAATCATGGAATCATCAAGGTTGGAAAAGATCGCTAAGATCATCTAGTCCAACCATCAACCCGTCAGCCCCGTGCCCTCTAAACCGTGCCCCTAACATAATCATGTTGTGTGCTTATGTGCAGGTTGTTTTGAAAAATGACAGTTAAGAAGAGCATTTAAGTCTTAGAAACAAAGTTAGCATCATTTCTCTGAGGGCAGTGAATGGTGAGCTGTGCCTTTGGATACCAATTCTGCATGCAGCATAGCATCAGTCTGGAAGCAGATGGGATTCCAGGTCTTTTGGGCTTACAACATCTAGGCGTCTCATTGTCCCTGTATTGAACTGAAACCAATGGGAGCTGGACAGCAACTAATTGGATTTTTGGATCTCATCCTAAAATCTTTGGAGTACTTTGGAAAATTTATCCCTGGGAGATTTTGCTTGACAAGGATGTAGATAGAAGTCATTTCTCACAAAAACCCAACCACGTGACATCAGTGCATCAATGAGTCATCAGTCAGTTCCAGAGGTCAAAGTATTCCTCCTATTTGCCTAAGAAGCAGTCACCTATTTACTTTCTGAAATGATGCTTGTGGTGCTAACATGACATTTGGGTTTGCTGTACAGCAAAAACACTATTTTTAACTATGTTATATAAAGACAGGCCTTGTTGTTTCTTTAAAAGCTAGAAGTACCAGAGAACAAATGTAAAAGGCCCATTTCCTTCCTTGCTGGGATGTGTGGTCAAGGGTAAATCCCAAATTGGGCTGGTGGGAGACAGTCCTGTCTCTCTCCTCTCCAATGATCTATGTGTTCCAACTTCAGAAAAGGCTGGGTACTTTTATTATTGCCTTCTTCTGATCTGCCACCATTTTCACTTCTGCTCTGTTTAGTTTTTTTATTTGTTTATTTGTTTGTTTTTAATCTTTAAATATATTTAAAATTTGAAGGCATTAATTTAGTTGAAAAGGATTTACCTGTACAGGATTCGAGGCTCACCACGCACAGGAAGGACCCCATGGAAAATCCAGTGCTAATGCCAAAGCTTAGTCCCTGGCCTGTTGCCCACCAATGCTTGGTTCTTGCTGGGCTTCCCAGCACACATGGGAACCAGTAGTCTTGGTGTGAGCTCAGAGACAGTACAGTGAGCTGGGGCAGAATCAGAGCTAAAGGGCGCAGGAGGAGAGTGAAGGTTCACTGTCAGTGCCCAAATGTCTCTCTGGACAAGAATATGAGATGATAGCAAAAGAAGATTCACAGTTAGTCCGGGAAGGGGAAAGCAGATTCATACAGAGCACAGTAAAGATCCTTTCAAAGAGGATTCCTTTTTCAAAGAAGCGAAAAGTACTGATCCAATTTGTCCCACTCCACAGTGGCAGTGTAACAGGCACCAAACGGCCTGATCTGCTTTGTGAGCCCTACTACAAAACGCTCAAGTGTCTGAAAGTACCTCCCTTCTCCCATCAGACTTCATCTCAGCACCTCATCTCTGTTTTCCTTTCCCCTTTCCGGGCCTCCAACACCTCTGTGCTGAAACTCCCATTGGCACAACCAGTCGCATCCCAGTGGTGAGCAGCTGCCTGCCAGGGCTGCCTTGCTCCCAGCACAGGTGGTGAGGAGCAGGGTTACAGTAGCGATGGGCCTGGCAGAAAAACAGAGCCACCCCTAGCAAGAAGCATATAGGTCCTGTGTGAACAAGTGGTCAGAGTCTCACGTAAGCCGCTCATATCTAATCTAACATATCAGGATTTTTACTGCATTTATTATGTTTTTATCAAGGAGCAACAGGAAGGAGATTGGGGCCTTGGTAAAAGCCCAGGGTGGAAAGGCAAAAATGAGACTTACTGTTGTGCAAAGGTTAAAAGAAGTGGACCACAGAGCACTGCAAACAGCCAGCCTTGTCTTCCTGTGTCCCACCAGTGCTGCGCTCAGGACGTGGTTGCTCAGCCTGTGGGGTGCAGGGCAGTGCGCAATGCCTGAGCCCAGGAATGCTGAAAGGTTTCTGTGGCTTAGAGAGTTTCCCCAGCAAAATGTAAATACAAGGCCACGGTGTAATACCTCTGATAATTCTACTGAGGAGCATTATTAATGAGATTATTTTTCTGCACAAGTCCTGTGGTTTCTGCTCCCTGGGATTTCATTCAAGTTTGCCTGGTGAGAATGGGATGCTGTTACTGTCAGTGTTTATCTCCACAGCGTTTTACCTGTGGTACTCCTCAGTAGCCCGTGGTTAGGATGCTCCAGTTAGCCCACCTCCTCCGTACCGCTTCCCCGTTTCTTTTATTTGCCTGCTTTTGTACCACCTAAACTCTCCCAGCAATTCCTTTTGCAAAGCCCAGCTCCTGTGGATTTGTCGAGCAGAAACCCGAGTGAGTAAATGGTGAGAAAAGTGCACACTTCACATTCCCCAGCAGTGACTCAAGTGGAGGACTGCACCCTTAGGACGCAGCAGCAGAAGTGAACAGGGGACTCCCATAAAACCATGCAGACAGCTCTGTTCTCTCAGGCAGGTGAGGGGCTGCTGTGCTGTCTCCCTGCAGTAGCCGGGATGAGCCACTTAGCAGCAGCCACGGTCAGTGCCTCCCCTGCATGCAGCAGGCAGCTGTCTGCTTTTTCATGGTAACTGTCCTAAAGAAAGAGCACGAAATAAAGCAGGAGTGCCTTATTCAAACAGTCGCAGCTTGCACATGACTCCCACTGATGTGTATAAAGGCTGTGGGCCAGCAGTGAGAAGCATGCTTGTGGTAGTGGGTGCAGAGGTGCAAAGCAGAACTCCTGGGGCTGCTGTGTCCATAATGGCACCAACACTATCTATGTGAAATGGGCAGAGCTGTGCCTTAAAGTAGGATGGTGCTGCGAAGCACCTCACGTTTGTTTTCCCAGCGTGGGGTGAGCAATTTCAGGGTGAGAGCTTTTGCATTGCGAGTCAGTGAAGAGAATGAGCACCTTGGTGTTGCAAAGCGACAAAGTGTGATGGAGCCACAGGGGGTGGCTTTGCAGAAAGGTCCTTGGTGGCTGTGTACAAAGCCGAAAGTGAACATGCTACGGGGAACCCTACAGTTTTATACACAAATTCATTTTTTGGATGATGGAAAGAAGAGAATCTGTACCAATGCAATAAGCCTGAAATTTCATCTCTGCCTAATAAGCCATTTGATCTCTGCTCTTGTGGAATCTAATCTGATCTCTGCCAGCTGAGGCATCCCCTTGAGGCAGACATCCTGATGCAGCGGCACATGAGGGAGAGTTGGGAGAAGGCTGCAGCCGTCGTTTGGTTTCCCAGCCTAGAGACAGGTATCTACCTGCATCTGGAGCAGATTAAGGCAGAACTCCGTGTCTCTGTTCTGGGTCTGTAGGTGATGTAGGTTCTGAGACTGCTGTGGCAGCTCCTGAAGTCTCGGAGGGACATAAATGTTGCAGTATCTCTGCAACAGGCTCTGGGGCTGTGCTGGTGAGCAGCTGTTCACAGCAGAAACATTGATCACATGTCCACTAAAGAAACAAGAACCTGCACCAAGCTTAATGTGAGATGTTTCTTAAGCTTAAGGAATAAATGGTGATAAAAAGAATGTTCTTAGCAGAACTCAGCTTGAGTTGACTGACTTTGTTAAGTCGTCAGTACATAAACATAAGGGAACCCCTTTTTTTGCGTCCTTGTTCAAGTTAACACACAGACTTGTTTGCTAACCACTGTTTCCACCACTACCAAATTCTAGAGGTCAGAGACCTCTAGAATTAAATCTATGAGCTATCACAGTGTGGGCTGCAGAACCAGCTTTTTTGGGGTAGTAGATGAGAGACTCATTTCCTCTGTGGATGAGCCACAGAAACGAATGCATAACACACACTGGCCAGCAGGCTGTTTTGGCACCTGCACTGTGCAGATGCTATCCAGCTGCCAGGGTTAAGCAATCTTAAAAATTTTGACATTAACATATCATCAGGAGGCCTTCATCACGCTTTGGACATCACACAAAGTAATGTTGATGTCAGTGAGAGTTAAACTCAGTGTTAGTGAATGGCGTCTAGTTTTGTGCTAGTAGCTGCAAATCTTACCTGAGCTGTGTGTGCGTCTGTTGTGTAGAAGGCTCACTGTCTTGGCTCAGGTATTTACTATCTACTTTAAAAAAAGTGTCTCTAACTTTCTTCTAAACAGGTTAATCTGGCTGAGGGTATGGTTTACAGCAGTTCTGTTATGCCAAAACCTTTGTAGCTGATGAAAGGTCTGAAGCACAATTCTTAAGTGGAGCAGCTGAGGGAAATGGGATTGTTCAGTCTGGAGGAGTCTCAGGGGAGACCTTATTGCTCTCTACATCTGCCTGAAAGGAGGTGTACAATATTACCTAAGCCAGGAAAACTGTATCCACTCCTGAATTTGTACTGGTGAGGTTTAATGGCAGAGAACTGCCCACACTCTTATTCACACTGTTTCATATACCCTAACAGAGTAGCTTTCCTGGCGTAGGACAGGTTCCTGACATGTCTACAGTGGGCTGTAGATGTACCTTTCAATCTTCTGCGAATTGGAGATCTTCTAGAAGTTGTTCAATGCAGATGAAAGTTCACATACAACTAATTTAAGTCCCATGGCTGTTGATCTGCTTTCCATACTTAGCTTTCAGAGACCCTTCAGAAGTAGTTCTCGAAACATCACGGCTCTGCATACCACAACTTGAAAACCACGAGCCCTTAGTTTAAAAAAGATTTTGGGGACCTTTGGGCTTCATTTTCTATTGCCTCGCAGCTTGTGAGGTCTCCATACCTATTCAGAGCAAGAGTAAAATGCTACCAGATCAGGTGTTCAGTCCTGGTCTTGGCCCTTCTTTGCACAAGCATGAATGATGCCAATGTGAAGCAGCAGCTCCCGCTCTGCAACTTCTCTGTTCCTGTGTGATCATGGCCAGTCCTACCGACAGCACCCTCAGGCTGTTGTCATCCTTGAAAGCCAGGCACTAGCCTGGCAGAAGAATACATTGATAAATATGAAAAAGGCCAGGCCCTCAAAACACCTTGGAGCATGCAACGCTCAGCACTGTGCATCCAAAGAAGGGCAGTGAAGCCATGAAGGGTCTGTAGCATGCTCCTTTATAGAGAGAACTGGGAGTCTTCCAAAGAGGAGGATCAGGGGAAACCTTATCGCTTTCCACAAGTCCCTGTAAGGAGGTTGTGGCAAGGTGAGGGTCAGCCTCTTCTGCCTAACAGCGATAGGATGAGAGCTAATGGCCTGAAGTTGTTCCAGGTTGGATACCAGGAAAAAATTATTCTCAGAAAGAGTGGTGAGGCACTGGCTGCCCACAGAGGTGGTGCAGTTGCCGTCCCTGGAGGTGTTCAAGAACCGTGGAGATGTGGCACTGAGGGATGTGGTGTGTGGGCATGGTGGGGGTGGGTAGGCAGTTGGCCGAGATGATCTCAGTGGTCTTTTCCAACCTTAATGATTCTATGATTTTGTGATTTGGACCCTGGCTTTGTAACCTTGGACACCATTGAGTGACAGCAGTCAGCACTGGCCCCTGTTTTGTAATGCAGTTTGCACCCCGGTCAGGCTCAGCTATGCTTGCAGAGCTTGGTGTTTCATGTCTTGTACACACAGCAACAATCTCTTCATTTAAGCAAAAGTACGCTGAGCTGCGCTGAGTGTTTCAGTGCATTTTCCTTCCTTTGATCTCCCCTGCAGCCCCACACAGAGGGTAACGCGATCTTGTCACTCTCTGCTTTCACGCTCAATAATGAGCACAGGTCCAGGGGCTGAGTGCAGTGCTATCCTCCTCTGCTGTGAGAGGGGAGACGAAGAAGGGGCTGGAGCAATTGTTTGCTGTGTTGATGACTGTGGTGTTGCCATGGAAAAGCTCAGACTTCAGGGGTTTGTGTTTGGTCGGGCAGGGAGCCAGCTTGCTCTGACTTAGTACAGTGGTGTGAGTGAGCGCGCCGTGCAGAACTTCATCCCTCTGTAGCAATTCCAAAGCAGGAAGAAAAAAATAAAGGACAGGACCAATTTAACAAAAAGGAGTGCAATGCAATTAGCTAAGGCTGATTGCATTAAATGCAGGAGATGCAAAAAAAATCCTTTGCTATTTTCCACATTTTTTTTTCCTTTTTTTCTTTTTTTTCTTTTTTTTTTTTGGCAGAATGTGTTCACTCTCTTCTAAGGACTGAATTTAGAGCAGTGCAAATAATGAGATCTCAAGTAATCCTTCTGGAAGCCAGCAGAGCCATTTAATTGGCTGTATCTGGACAGAAAGGAGCATTTAGAGTTCTTCTGAGCCTGACTCCATTAAAGTCTTTGATCTGTTCCAGAAACAAAAGTGGAAGCAGACTATACTGTTTTCATTATCTATCCTGAATGAAGTGCAAAAAGCAAATACAAAGTGTAAACGGAAAAAAAGTGAACCAAGGCCCGGATCCAGCAAAAAAATCTGTATATGGAACTTCCCATACTCAGAGTTGTGCCATTATTCCCTGGAGGTGGAATTAACAGTGGTGCATGCTTTTCACAAAGCACTTTCCCTGGGCAGAGAACTACAGTTTAGGTAGCACCATGGGCCCCAGCTGTGTTTTGTCTGTGAACTGCTTTCCCCCATGCTGTATCTCACTGTATTTAGCAGGATATACCTTGGGAACAGATTTTCTGGTTACTTTGGTGGCTATGATGTCTCAAGAGCAAGAAGTAGACTAACCCTGAGTTCAAATACAATGGGACAAGGCAATTCCTGACTGCGATCAGGTTCGATGAAACTGTGACACTTTGCACCAGCAAAGGACTTACAATGAGTTGAACAGTTGTTGCTTTGAAGTTACCAACCTACGCAAAAGAGTTGCGTTTATCCACTGTTTTTTTTTTTTTTCTCCCTCTTCACTTTTAGCTGTGTTGTGACGTTGTTGGTTCAATACAGAAATTCCTGTGCTCTGCACAGAGATTTGGTAGCTATGTGTTCAGGGACACTCCAGCAGAATGAGATCTGCAGCATCTTTAATCTTCCTCCTCAGCCTGCTGTGCTTGGGATGCAGCATGTGAGAAAGACCGAAAGTGGGGATGTAAGAAATGTATACACACAGGAAACTGAAACTGCTCCGTCATTCATTCCTGTAGTGCAGAGAACCCTTCCTGTAACCTCAGCTTCCTGATTCTCGTGTGGCTGGGGCCAGATTTGCTGCTGGCACAAACTGGTGCAGCACTACTGACATCAGCTGGGGTGTACCAGTTTGCACCAGGAGGCAACTTATGCCAAATCTTTTCAGCAACAAGAATTAGAGAACAGATGTAGATGGACCTTAAAGCGGTGAGGTGTTATGAAATAAAAGCATTGTTTATAACAGCTGGTAAGCGGGAGAGCTGAGCTTCTTTTGGACCCAGCTGTGACAGTTTTCCAAAGGGAAAGCTCTGCAGAGTGCACAGCGAAAGCATCCACAAAGATGTTTACTCTTAAACTAATGCACCATGTTCCTTTGTGTGCTGCTGCATCCAAGGAACTACTGGTGTTTCTCTGAGAACCTTAACTTTTCTCAGCTTTTGCTCCACCAGGCAGAGAGGAGCTGGCTGATATAAACTTCATCAGCAGTGTTGTGGGGTTATGCATGCTGAGGTGTCAGAGAAATTTGGGAAATCTGCTTCCACAGCTCCTGTTTTCCTTCCTCTTGGGAGAAATGGTTTCGGTATCTATTGAGCGAGGCCCAGCTAAGGAAATGCCCAACAGCTGGGCCACCTATATTAGCTTATACCATTTCCAGGCCCCAGATATAGGCATCAAGGTGCCTATGTTCTTCTGCAAGTACCAGTGAATGGAAGCTCACAGGACCAGGCCACAGTGGGCAGAGGAGGGTATCCTCTGTGTGTCCTCCGTGCCCTGGTCTCAGGGCATTGCTCTGTTGGCACTGGGCTGCCCTCGCTCCAGGATGAAGAGGAGTCAGAATGTCCTGAGTTGTAAGAGACTCACAAGGATCTGAGTCCAACTTCTGGCTCCACAAGGAACAATCAAAAATCTAAACCCAAAGCACTGTCCGAACTCCATCAGCTTGGGGCTGTGATCACTGCCATGTGGAGCCTGTTCCATGCCCACCACCCTCTGGTGAAGAGATGGAAACAGTGAAGAAGATGTAAGTCCTCTTCAAATGTAACTGCATCATCCTCCTGGTGGATTTTTTATTAGGCAGTGGAGTACTAAGCCTCTGTCACACTGAAGTCTTTTCAGTTTGTCTGGTGGCATCTTCTCACTGATACATTAACTATTACAAGACAGCAGCACTTCAGGCTAGCCAAGTAAGAAGAAAAGGTCAAGGTAAACCGGAGTTAGTACTGGGACCAGCTCTGCTTAATATCTTTATTGACAATCTGGATAAGGGGATTGAGTGCACCTTCATTAAATTTGCAGATGACACCAAGTTGAGGAAAATCATCCATCTGTCTGAGGATAGGAAGGCCCTGCAGAGGGATCTGGACAGGCTAGATTGCTGGGCTGAGGCCATCTCTATAAGGTTCAACAAGACCAAGTGCTGTGTCCTGCACTTTGGTGAGAACAATCTCATACAGTGCTACAGGCTTCAGGGCAGAGTGGCTGGAAAGCTGTGTGAAGGATCTGGGGGTGCTAGATGACAGCCAGCTGAACATGAGCCAGCAGTGTGCCCATGTGGCCATGAAGGCTTGTATCAGCAATAGTGCAGCCAGCAGGAGCAGGGAGGTGATCATCCCTCTGAACTCAGCCAGTGATGAGGCCACACCTCAAGTACTGGGTTCAGTTTTGGGTCCCTCACTACAAGAAAAACATTGAGGCACTGGAGTGTGTCCAGGGAAGGGCAACAAAACTGTGAAGGGTCTGGAGCACAGGTCTTATGAAGAATGGCTGAGGGAACTGGGATTGTTCAGTCTGGAGAAGAAGAGGTTCAGGGGAGACCTTATCGCTGTCTACAACTGCCTGAAAGGAGGCTGTGGTGAGGTGGGGGTTGGACTCTTCCTCTGTGTAACAGCAATAGGCAGGAATTAATGGCCTCAAGTTGCACTCAAGAGGAGGTTCAGGTTGAATATTAGGAAAAACTGAATATCAGAAAGAATGGTAAGGCACTGGCACAGGCTGTCCAAGAATTTGGTGGAGTGACTGCCTCTGGAGATGTTGAAGAACTACGGAGATGTGGCACTGAGGGACCTGGTTAGTGGTGTGGGGCAATGGGTTGATTGTTAGACTAGATGATCTTAGTGCTCTTTTCCAACCTTAATGATTCTATGATTCTATACAGTGAAGGGTGCTGGCAGTACCTGGGCAGCTGTGGAGATGGAAAGGAGGTGATACTTGTATTGCCCAGCCTTATCCCAGCAGAGCCTTGCCTCTCAAAATGGCTGATCAGACTTTTGCAAGTGCTGAGAGCTTCCACGGTATTTCTTCATTCCCAGCTGGAGTCCCAGGCAGAATATCTCATGTTTGATTGTCAGCACAGCTACAGGATTGCACCTTCCTTCTAGCCATCTTCTGGAGCTGGGGAAGGTAGTAATTCTGCCTCCTCGAGACTACCTAAATCCCTCTAATGGAAAGGAGACATGAAAAATAATCTGTGAAATGGATATCCTGGAACATCTTGAGGACCTCTGTGCTATTTGGTGGCACTTCTGCATATGTGTCAGCCCATAGAAGTGACTTCTTGTTAAGGGCTGGCTGCAGCAGCTGCCTGGGTGCAGCATGCATGCGTGGTGCAGATGGATGAGGCAGATGTGGTCATTTGGAGAACAGAGGGGAAAAAAGAGATCATACCTTTACAGAGCCATGGTCTTCCCTGGCAAAGCTGCAGAGAACTTAAAAGGATTCACCCTTTAGACTGGGTGAAAGCAGCACTGAAAATAATTGCATTATGCTGCTTTGGTTATAAGCTGTCCCTCGTTCCTAACTCCATCGGTGACTCAGGATCCCTGCAGTAGCTGGGACATGTGACAGACAGTAAGTTCATTTATTGCCAGGGCTGTTTGTTTCAGCCTCAGAACTGAAAGTTCATCTGCAGGTGCAACAGGGCAGGGTAGAGAAGCAGAATGCAGATCTACAGCTGTTGTGGCTTACTCTGCTCTCTGCTGCAGCAAATCGTCTTGTTAGGAAAAGAGCCTCGCTGTTGGCCAACCAAGATGTGGTCAGGAATTTGAAATGCTGCTGTGTGAGTTTAGAAGAAAACATTGATGAAGATGTTAAGGGGAGTTTTTTAAAGATTTTGTGAAATCTGTCATAAATCGAGCACCGATTAAAACTGCACAGGACGTGCCTCATCTTCCACCATCACCTGTGATCTTCCTTTGCCATCGCGAGGGTGAATGCGGGGTTTGAAGCGCTGAGCTCCTAAGGCCAGTTATTACTTCCTCCTGTGATCCTGTTTGATTTTCTGAAAATGAGTCAGTCGTTTTCTGCAAGAGTTTGGTGCAGGCTGAGCCTTTTATCTGAGCTTTGCTCTGCAAGGCCAAAAAAACATATTGCTTCACAGGCAAAGCAAGTCTGCACAATAGAAGACTTCCTTACAACCATGCTCTGCCAAGTCTGCTCTCAGCCCTGCATGGAGTCATATTACTCTTCAGCAAGGTCATACAGGCCTAAAATAATCACCGATGTTTATCTTTCCCAGAGGTTATTAAGCACCCCCAAACACCATGGCAAGAAAATCTATGAGCAAAAAAAAAAACCAAAAAAAAAACCCAAAAAACAACCCAAAAACCAGATGAAAAATAGAGTTTGAAGCTCAGCTATCAATAGAAGAATACTGTGGCTGTGCCTTTCTCCATTACTGCTTTGGGAGCTCACATGTGAAGTGCTGAGTTGCACCAGCAGTGAGGGAGGGACCGCTCTGCAGATCTTCACTGATGTTACATCTCTCTATTAGAAGCAGGCTGTGTGCATTTCTGACCACTAATGCTGCACCTCAGCTGTCTGCTTTCCTTATGCTACTTCTATCATAGGGAGAAGCAGAAGATGGTTCAGTGCTGCCATGTAGCCTAGCTGCTTGCCTAGAGGAGCATACCTGGCCACCAGCCTTGCACACGCTCCGTGCCTTGTCGATCTGCATCTCTGCAGCACCCTTGAGAAGGAGAGAAGTGCTGTCAGTCCACAGACTGAGAAGGAGGAGGCTGTGGAGGAGTGCGAGCTGGCAGCCGGCCTCGTTCTCTGCCCGGCGCCGGTGGCTGTCACATCACAGCTCCATCACCTCACCGCTGCCTCGCGTGCTCCCGAGTGGGATGGAGCAGCTCCAGCCCAGCACAGAGACTACAGGAGGGGCTGGAAAGGACAAGGAGAGTGAATGGGTCTTGCCCTGAGTCAGTCATGCAGAGGGAGAAATAGGAGCCCGTGGATACACAAGATCTAAGCCCACATCACTGAGGCCCCCGGGCCAACATGATTTTACCCATTCAAGAGTGCCAGGCACTGTTGTTGACTTCTTGCAGCTCCAGAAAGCCAACACCCAGTCTGCAGCCCATATTCCCCTACGTTGCACACTGCACATTTGAGCACCCCTTTATTTCAGCCTTCCCTTCCACGCTGTACACATGGCACTGCTCTCCCCCTCTGCCCAAAACACCATATTCTGAAGCCCCCCAGTTAGACAGTGAGACATTTTCCGGATGCCGCGGTACATGTGCGATGCTGTGTGTGTGTTGTATTTTGACAGTCTTTGCTGGAGGATTTCTCTCTGAGCAGAGCCAGAGACAGTCCTGCAGAGGCCATGCAGGCTTCCCAGGGGCTGGCGGTGCCCGTGCACCACCAGCTCTGCCCCTGCCCAGCCCCCTTCTCTCTCCCCTCCTCATCCAGGCCAGAGTCTGTGCTGAGCGGCGAGCGCTCTCAGTGCCAGATTGCGTGGTGGTTTTCTGATGTGAACAGATGGGACTGGGGGGCAGGCTACATCTGTTCACTGAATTCTTCCACCTTCGCAATTGTTTGCAAATGGGGGAGAGCTCAGCAAGGGAGGGAAACCACGGGCTCTGGACTCAAAATGCTCTTTTCCTGTAACACGCCCAAGAGTGGACCTGTGCTGTGTTATTAAAAGTTTGAGGCTGACAAGGAAAACACCTGCTAAGGCAAACAGCTCACCTCCCTCCCTACAGAAGCACAGGTTCCCTGCAGCACTAGTGCTAATGCTTTCTTCAGTCTACCTCAGAAGGCCTTAGTGATGAGAATTCCTTGGGGTGCTGTCCCACAGCCGCATGGATCACAGCATCAGGTTGTCAGTTTTAAGATTCGCATTCCTCTTTCAAGCTCTCATTACATTTGTGGAACTGATTTTCAGAAGAGCTCGGTGCTCATGTTTCTGCATGGGAGGAGGTGCAGGGAAGGTGGCTTTTGCCTCCTTTTCCCCTCCCTTATTCCTGGGCTGCCAGAAGATAAACAATGCCCTTTCCTCTCACCTGTTCCAACACAGCATCACCTCACAGGCTGCCCAAAATCCTCAGTGCTGGGGCTGGTGGGATCTAAGTATTTCAGATCATTCTGTGTGCCTGTTCTCAGTCCCCTTCTCCTTTCTCCACCTGGCACAGCAGCACCCAGGTCAACTGCTCTGGAGGCTGACGCCTTCCACCCACTGATGCTCATTCTTCAGAAGGACAGAGGGAGCTCCCTCCCATAGAAATGAGTGTGAGCTGGGAGCCTCTAAGGCTCAAGCTCTCGGCATGTTTGGGGCACTCATTTGCTCATGCTTTGTACTTTCAGTATCTCTTCAGAATCTGCACTTGGCCTCCATCTTGCTGGTTGTACACAATCCAATTATCTTCCCCAGGCAACAGGTTGCCTTTTTTGTCCCTGAATTAAATCTCAGCTTCTTACACTTCCTAACTGCAAGTTTATTTCTATTTGCAGTATTTCTGTTCTTGTTATTCCTTGTGGTTTTTCCCATTCTGTTGTCAGTTGGCAATTTCAGTCCTGAAATGTTTATTTCTTCTTTCAGATCATTAACAAGTACTAAACAAGATCCACCTTAATACAATGCAGGATACACATTGCCTCACAGGGCAGAACTCGTTAACATTTACGTGAGCATTAGCCTTTGGTTATGAACCTTCAGCCAGTTTTCAAACCACATCACAGTGGCCCCATTCTGGCATACTGAATTATTTCTCCTCTAAGATTTTATCCATTGGTAATTGTGTGTTTTTAACAAAAAGGGAAACACTCATTTAAAATCAATGCTACCTATTATTTGAGTTTCCTTTTCCCTTTAGATGTTTAAGAAATTACTGTCTTGACATCATTTTTATTACTGCAAAGAGCAGCTAGATAGAAAAGATTACTGCTACTGCAATTACACTAGGATCAAAAAGTAGTACTGTGCCTCCTTCTCTTTGGTCTTTTGCTCCTTCTGCATTATAAACTGACTTTTATAACATTTTTAAGCAGTTCAGTAAGTCTGTTACCAGTGCCTCTGACTGCTTTATGAACATGCTGAGCAAGGCAGTCAGCACTGTGATTGAGTTAGAGAATTCAGGACAACAACAGCCTTCATTCAAAGCCCAGTTTGGCATTCTCTGTGAGTATTGTGTAAGCTCTCCCTCTCTGGAAAGCAGGAGTATCAATATTTTGATCTTCCTGGTGACACGAATTCCAGATTTAACCCTATGAAAATAATTACACACTCTTCCCATCTGAGTTGACTATAATGTTTGCTCCTAGATCTGAAATAGACTGGCATGCTGAGGATGGCAGGGTGATATTCTCAAGTGAAATGCACCCACCACGTTCTATGTGCCTCTTTAAAAACTTGCTTGGTAGTGTGTATCAATGGTTTTTTAACTAAGTTCAATGATGTTATGTGTGATCATGCTGGATAGGAGTTGCATTGAAGAAGCACAGAGGGAAATGGCAGAGTCATAGGAGTTGGAAGGGACCTGTAGAGGTCATCGAGTCCAACCTCCCACTAAAACATGTTCCCTACAGCAGGTTGCACAGAAAGGCATCCAGATGGGTTTTGAGTACGTTGTCCTGTGGCCACTCAAGCACCCCAGATGTGATACCAGCTACTTATTTCTATAGAGAGCTATAAACATGAGTGAAATACCCAGGACAGCAAAGAACAGAGGCTATAATCAAAAATTTTTTTCTTCTCACTAGGAAAAAACTGCAGGCCCATAATTCATGCATCTCTGGCCAAGTTCTCCCTGGCTTTAGTCAGCTCTTATTAAAAACTGGCTAGGGACAGCAGTTTTGCTGTTGTCCAAGGAGTCCACCAAGATGTATGATGCTATAAATGACATTTTAGACACAGTGCTGTTTTCTTGAGCACAAAAAGTTTAAATCTGAGCTGGATGCAAAACTTTATTGATGGTTGCAAGCTTAGTTTTCCTTGTGCTTAGGGAGAAAGCAGGGAGTTTGAATGATGATGGAGGAAATGGTCACATCTCCTTGTTCCTTAATGAGGCAGGTGCCAATCCTAACATAAAATCATGTGGAAGGTTTGGCTTAAATAAAAAGATCTTACGTTGCACACAGCTATTGAGGCTTCTAGTGCCCTCCTCCAACAGACAGCTCAGACACCTACAGCAGAGATGATCTCCCTGGATTCCTTTATGTGCTATGGAGATAAATAAGTACACCTTGGGAAGGATTTGATCTATGAACATCTGAAATAGGTCAGAGAAACTTTACCTTAACAACATTCTCTTCCCTTAAAAAAGGAAAGAGTTTAGGGTGAATAGCTCCTACCTAGAGATCTATAATTAGGTAAAATATAGCCTTCCCCTCATCATTTGCTAGAGAAGAAAGGCAAATAAGGCCATTTTAGATAGAAGTAAAAGCTCTTGAGATTCTTCCATAATATAGGTCAAACAGCATACAACAGGCATGGACAGACGAGCCAGGAGGTGGCTGTGGGCCATGGCACAGAGCACTTAGCACTGCACTGGAGACCACATGGAAACATGTCATGGAGCTCCCTGTCTGAGCTGCTGTTGACCACAGGCAGAGGGCACCAGGAATTGATCTGCCTGGGTGCAAGAACACATACTAACCTTTCTCTTTGGCCCATGGCGTGACTTGAACTCTGGATTTATCCCAGTGTCTTGGAGCTGGGGCTTGAAAGCTGTCCCATCCCAGTGACACCTCCAGAAAGGTGGTGAATGCTTCCCAAGAAGAGCTCTCCACTGCAGCTCTTGCCATGCAGAACTGCACAGTCAGCAGTGATGGTTTAATAAAATGAGTTTGATCCATATCAAGTTTAATGCACAGAGCAGAGGTTGAAGAAAAGGTGTTTTTTATGTACAAAGAGAGTCTGTTTAGAGATTTTTGAACATCTCAATGTTTTTCCCTTCTTTGCCAGGCGTTTAGTGGTAGGAGAAAAGTATCATACTCACAGTGTTGCCAGCTCTGTGATGTTATCATGAGCCAGTGTTTGCTATTTTGCTTAAAACCCCAGCTCCTAGAAACAATGGATTATGTGAGAATCTCTCAGCTCTGATTGGAAAAACAAAGAAAACTTGTAGTGCTTTTGGTGTCAGAAAACTGGTTGAAACATGACCCTGGTTATATCCTAAGAAATCCAAAACCATATTTGGAATTGATTACATTTTTATGTGTGTGTTTTAAAGCCAATTGTGTGATTTTTCTTCTGGGGGGGGCATCTGACTCATGATTTTTGAATGCTTGGGGAGTGGTGCTGTTACACTGGGGATACCACTGATGTTCAGTCAACTCTGTTGAATTATTTCTGACATAAAGAGCTTTAAAGGATTAAATCAACGAGATGTTTGAAATTTGTAAAAATTGAGGTACAGATCCTGCTTTAAAAGTATATAGATCACGCTCTTTTTTCGTTCCTGCTGAGAAGCAAAGGCATTGAACAGATCCCAAGCAATCTGATATGGTAAATTGTAATCTTTTTCAGTATGCACGGAGAATATCTGAGTTGACTACAGAATAGGCTTGACCAAAAGGTCCAGTCCTCTGAATGTTAGGAAGCTCCTGGGGCTTCCTAATTTCCCAAGAATCCTCCTCTGTACCTTGCAGAATTAGCCATTTCATAACAACTGTGTAAGTGCTGCTCTTAAGCAGCATAACTCATTGTCACAGTTAGGCAGCAGTGCTGTCTGGGGAAAGAGGTATAGTGTGAACTGCTACCACAGGATGCAATGATTCACATTTACGTGGCTCAGCTCTGAGGTTGTGAGCCAAATGTCTCCCACTGGACCCCTGCTTCTAAAAATCTCTGGCCAGCCCAGAAGGGGACTCTGTGAGTGCAGCATTTGGATGTGACAAAGATGGGGCTTAGTGTGCTGTGGTGCATCAGGTGGCAGAAAGCAGTACCAGCCTTGAGGGCAACAAGAGCTATTCTTTTTTTAGGACTGCATTTTTCAGTTTCTGGGTTTAAACAAAGGCGGATGAGAACACTAGAGAGCATGGATAATGAACCTCTTCCCTCTGGGAGTTCCGTAACGCACACAGTGCCAGCACCTGATAGATGATGCCACTCACCGTGATGCCAGCATGTGTCCACAACACATGGTAGGTTTTGCAGTGCTGTCACGTGTGCAGGCACCACAGAATAATATTCTGTCTTTTATTTTTTGAGTACATATCCTCACTTGAGCAAAACCCCTCCAGAATTACCTATAAGACAGGGATAAGGAGCATTTTTCTCACTGAGAACTCCATGGGCCTTTCAGATTTATTTGGTGAGCCACGCATTTGTAAAAACACATCTTGAGTGCCCACCAGTAATAATGTGAAAAATCACACATGGGCTATAACCGTTCCAAAGGCCTCATATTCTTTCCCCCAGGGTAATCAAAAGATACTGACTGGACCTAGGAGCCAAACTGTGTCCGTGATTACTTAATTTGATGGGGTTATATATATGGCCCTGTAATTAAATGACGTTGGCAAGAGTGGTGCTTGGTATAAAATTCATTACACTTTTGGAATGATTACATCCAGGGGGAATTTGGAGTATGTGCATTCCACTCCCATCTTCTTCTTCATGTACTTCTGTCATTATTTCTTTTTACCTTTGTTGCTTTGGATAAAAATGACCAGAAGTTAATGATCAGGAGGAACAGATTAGGAGCAAGGATCAAGAATCATGTGTTCAGCAATCATGGAGATGGTATACTAAGGGACATGGTGAGTGGGCATGGTGTGGATGGGTTGATGGCTGGACCAGTGATCATAGAAGTCTTTTCCAATCTTAACGGTTCTCTGATTCTGTGAATGCCTGAAGCTCTTCTGTGATCAATGGATGAAGGTGCTGCACAGTGTGAGGCAGCCCTTCCTCTTTCATAGGGGGCTAGGGCTGAGGTGAGAGTTGGGCAAACAGATCAACACTAGCAAAGCTGATTTGGGGGAAATCTCCTTCAGAACCATCTGGTCATTCTGTGGGCTGTGAACAAGTCAGGCCTGGCCTCCTCCAGTGGATCCGTGAGGCCTATTGAGGAATTGGTCATCCTGCAGCTTCGTGGATGTCCTTCTGCTTTCTCTTATCTATCTGCCTATTGCCATTAGCCATATAGTTACCTAAAATGTTTTCAGATTCACTGATATCCCAATGCTTGGTAAGACTGGCCTCGTGCTGGCTGCCTGCACCCGCCGCGCTCTGGCAGCCCCAGTGGTGACTCGGCTCCCACACTGTGGCTCTGCCTGTTGTGAGCTTCCTCACCCCAAACTTCCTTAAATTGCATTTTAATTCCTTAGCATTTGGTGGAGTGGGCTACAGCAGACACTTTGATGCCGTGCCCTTTTTGGAGCGTACCCAAAACTCTTAAGTACCATGTTTTTACCTGATGTGCCTCCAGTAGCTAGCTAGCAAGCACGCCGTGTCCACATTTGTAGCTGGTGGCTGTACTGTGTTATTTGTACAGCGCTTTCATTTCAGTAGCCAAGAAGGAAATTGTACATGTGCCTAGGATTGCAGTGAGATATTTTGTAGGCCTGAATACAGTCAACAACCCCTCCTATGACTGCTGGATCTGGAAGACAAACCGATGGTAAGGGCTTGGTTCAACAGAAGATATGGCCTCCAGTCTGCGTTGGGCGCCAGCATGGAGGACCAGACCATGTAACTTGTTTTCAGTGATTTCTGGGTTGAGAGGGATACAAAATATTCAGTGGGGATCCTGCAACAATCAGATGGGTAGGATACATAGATCCCACATAAAGCAGAACAGCTCTTTTCAATCCCCATCTTCTACTTAAAAGAGTTTTTAAGAGTATGTTTAAGGTAACCGTTGTAACTTGTAAGACCTTACTGCTTAAAAAGGGGTTGGGTTGGATGGTTTTTTTTTTTGCTGAATCAGAGACCGTGTTCTTTAGGTGTGCGAACTTCATGTGTGAGAGGACTTTTCAAAACTGTGAGAAAAGTCTTTCTATTGCTATTGTTATTTGGAGAGATTCTAATCCTGCTCTGACATTTTTGGTAACTAACTGACAACAAGCAGCTGAGGTGATTACTGTTTATTATTTTGTCTGCTTTTCCCCCCATTAAATAAATGATCTAAAGTCAAACTTCATGGATCACACCTCTTTGTTTGCCATTGTTGATGGATCGTTTTCTGCTTGGAATGGAAATTATTAAATCATATAAGAAAGGATCATGCTTGCTGTTTATTCTCTGGCATCATGTATGGAAAAATATTGCAGTTGGTTGAATTCTGTAGTTGAAATTAGCCTTTAAAGGAAAACAAAACAGAAGGGAATTGTGCAAGTGGGCTCATTAGGGCTTTATCAGAACAAGGAGTGAGTGGTGAAGAGGGAGAAAAGATGATGGAGTTCATGTTCCTGCAGATTAATTTATCAGTCTTTATGGGTACATGAAAAGAAAATTATAGCTACCTATAAAGGTCTAATTAGGGCATCTAGTGTAAATTCTCTGCAGCTAATCTGGTACAGTTCATAAAAGGCTAACAATAAAAACATAATGATGTGTTGCATTAAATGGGCAATCTTCAACAAATGGGGCTAAATTAAAAAAGGTCCGTTGGAAAAGTAGACTCTTTATAGGCCTTAAATTGAGGATAACTCATTAAATGCACAGCATGTTTTGCTGTTTAGCCCAACAGTGACTAATGTACACTAGATGTGCATTCCTGGGAGTGTTTCTGGCCTTGGGAGCAAGTCAGAACTTCTGGTAAAACCAGAGCAACTCACACCATGAGCATGTGGGGAATGGTTTCTTTTTCTAAAGCCACAGTTTCGAATTTCATTGTGTCCAAGTTTTGCTGGTGAGCGTTACTTGGTGTGAGGAACCTCAGGTGGGACAATTGCTGTGACCAGGCCTTCATATTCGGACCTGGTGAGGGGGCATTTGAGAACTCGGCAGGGTATGAGTTAAAAATCTTGTGCAAAACCTCTGTTCTATCTACAAGGAGTAATCCCTCGCTGTAATTTGAGAGTGCAGAAAGTGCACTCTGAAAAGTAATCTCTAGAAAGCCTGCAAATGTAACGGCAGTGCGGAGAGAAAGGAAAATGAATTTGTTCAAAGTGCTGTCAAAAAAGATCCCTCACACACTGCTGTGACCACACCGCTGTCATTCGGTCTCGTGATTGACTTCCCTTCCCCCTCCCCCAGGCTCAAGCTGCATGGCTCTGCTTCACGGGCTGCCTGCTCAGTCCCCACCTGCTCTGATTCTGCTGCTCTGGGCTGGACAATCCCTTAGCGTCCACTTGGATTTTCTAGGAAGTCTCTTCTCAGATTTGGGGAAGAATTTTTCAAATGCATCAAACACTGAGTAAACTTTCTCCTTTTCTCATCAAACTGTGAAACTGTCATGGGCAGATGCTCAGACACAGCTGAACAGCCGTGAGGGCAGAGATGCTTTTGGATTTAAGAACTGTGAGTCCTTGGGACTCTGAAATGGTCTGCAGGAGGTGATGCTCCCGTACACACCTCCTAGAAAAGCAGTTCAGCTGCCTCTGAGCTCCATTCCCACATCCCCGAGCTTTATAGGAAGAATATGAAAAGCTACAGAGGACAAGCATAGCTTACAGGTCAGTCTCCTCCCCACATTTCACTGCATGCACAAAAAGCAATCAGCTTGCTATGTAGCATAAAAATATAGGCGAGTAGATGGAAAAAGAGAAAGGAAGTTGTAGAGTTTTTTTGCATAAATTAACCAGATGTTATCCTTCTCAATGGAAAAGAAACAGATTTAGCAATTATGTTTACATCCACATCCTACTATGCCATTTTCACAGAGGTCCCTGCTTCCCTGGTGTGACTGCCAACTAAGAGAATTTTTAGGTTGCAGACGACTGGTCTAATTGGTTGCAAAATAAACTATTTCAAAGGCCTGGCACTCCTCACATGTGCCGCTCTTGGCCTAGTGTGTTTGTGATGTATTTGCTGGTAGAGAAAAATGTGGCTGTACGTGTGTGCATTGGGAAGCTGTAAATTGTTTTTCCTTCCTTTTGTTGCTGTTTATCTTGGTTTGCAAATATTAAGGAGACGTAGTTCTCAATATGGGCAAATGTGCTGCAGAATGCCACTCAGCTGAGGAGATCATAGTCGCTTTTCAATTATTAAAAGCATATGCAGAGGAATAATACTGCACGGATAATTTCAGAATGAAAGCTTGCAGCAGATGCATAAGCCCTTGTGAGCAGACGTTTAGGTAAGAGAAATGCTGATGCATTTGAATACATGTAGCAAAATCCCCAGAGATGCTCAGAGTTGTAAGTTGGCACAATCAGCAGAATAATAACCTGTATTTCAGAGAGAGTGCCTGTTAAGTACCAGATAGCCCAGCTCTTCCAGTTACACTGCTGACGAGCGTGGGGTTCCTTATGTGTTTGCATTGGCTGGAAGAGAGAATATGTCCGCACAGGTCATGCATGAGATGAACTCTGGGTAGTTTGACAGAGTGGTTTTTTTCTCCCTCTTCATGCTGGACCTCTTTTTTTTCTTTCTTTCTTCTTTTTTAAGCCCAGAGGAAATGCGAGTATTTCTGTGACTGTGGCACTTCCACCAAAACTGAGCTCTGGAAGAGGGGCAAAGATAAGGGAAATGAGAAAAGACCAAGTTGCATTACCACCCTCCAGCCCTGCCATTGCTTTTTAATAGCTTCCTGTGAAAAAGGGAGAGGGATGAACTGTGATACTTAATGTCTGACTCAAACCCAGCACTTCCAGGAGTCCTTACCAGCATCTGAGATGCTGTAACTTCAGCCAAAACTTTAGCCATCAGTTGGGATTCTCACAGGTACCATTACACACCCAGTTCTCTCTGTTCCCTGTGAAAATCCTGGTCTTTAACTCAGCAGAGTTTCACAGAGTAATGAGAGCCCTTGAGATGCTTACGCAGCCCACTGCCGAGCCCTGAGCAGCAGGAGAGGATGCCTGGGCTGATCCTCACACTGCAAGGTACTGCAGGACCACACACTTGGATGGGGACCTGCCCCATCTGTGTACACAGGGATATTCTATGGCCTGCTCATCGGTAGCACTGGGGGCCTCTGAGCAGGGAGCATGGGGTTATTTTGTTGTTTTAGGAATCAAAATATGCAAGTGACCTCCTTCAGCTGTGTGTCGCAAAGGACATGTTTGCGTTGGCTTAATGGTGCAGCAATATCTATAAATTTCCTTTCTTTTGTCAGCTTGTGTCACAACCTTTGTGTTGCTTGAATGTGCGGGAGGGTCCATTTGTGTCTACCAGAGTCATTCGTAAGCATTTTTGTCCTCTTGTCCTATCAATTATTTACAAAAGTAAAGCAGTTTGAATACAGCTGAGCTTCCAGGTTATTCAAATCCTCTGGCACCATCCAATGGATAAACATTTCTATACCTCATGAAATCAAGGGAGCCCCAAATAGTTGAAGTCAGTCATAGTAAGATAATAAAATTAACATTTTCAAGCTGTATACAACAAGCACTTACTTTGGTTGTGTTTCAAACCACTTGCTACCCCGAGTTGGCCTACCAGCTCCTTCCCTGTACAGGCCATGGAGGAACAGAGCAATAGGACTGTAAACCAGCTGTGGGTTTTGCCTTATTTGAATGTCCCACTTCTGGACAGCTAAAGCATTTCTCCTCTCAGATTAATGGTCCATCCAAACACCACCTAAAAAGTCACTATCACGGGTAGGTTGATTAGCTTAGATGTGATGCCAGATGAACAGATTATGTATTGGTTGTGCCAAGAGCCAGGCAATGTAGGTACTGAATGTGAGCCCCTCTTTTGACCTTAATTACCAAAGAGATAGGGACCTATGTTAGATACCTAGAAGAGTGATCTAAGTAGGTCCCAAAGTATTTCCAAAAAATGAAAGGCCTTTGTAGGGGGAACTTGATGTACAAATGCCGGAAGCTGCATGCCTTTCCCAGAGGACCCAGTGGAAGCTGCTGGTGCTCTCCCACTTCCACAAGTGAGCAGGATTTGGGCTGCACAATTCCCACCAGACAGCGGTGTTCCCCAAGCCAGGTGGCCGTCACACAGCACTGTGCTGCAGCCGTGCTTCCATCAGATGATCCTTTGCTCTCACTTTTGGTTCCCCGTCATCTTCGCCAAAGACCAGTCCTGCACAGAACAGAGTTATTCCAACAGACTCGGTTTTATTGTCTCACTCACAGACCTTGTGGACAATTATTCACAGGGAAAATATTTATCTTGTTTTTCCCAATCTCATTGCTACACCTGCCAAATCGCCTCACCCTTTCCAACTCTTTCTAATGCCCACGAAGATCCCATTGTATCATTTTGGTCCATTTCATCAGCTGAAGAATGCATTGGATTGGGCAGGTCTAGGTGTTCTGCCAACTATGACAACTTACCCTAATGGCTGCTAGAATCCGTGGGACAGAATGATGTTCTAATCTTAACCAGAATGGCATCAGACTTCTGGCATCACTCCACCGTAGTCAGTGTCATTAAGAGCTAAAAGATTTATTCTGTAACAGTCAACTTTGTGTGGTTTGTGCAGTGAATTCATACATTTATGATGACCAGTTCTAATATCACTGCATTTTATTTTTTTAATTAGTAGCCCCTGAAAAAAAGTGATAAGCTAAAAACTTAAAGGTCGTGCAAAACTATTTGATCCCATCAAGGCTGCGTAGAAAAAAAACACTCAGTCAATGAATATTATAGCTTGAGAATCCTGGTAGTGAATAAATGTTGTATTCGTTTCATTATTTTCTTTCTTAAATCTCCTGGATTGCTTTTTTAAGCTAGTCTCATGATTTTGTGGTCCAACTCTTGCATTTTAAACCCTAGGGGTTTACAGTAATATATGTAACAAATTTTATGGCTTATTTTAAAACAAGCTTTATAAACTATGGATCTTAGGCCAGCTGCCAGATATTAGGAATATATGGTTACTTCTTGATAAAAACTTGCTGTCTCTGAAGAAGATTTATGATTGCAACAGGATACGAACCGATAGGGGTTTGTGTCCAGCCCATGCAATAGAAGAATTTATGTGCAGTTTCCTCCTGCTTAATGAGTAGGAATGTGATGCATTTCAACCAGTTGGTGCAAACAGTGCTTGTGGGAGTTACTTGTTTGATGTGACTGGAACTAGTTATGACCTTCCCCTAAAGATTTGAGCTGGTTCCTCTGGGATTTGAATGAGGCTTCAGTCTAATCTTTCCAAACCGTCTGCTTAGTTGGGGTGCTACTGTTTCCCATGAGCCTGGTTGTAATGCCCACTGACAGACCCCAGTTGTCCAGCATCTCCGAGAAGTCTCACAGGGCTTCAGTACATGAAAGTGCCCCAAAACAGGGCACGCTTTGACTGTCCTAAGGGCGCTGAGCAGTTTGGATCCCTGCCCGTGGTGCCCTGGGTGTAGCTGCCATTCCTGGAGCAGCTGGAGGTGGGAGGGGGAAGGAGATGAGCCAACAGGAGTGGAAAAGCCATGACTGATACAGAGGGTAGGGCTCAGTTTCCAAGTCCTTGTCCTGGGACAGTGGCACAAAAAAGCTGGGGCTGCTGCCCAGGGAGGCTGGCCCAAGGGACCAACTGAGATAAATAAAACCCCATCCAGCATTGTAACACATGGAGTGAATTCATGGGAGAAGCTCGTGCAGCAAAAACCATGAATGAATGTAAGTGAAGCCTTGACTTGTTTACGGAAAAGATAATTGAGGACTATGCTGAAAACACAAGGTGAGATTACAATCAACCAAAAAGAGGAAGGCGTGCTGGCCCAGGAGTCTGACGTGATTCCAGCTGTGTCTTATGGTTTGCATCCAGTGAAGCAGCTGGGCAGAGCGGAAGAGAAAGCTGAAAGAACATCTCTGCAGGGATGTGCATGGGGGAAAGGAGGCAGTGACCTCGCCTGGGTGGCTCCTACACCGTGTCGGAGGGAGGCAGGGAAGGGAAAGGCAGCTTTGCTCCACATGCTTGGTTACAGTTTGATGTGCGGCTGGCACACAGGTGTTGGCAGAGAGGAGAACAAATGGAGGGAAGGGGAGGGAAAAAAGAAAACTGGATCAGGAAGGTGAGAGAGGATGAAGAAGGCACAGCCACATGAACAGATTATTTTGTCTTTGGCAGTGTTTGCTGCAGTGCTCGTTTGCTCAAAGTACAATAGAAGGGAAATCTCTGAGCAGTGTCATAAACACATCTCCCAGTCCTGGTTATACACATACACACACAGAGGGCTCGGCTTTCACTCCTGTGAGTTATTACTGTATCACTGCAACCTTGAACTATATTTATAGTCTTGTAAGCTGCCGAATTGCAGAGCTGCTCCTTGTTTTTTCCTGGCTACAGACAGCATGCTTGGAGGGGTGGTCACAACCAGGTGGAGGAGCAGTGTGTGCGTGACTGTGAGTAAATCCATGCCTGTCCATGCCTCAGTTTCCCCACTGATAACAACAGGAAGAGTTATACCCATGGCAGCAGTAAGCACTTTATTAGAGCTTCTTGTACCTTTGGTGTTGGCTGCTGGTGGTGGTGACAATAGCTGATTACACACAGTAATAACAGCCCTTCTTTAGCACCTGGCTGCTGTGTTGTAGTGCAGCAGTAGATTTTGGTGTAGCTGTGTCTTCATGGAGCTCAGTGCACCAGGGCCCTGTGTTCACTGGGATGTCTGGAGGAAAGATGTAGGTTTGGAGGCTCCACTGGCTGAGAATGATGGATAAGATGCCACATCTAAATACTTCAGGAAAGCTCATTTTCTTATAGAAAAAGGCATTAGAGAAGATGAATTACACTCACCTTTTCTTATCCAACCGTTCATTATAGGTAGGGCAAGGCAAGAGCCTCAGTGTGGTGCTCACCCCTCAATCTGAGGATGTGGTGGCAGGCTCCACAGCTTGCCTTGAGGTGGGAGGCTGTGATGTTGAGTTCACCACTTCTCATTAGTCCAGCAGAGCTTTCTCACATTTCATGTGATATGACCCTGTTTGCCTGGCCCTCGGGACAATCTTGGTTTGCCAAGATTCATTTGAAACCTAAGATCCTAAAGACCACAACATGCCACAGGTGTAACTTCCAGCTCCCAGACTGTCTCTTCTGTTGTCAGCTCCTTTCCCTCTCTTCTATATTTCCTCCCTCTAAAGACAAAGCCTATGGAAACTCATTCTTCCTATAATCATTTATATATAAATATAATCATTTAACAGAAAAGCATTCAGACAATTGCAGTATTACACATGGTTATATTCTGGTGATTTTTTTTCCTTTTTTTTTTTTTTAACAAATAGCTATGTTGATTTTCAATTTTGATTCCCCTCACATCTTCTCTCACATGCCCAACCTTAGGGGCTGCTCAGAATTAGAGAGGGCCTTTTCAGCACATTCCTGTCCTCCACTGTGTAAGTCCATGAGCCAAAAGATGATGTGATGCTGGCAGCCCAGTTTGCATGTTGAAAGTGTGCATTGTGCTAAGGCACTTTCCCTCTGGAGTCCTCTTTATGCACTCCACAAAATGATGAAATCCGGGACTGTAACTCAGCAGCTAATTAGAATGATGATAACACCTTACCCTCGGTGTCTTGGCAACTTGCCTAACTGCAGCAGCAGTCTCGCCTTGGAGGACGGCCTCACTTCTCCACGTCCTTGAGTCCCACAGTTCCTCCAAGGGTGTGAGTTTCTCCCCACGGCCCATTCTGCCCCATCGTGGGAGCCCCACAGCTTCCCTTCTGCTCTGAGATCCATGCACAGTGCATGCTTGGTCCACGGAACACACTGGAATCACAGATTCCACTTCACAGAGGGAAGTGTGATGTTGCATTGCTGTGAGAAGGATTTCAGGAGGCACACAGCCCACGCAGCCCTTCCCAAGTCACTTGAGCTTCTGTGACTCCTCCCAGGTTGTGCTGTAATATGAAATCTCTGTTGGTGAAAACGTCAGAGTTATGCCTTTCAGGAGCAGAGAAGAGCTTGTAAAGACAAACACAATGACAGCAAACCTGGGAGCCCAGTAAAACGCTTCTCTATTACTTCTTGTCGGGGGATGAAAAAACAAGAAATCACACTTTTTTGAGTCAGTTTCTGACTGTGATTTTTGGGAGTGGGACAGGAGAGAGGAAAAGCTGAGTCATGGTTTCTGAGCACTCGGCTCTTCCATAGTGTTTCATCACCAAGGATCTTAAAGTACTTTTGGCACATGAATGAGTTAAATTTCACCGCTTCCTCCTCAGGCCAGAAAAACCTTTTAGAGTTCATTAACAGATGGAATGGAGAAAACCTTTAGGTCAGTGTTTTCCAACCTGGATATTTCACGTTAGATACCAAAGCTAGAAAAAAGCATCAACAGGTAGTGGGTTTAAAGTACATTCATCCATCCTTCCACTGACACCAAAACAAAGAATTACCTGAATTAATTTTGGTTTAACCAGGACAGCAGCCAGTGGCTGGTGCTGACAGCAGCAAAATACAAAACACCATAAGTATCCTTGAGGCTCTAGGTTAAAGTCTATTTTGCCTCTGCATCCTGCCCATCTGAGCAGAAAGACTGGCTTAGCTTGTAAATGTGACTTCATAGGAACATGGCAAAAGACAGAGATATCATAAGCCATAAATGTTTCCAGATGGGGGCATTTCTGATGAACTTTCTACTTCTGCCCCTAAATTAAGCACTGTGAAATTTTTACAAAGATTGAGAAGATTTGAGCTTTAGGGTTAAGTGTGGTGGGATTCCTTTTCCTTCTTTCCTCTCCCTCTCCCTCTCCCTCTCCCTCTCCCTCTCCCTCTCCCTCTCCCTTCCCTTCCCTTCCCTTCCCTTCCCTTCCCTTCCCTTCCCTTCCCTTCCCTTCCCTTCCCTTCCCTTCCCTTCCCTTCCCTTCCCTTCCCTTCCCTTCCCTTCTCTTCCCTTCCCTTCCCTTCCCTTCCCTTCCCTTCCCTTTCTCCTTGTTCTCTCTCCATCTTCTTTGCTTCTTTCCCTCTTTTTCTTTCTTTTTCTTTTTACTCTTCCTTCTTCTGAAAAACAAAGCAGCTAAGAGGAAGGAAACCCTGCTTTGAAAAAAAAAATGTATATCTGAATATATTCCTAGAAGCCTGCAAGCAGAGAGAGGCAAAAGAAAGAGAGCAAGCTCCTTTTGATAGTAATAGTGAGCCAGTGGAACATCTTGCAAGGAACTACCCTTGTCTTAGGAAATTAAAAAGATGTGTGTAGCTGTTAAAAAGCCTGAGAAAAGTGGCTGTGGTTCTTAAGTAAGGCAGTCCTGCAAGAGGAAGTATACAAGAGTGAGGAGTAGTAGAGTAGGAACCATGCTTTTAATCTGGTCTTGGACATTATTAGTTCTAAGTATACTGGAAGGAATTATGACCAAACTGGAGTTTTCAGTTTAGATTCTGAGTCTTTGATGCTTTATGAAAGTAATTTGATTGCATCGAATGGGTCCCAGGGATAGGAACCTTAGTGCATAAGTATCACCGATCCACGTCATTAAAAAACCCTCAATCTGCACTTTTTTTCCTTCTTTTTCACAGTGCTAATATTCTTTAGACATAAGAGGCCCACAGCTGAATCAGCAGGGAGATTGATTTCTCTCTCTCCCTTTAAAAGAGAGAAAGGAGGTCCCTTTGGGTCAGGGTTAAGGGCTTGGAAGGGGCCTAATGGGAAAGTTCATCTCACAGCTGCCAGCAGTATATAGTACCAGGCCCGTGGATAACAACAGGATGTGGGTTTTGAGCACTGTCAGCTCCTTCATGATATATTTCTTTTTAATTTTCTCCTTTTAAAATAATACACCAGCAAAGAACATTCTTTATTATCATAACAAAATCTCTGCTCCAGTAACTCTGAGACGTTCCTAATTGTTTTCAGTCTGTCAGGAACGCTTTCTGTTTGCATTTCTGCAACCACTCAAGAGATTGCTGTAAAGAAAACAACCAAAAAAAAAAAAAATGGCCTGGGCTGACTCAGGGGCTGGGTAATGGGTTACGGCACTTTCACTCACTGCCTCTGAGCAAGACCAAAGTGCTGAGTTGGTTGGTACCAACCCCTCTGTTGTGCTCGAGTGTCAGCTTTGAACAGCCAAGTCCAAGCTGTTGTTAGTGCTTGGGGTCAGCAAACAGATCCAGTGACAGTCAGCGAGTTGAGAATAAAAGCTGGGGGTTGTGGAAGGCACGGGGAAATCACTGCAGTCAACCAAGTGAGGAGATGGAAGGTGAAAGGGAAGAGTGCATGCAGCTCTTCACACCATCTTCGTATTTACAGCGCCATGAATGACAAATAGCAATGCTTTCACTTGCATTTCCCGCAGAGAAAAACACATCTGATCTAACTTTTCACACCGTGTCATAAAAAGTGATCTCATTAACGTGAGAGCAGCATGATTTCTGGGAAGAGTCTTGTCCTGACGGTTGCTGTTGAACCCACAAGTGTGAGCAATGCCAAGGAGCTGTGGGATGGAAGGCACTCACACTGCCTGCTATAAGGGCTCAACTGATGTATCACATCTGTTTGTCTCTCCTAGTGGAACAGTGAACAATGGTCCTTCAGCAGATAGGTTAGGCTTCTTGAGCTTGGTGATAAGATGCAGTGGTCACAGTAGGGCTGGTCCTGGAGAAACCTGAGTCTTGGCCTGTTGGATATGGGACACAACCAGCAAAAAACAGAGGGGCGGTGGATCAGCTCAGTTGAGGTTTATTCAGGATCACTCAGGAAGATGAAGACGGGCCACGGTGCCAAGCTCCTAAATCACAGCTCGGTGCTGTAACCACCTGTTCCACCTCTGGCCATCCGGGCCCCAGATGTCTCTTGGTGCAGAAGGAGCTGCAGAAGAGTCAGGGCATAACCATCAGGGTACAGTGAAAGATGCTTCATTTCCAATCTGCAGGGGTTCTTGTGGTTGTACAAGCAGCCTAAAAAAAAATGAAACAAACCACCTAAATTCTTTACTTGGGGAGTGGTGTGGCCCTGGCATAGGAGGCCCAGAGATCTGTGGTGCCCCATCCCTGGAGATGCTCAAGGCCAGGCAACTCAGGCTCTGGGCAGCCTGAGTTGGTGGGTGGTGTCTCACCAGGAGGCTGGAGCTCAGCAGGCTTCAAGGTCCTTTCCAACCCAAGCCACTGTGTGTGTGATCCCTGGGAATCCTGCTCCCGGTCAGTACCCAAGATGTGTATGAGGGGCCTCTCAGTGGGACATGGCTTCCCACCTGTTTTGCAGCAGCATAAGGAGCTCTGCTGAGCACAGCGCAGCAGCCAGGCCACTGCTTTCCCACAGGAAGCGCTGGATGCAGAGATAAGCTCCTCCACATGAACACACAGATAATAGCAAATCTCCAGCAGCCAGCAACATGAAGCACAGCAGCCACGGCAGCTGCCGGGAACTTGGGGGCTCTGACACGTGCTTTATGAAGAAGCAAGATTGCTTCCCCCCTCAGCTCCCAGACAAGGGGGTCCTTGGCTCTCCTGGCTTATCAGGAGGGCCGCTGCTGCTGTTGCCTGTCCTCCCCATGCTCCTTGACTGCCTGCGCTCTCTGCAGCAATTGCAGAGGTGCACAACATGGCTGCAGGCAGGAGAGGAGTAAACAAGCTCTAGAACAAAACAGAAAGTGCGTTCTCATACAAACCTCATTAATAATGGAGAGTGAATGAGAGAAATGCTAAATATAAATATTTCTAGTTGGGAGGAGAGGGAACAAGCTGCACTGCTGCAAAGAGGGAACAGGAAAGGTGAAGCCTTTCAGAGTTTACATCACTCCCCCATAAAACACAATCTGGGGTATTTTTCAGATGCTGCTATACGTAGCTGGGCATGGGATGGTAAACATCACTGACAAATATGCAAATAAATCCCTTGTACATTGAGATCTTTATTATCTCTGTTACTTTTCTTCTGTGTCAGTTTAAAATCTCCAGTTTTGCTTCTTACTGCTGGCTCTCCAGAGAACTTGAATTCCTGCAGAACTGATCATGCATTTTCTCAGGTCAAGTGAACTTGGACTATATAGCAGTCCTCAGTGAACACATACCTTTTGGAGACATGCTGCCAGCAGCAGCTGTGGTTTAGCAAGGAATTCCTTATCCTGGGCCACTGGGCTACTGCCTAGCCTGTCATCCAGTCGAGTGCTTCAGAGCTGAGTAGAGGAAATGTGGTACTCTGCCCATCAGTGTCTCCCATGCAGTGAGACATAAGGACCTCCTACGTTTGCAGTCCATGCGTTCTTTCTCTTTTGTGCTGCCCATTAATCTCAGAAATGCATATGAAATTGATTTTCTTCTCATGACATTGTTTTCAAATGACTCTTCTGTTTTCTTCTGCTTGGTTTTTGGCAATCTCAGGGGCTTGGGATCTACAAGGAACGTAGTTCAGAGCTTCTCTGAATGTTCCAGTGCTGGCTGTCTCCTGTGTTTCATTGCTCATGGGTGCACCAGGAAACCACAGAGAACAGAGGCATCGGGCTGGGAGAACTCATTGCAAGAATTGAAGTAATACTAGCAAATAATCAGCAACGAGGTCCTCCTGAGCTTACAGAACCAAGAGTAGGGATCCCAGATCTGCTGGTCTTTTGGGTGGTTGTTTTTGTTGGTAGAGGTGTTTTCTGTTGTGTCAGTGTTTTGGAATTTTATTCTGTCGATTTTTTTTTTACTACAAAATCCAGAAGAAAAACCTCAAAGACTCTGTTTAATACGCGCTGCACTTCTGAACAGCAACATTCCCAAACAGCAAAGCTCCCCCAGCCGCTCTCTCTTCGGCTGCAAACAGCGAGCTTACATGCAGGGAGGGGGAAAAATGCAGCCACATTCCTTTCGCACTCCCACTCGCCTCTGAGGTTCTTCCACTTCCTTCCTATGGCTTTTTTTAGAACTGTAGTGTTTTTCTCACGTCCGGCAACAAAGGATGTTTTGTGCTGCTGCCGGGGTTGTTGCTTTCTTTTTCTTTTTTTCTTTTTTTCTTTTTTTTCTTTTTTCTGTGTGTATGTGTGTGTGTTAACTTCAAATGCAGCGATCATGTTTGAAAATATCACTCTTGTTTGTGTGGGAGCACAACTTTTTTTGCTCTCCCGTACCTTGCAAGCAATGATCAAATGCTGGAAATTCGTTTAGCTGGTTAAATTCCCCCACCAGATTCGACATTTGTATTTTCCTGGAACTACCTTATTTACTTGTAAAAACCACTGTGCTGCAGCTCTAAAGGTAGAACGACATTCAGGAGCTTGCGGGGATTTCTCTGCCCTATTACTGAATGAGCAATGGCATCACTCCAGAATTAGCGTGGTGCAGCTGTGAGCAGAGCGTGTGGCATAAATTGGTTCATAGCTCATAAAAAACCCCAAACTCCTGTGGTGTTTTCAGTAAACATTTCCAATGAGGGAGCAACGAGGAGCTGATCAATAACAGAACCCCAGTCTCCAAGGGCTAGAGCCAGCTCTCCCATTTTTATGGCAGTGTAACAGTATGAAATCAGAGCAGGGAAATGCATCCAGGATTAAACCTTTGGGGTTTCTTCTTGTCCCCAGCCACCATAGCCCGGTCTTTGTCATGGTGACGAATTGACCGTGGTCACACACACTGACATTACTCACTCCAAGAAGGGAAACTCCAAACATCAGCCATCCCTGTGTCAGCAGCACCGCACAGGTACTGCAGCTCCATTGGTTTCTGCAGCAGTTGGTGCATCAGCATCTGGGAAAGAAGGCATTCAGCTCAGCTGAAAAACATAAGGACTGCTGCCTTACCTGTCACCCTATTGCTCAAATGCCCCAAAATGCAAGAGTGAATGGAGGGAGAGTTGTTGCTTGGGTCACCCACTGCGCAAAAGCTATTCTTGCTTTCCAAGCCCAGCTCCAGAAATCTGTGCTGCAATGCTTTAAGGTGTTGCTCCTTTTTCCCTGCAGCTGTGCATCCTCCCTTTTCTTCCAGATTACTCCTTCGCAGCTTCCTGGGTTGCCATATGAAAAGAAGGCTCTGGGGATACCTGAGAGCTGCCTTTCAGTATCTAAAGGGGGGCTGTAAGAAAGAAGGGAGAGACAATTTAGCAGGATTGTGATAGGATGAAGGGAAATGGTTTCAAACTGAAGGAGGGGAGATTTAGATAGTATATATGGAAAAAGTTTTTTGCACTCAGGTTGGTGAGGCACTGGCACAGGTTGTACAGAGGGGTGGCAAATGCCCCATCCCTGGAGATATTCAAGGTCAGGCTGGACAGGGCTCTGAGCACCTGACGGAGCTGTAGGTGTCTCTGTTCATTGTAGAGGGGTTGGATTAGATGGCTTCTAAGGGTCCCTTCCTACTCAAACCATTGTATGATTTATGATTCTATATGGACACTGGCTGTGGGCTTCCTAGCCCAGGGCTCAGGCCCACACGTAGAGGCTGTTCCGTGTTAAGGTGCCAGGCAGTGGACTGGGAAGCCCGGGGCACACTTCCCTCTTTTCTCCTGCCAGTTCTGCTGCAAGGGCTGTGACTCCAACACCTGGGGTGGTAATATCTTGAAGCAACCACAGCTGTTTACCAAAAGTGAGTCAGTCTGCCATCGGGTTTGGCTAACATGAGCTAGCAAACCTGATTTAACCTCAGCCCGTTCCTTGGTGTACAGAAAGCCACTTGCAGCTGCTCTCAGAAAGGCGTTTGCGCCAGCTGGGTCAGAATGCCACCCACGGGAAGGAGATGCCAGATGTCCCCAGTGAGACCCAGCCCGCACCACAGAGCCTCGTCACCAGGAGCTTTGTGTCATGCTGTGAGCATGTCCTAACACCATTGGGAAGTGCTGGCCAGCTCTGCTGTGACCCCAACAGATTCATACCCTGAGCCATCAGCGGGTGTTTTCCCACCCAGCGACTACTATTTCTTATACGACTCCGCTGTGCAGAGAAGTGACACCCAGACCTGTGGCCAGTTCTCTGTTGGTCATGAGAAATCAAAATTAGGTATAGCTTGCTGCCATTTTAACCTGTAGGGCAGAAGTACCTTTGACTATTTGCCCACATAAGCATTCAGTAAGGATCAATGGGGAGATGCTGGGTTTGCTTTGTGTGGTTTTACACTCTTGCTGCCCTACTGCTACCCCTCAGTGAGCTCCTAGGTCACACTAGCTGCTTCTCTTACTGTAACATTGCTGCCCTGCATTTATTTCCATCCCGTTAGAAAAAACACAGTTTAGATCTCCATTCCTAGTGGTATTTGTGATCCTGTTTGAGTAAAGAGAAGCAGGTGCTGGTGCCCCTAAATCCAGCTGGGACCTGCACTGCTTCCCCAACATGTCCCAGCGATCAGGAGGGCAATGCCTTCATCACAGCTTACAAGCAGAGCCTGACAGGAAGCATGGAAATGTACCTGCTTTGCCTCTTTCAGTAAATAGGCCTTAGGAGTGAGCAGGATGCACCTTTAGAGGCTGGCTGTGGTGAGCCTCCTGGTCAGCACCAAGACTGGTATGCTTGGTCCTGGCCCACGGAGCTGCAGGGAAGAGAAGGTCAGAGATGTGGGACATGGCTGATCTCACATGAGCCCCGAGGTCTCCGGTGTGTTGTTGGTACCGATGTGAAGGGCTGTGCCATCAGGGAACCACTCTCAGTACGAAAACGCAGACCCCAGATCCACTCTACCAATCGCAAACAACCTCTGGATAAATTTCAGCTGAAAACTGGCTCTTTCATACCTGCACTTGACAGCCAGACAGAGATCCTTTCATATTTAAAAATAGAAAAAGCAATTAATTATTGGAGTCAATATAAGCCTGAATCTGGCTCAGTGTCTGCAGTGATCTGACTGCAGGAGAGGCCATGGGGGCTGTGCCCGTTGGCCCTGGGGACACCCCAGCATTTGGGCTGCAAAACTGTTCCATCCTCAACACAACACAGGCTCAGTCCGCATGGCAGCAGGGTCAGTGAGCAGTGAACAGTGAAGGCAGCTTCCTAACCCCCATAAAGAGCTCTGTGGGGTCAGGGCTTCTTCGTCAAATCCAGCCCTGGGGCACGGTCAGGCCCAGCTGCTCAAGTCCCTCTTTCTATCCCTCCTGGTACAGTGTGTAGCACTGCTGGTGAGTCAGAGGCAAGCCCTGGTTTCCTGTCTGGTGCTGCAACACCAGCAAGAGGTTCCTGGGCAAGCCCTGAGTGCCAGAGCCACAGCCTCCTTCCCACATCTGAGTGACCCAGCACAGTGGGGGTGCAGACGGGCTCCTCTTTGCTGTCCCATCTCGCCAGTGTGAGATGGTGGAGATTCCTGCCTTGGTGGCATGAAGGATCTCAATACCATTCAGCCCTTGGCGGGCTCTAAGTCTTTTGGAAACCAGTAAAGGCATCACAAGGCAGCTTTCCTTATCATCTGGGCACACTGATTTCAAACACACGGTGACTGCTCTTTAAACCTGATCTGCCTTACAGGGCTGCTCACTCCTGTGGGGCCAGCTGAGCTGCAGTGAGCGAGGAGACCCTTTTCTTCTCCATACACTCACAGGGATAAGAGGATTTTGTTAAAAAGCGACCACAGTTTGTTCATCCTGGAATGGAAACTTTATTTATAGAAGCTACACCAGCAACAGGCACCCTGAGCCCTAGCAACAGCAAAGGGACTCCATTTTTTTTTTTTTGTGGGAAATGCAGTGAGATGCTGCATGCCAGCGGCAGGTTTTGTTCCTAAGTTGCCCTCTCTGTGCCTATTCCTTCTCTTCTGGAAGCTCCAGGTCTGAAATCCAGGCTTCTTTTCTTCCACTGCAGAGGTTTCGCTTCTTTCCCCTAGCATCAGTGTGTTGTGGTGCCTCTGGGTGCAACCAAGCTCAGTGGTGAGTCCCTCCCTGGGGTGTAGAAGATTCCTCTGGTGTCCTGAAGGCAAGGGAGCCCCAAACCACCTGCTTGTTTCAGCAGATGGCCTGAGCTAGAGGTCACGTTGCTCCATGACTCTAGGGCTGTGGGTGCCCTCCATGGGCTGTGGTCCATATCCAAAGCCCCTGTCCTGCAGATCACTGCCGGGTGATCCACACAAACTCAGTTCTGTAGGAAAACCCCTGTTCTGAGAGCTACGCAAGACTTCAGTTTATCATATATATAAGCCCAGTCACATCCAAGCTGCTCCTGGCACACCTCCTCACTTTCCATTCAGACACTTAGAATGAGCATCTGGCTCAAGTTTGCCCAAGTAATTGATGCTTTACGTAGTGATACAGGGGTTTGGAGTGGCTTCGGCCTCAAGTGCACCTTTCTAAATGGAGTTTGTCCATGTAAATTAATTTTTGGCAATGCAAGGGTGTTGGAATTACGTGATCTTTGAGGTCCCTTCCAACCCAAGCCATTCTATGATTGTATGATTCCGTGACACATCTCATCCTTTACATTTGGTTATTCCTTAAGCTAGCCATTGGCCCAGATGAATACTGGCAAGATGCTGCTGACTGCATGCTGGTCTATACTGTATCACCTTCACCAGTTTTCCATCTCTTTCTACACGCAGCTGTAGATTATCTGGGTTGTTCTTGTTAATAGGAGACAGATGGGAACTGGGTGTCAGTCCTGAAGCGTAGGAGTTTCATAGCCTTTTTTAAATGCATGGTATTAAAGATCATTTAGAATGAAATTAGTTTCTGGCATTTAACAATTGGTGAGACTAAATAATGTGCACAGTGGAGAGGCCAGAAGGGAGTAATTCTGTGGTCTGAACTTCACCCCTGGGCTCCAGGCTGATGTAGCCTCATCTGGCACAAGGGGACAGATTCTCGCATGCTCTCCATCTCCCATGTTTGCTTTGCACTGCACAATGCTCAGTCCAGTGGGTTTCTTTGCCTTTTTCAATTGGGTAGTATTTAATTTAGGATTAGTGTTGGTGCTCACATTGGTATATCTAGGACCTTGAACATTAGACAGATCAGATTTTGTGGAGTTTACTTTGATTGGGTCTACCAAAACCAAGAGGAACTGCTTGGAGTAGGGTATGCAGAGTACTAAAATGAACCTCTGGACTTCTAGTTGTGGCCAAAGAACAACCACACTGCATCTGGAAGGGCTCTGTCAAGCCCAGGGTGCTGTCCTGCTCCTGGCTGAGAGTGGACACTGAAGAAAAAATGTATGAAAACAACAATCACAACACAGCTCTTCCCAGTGCAACTGTAGTGCTAGGAGTTCCTGAACCAGACTGTGTATTTGTATGTAGTTGTTCTGATGGACTTTCCCTCCACACGTTTGTCTCACTGTTTTTCTAACTTTTGATCTCTGCAACAGTTGATGGCAATGAGTTTAACTTGCACTGGATGGAAAAATAATTTCTTTGGTTTGCTTGAAACCTGCTACCTGCTAATTGCATTTAATGTGAGGTGGTTCTAACTTGCCAGGCTGCAAGAACACGGCACATCTGCAGCTGTGACTGCTGCACTGTGCTTACAGATGGGAGAAGCGGGGAGGTGCCCCGGTTTCTTTAGAGCTCCTTCCTCCAAATCTTGAATCACAGTATCACAGGATCACCAAGGTTGGAAAAGACCTTCAAGATCATCCAGTCCAACCATCCACCCATCACCAATAGTTCTCACTACACCATGTCCCTCAACACAAAATCCAGACGTTCCTTGAACACCTCCAGGGTCAGTCACTCCACCACCTCCCTGGGCAGCCCATTACAGCGCCTGACCACACTTTCAGAAAGTGATCCTGCTCCCCAATTAGCTCATCTCTGCATCTCTCTGCACCTTTGTGCCTCCCGGACAGGGGAAGGAGGAAGAGGGTAGATTCTGTAGCGGTATCATTTCATTTGTTTCATATTGATGTTGGCTGGGATTTTTCCTATGAAAGCACTCAGTTTGCCCCATTCTCTCTGGAGGCCAAATAATGGACAAAAATGGAAAGCTCGGGAAAAAAACAAAAATGAAAGCTTGGGTCATTTGGAACATGAGGATACTGTAGGTCTAAAGGAAGTGGTTTTCAGGTGCCCTGCAAGTCCTTGCCAGAATTCTCTGCCACAATTGCATGGGTGACGGCAGAGATCTTAATGTGGCTGTGCGGGGATGCGCGGTAACAGCTCTGACTGAACTGACAGCAGCTGTCTGCTTATTTACATACAGCAAACGATGTACGCTCCTACGTTCTCTGTCAGCTCTGATTTTTTCTTTCTTAATTTACATCCTCGGAGGAGTTCTTCTCTCATGGTGAGAGAAACCACCCTCTCAATTCAGACCCCAGGGTTAAATATCCAAAGCTGGCGTCTCCCTCCTTGCGCTGTTCCTGCTGGAAGGATGCACTCCACCCCCAGCTTTTCTGCTGTGTCCAAGGGTGCTTGTAAACCTCAGGAGATTTTATTGGTACAACAATGCCATCAGATTATGCTGGCAAAGACCTCCTTGGACACATCTGGCAAAGCTGGATTGTTTTTTTAAAACCATTTTCCACAAGTAAAACAAGTTCTACTGGTAGAAGCATGGTTTTGTCACTGTAGCTGTATCTGCTCTAGAAATTGTTTTTTTAGGGCTTGGTGGGGGTGAGCTCTTCTCTCCCCTGATCTGGAAGAGAGAGTGGATAGGAAGATGGCTAAGTGCTACTGATAGTAAGCTATTAAGGGCAATAAAAACAAAGGTTGGCTGCAAAGGCTTGCGGAAGGCATCACTGTAGTTAGGAGGAAGGCACTAAAACAGCAGATTGATTTAGATAAATGTGTTCTGCATGGAAAAAAGAATGAAACAGAGCCAGGTAAATTCCCTAGTTCTGCCATTCCTTCTCAGAAGGGATGTTCTAGAAAATGAAAAGGTACCAAAGTTACAACACTGACACAAAGTGTAAGATCATTTCTAGTTGACTGGAACTCTCCTGTCAGAAAAGGGAATGACTAGGAAGGTGCGATCCTGAATGCTCTGCAGCAAGGCAACAGGAAGCAATTTGGACTGCTTTTCAATACACACCTATGGGACATCCAACAAGGTTGGGCAGTGCCAGAGTGGGACAAGCAGAAGGGCTGGTCAGTGCTTCACATGCACACAGACCATGGCACCCGCTGCTGCACCATGCAGTATGTGCTAAAACATCTGTAAAGTAAAAAGCGATTAAATGTATCGCAGGAAGAAAAATCCCGAGATTGACAGCGATGAAATGCCAAGGCTCTGTCTCAGGAGATTCCTAAGCTACAAACAGCTAGCAACTGGTGGAAAAGACAAAGGATTTATTCGTATGTGTTTATGCCAGTCTCATTCTCTTCCCCATGTACCAGCTGTTTGCCTAAGCTGGAGATGGGACATGGGGACAGGCTGGAACTAGGCTGGCCCATGCAGGAATAATACTTATATTTGGGATAATCTTCACGTACATCATTTTCATTCAGATACAATGCTGGGATCATGAATTGCGAGTGTGTCATAACACAGAATCAAAGTAAGACAGTTAAGCTGCAAAAAAGTGACCTGTACTTCAAAAGCAACTACATTAAAATCAAAATAAGAAAGCATACAGTGGCAAATTGGAAATTAACAAAGTGGTGAACTTTTAAAAAGCAGTGTGCAGGTATCCCTAATCAGTTCTGCTCATCTGTCCTCAGCATGCATTTGTAACTTTCATTCACTTGCAAAGATATCTTACATTTTGAAAGCTTGCATGATGCAAAGAGTGAAAATTTCCTAATTGGACTGACTCAACTTCTTCCACTGCCTCACAATGGGGAAAAATAATTGGACTCACCTTTTTGCAAGGCAGTCATCTGTTCTTGGCACAACCAATTCAGTCCCTCAGCATCATCTTCTAACAACTTTTAGAATGGGATCATAGAATCTTTTGAGTTGAAATGGACCTTTAGAGGTCATTTAGTCCAATTCCTCTGCAATGAAGAGACACTTACAGCTAGACCAGTGTGCTCAGAGCTTGGTCCACCCAGAGAAGAGCTAGAAGAGGTGAAGATCTGGCATATGGTGGCAGTGATGTAACCAGACCCGTGGAGATACTGCTGGTTCCTCTTGGGCCCTAAACTTTCTAGCCTAATGCTCACACTTGGGTTTTCTGAGCACTACGAGGACTTTTTGGCAATACTTTTGCTCCATCCCAATGTTAGCTGCATTGAGATATCAGGTAACGAGCGGATTGTTATCTTGAGAAGCAAACTCCCAGGCTTCTTTCTGAACTTATGAAAGTAGACAATTAATTATTAAGAAGAAATCAGCAAAGAAAGAGGTTTACTTCGAAGTAGGGATTTAAAATCTAGCTAGAAGACTGGTGCTTTTTTTCTTTAGAAACTTGAAAAGAAAAGCAGATAGTGCTAAACATGACATAAATACTTGTGTGTTGACCCTGGATTTGTGAGAGCACGCTGCATGTGAGAGCAGCAATAAGAGTTGCACAGCTGATCTCCATCACTCACACAAATTAGCTGAATAAACAGAATCACAATCATAGAACGGTATGGGTTTTGGAAAGGATCTTAAGGCTCATACAGTTCCAACCCTCTGCTATGGGCTGGTTGCCCCCCACCAGCTCAGGCTGCCCAGGACCCATCCAACCTGGCCTTGAGCACCTCCAGGGATGGGGCACCACAGCTCTCTGGGCAGCTGTGCCAGGGCTCAGCCTTACTTCGTAGAAGAGATGCTCCAGCCCTCTGAGCATCCTCATGGCCCTCCTCTGGACCCACTCTAACATCTCCGCATCCTTCTTGTGTCAGGGGCCCCAGACCTGGGTGCGGTTCTCCGGATGGGCCCTCATGAGGGCAGAGCTGAGGAGGACCGTCACCTCCCTCGTCCTGCTGCCACCCCTCTGTTGATGCCTAGATCTGAGCTTTTGGGAGCAGTCAGTGCAATGCCTGGCCCTGGGAATGGAGGGCCATGCAAAGCAGGGCTGCTCTCGGTCTCCCTCCTCTCTCTGAGCCTCCCACCGCGCGGTGCCGCGTGAGAAGCACCTCCTGCTTCCCCAGGACGTGGGCTGACCGCTGGCCCCGCAGGCAGGAAGCTGCCTCCATTTAAGGAGCTGGAGTGGTTCTTGGCAGGGATCGCAGCGAAACATCCCAAACCGTCCTCGTCCTGTTGGCAGAGGGGCTGGTGCAAACCCCACGGTGTGCTCCCACATCGCAAATGCCTCCTTTCCTCCCTTTGAGGTTTTCCAGAATTTCAAAGCGGAAAGAAAGAGAGGGGTACGAGGAAGTTATTAGAGATATATAAAATAAACTTGAAGGGCAGGAAAGCATGTTTCATTTGAGGGAAGGATTGGTGAATGCTTATTATTTTAACAAAGACTTTTTCTGTCGTGAACAAGAGAAGCAGATGTTTAAAAGACGGACAGGAAGCGGCTGTGACAAATGAAAGGATTTTTGATTGAATTCATGAGCTGTGTTTCCTGCCAGTAATTCATTCAACTCCAGGCTAGATCAAAACATAATATTATGGTTTAATCACCACGCTTTTTAACACGGAGCCAGAATATACAAGCTCTTGGTGCTACAGGTAAAAAGCCATTAGTGCAGTTGGCTCAGAGGCTTCTTTTTAATTCTTTATTCATCCTTTTCCTTTAAAGCAAACGCGTTGTCTATCAGCAAACACCTGAGAGCCTCCTCGAGAGCAGTGTTTGGGAATTTGCACAAGCAGGTGGAGAAAGAGTGAAGCACTTTCGGGGCACAGCAGCTGAAATGTGCTGCGTAGAAGTACAATCCAACTTCTGTTGGAGTCTGAGCGAGCTCTGCTTCCACCAGCTGCAGGAGTATGAGATCAAGCTGGTTTGCCTTGAAAGTAAAAAGAAAAAAATCCTGGCATACGGATTATTTTTTTCAGCACCGTTCTGGAGTGTGTGTGTATTTGGGGGGGGGGGGGCATGCATGTGCGTGCGCGCATGTGTTAATTTTGATGTTTTCTGCTTCTCTTCCTTCCTGCTAATGAATTCTATTTGTTTACAGCCTCAAGGAAAGCTTGTCACTAGAAATTTCCTTCGGAGTTTTCAGCTCGAGATTTCACAACCACAGAGCCATTGCAACACAGTGATAAACAAGCTGAGGGAGGCAGCCCTGGAGATTTGAGGCTTCCCTTTTTCACCATTTAGTTAAGTAAATAGCTACCAAATGTGCTGGGAGAGAGAACTTCATCCCTATCTGTAACAAGTAGTAGCAGTAGTGGATCTTTGTTATAAGTCAAACACTGAAGAGTAGACTGTGCTGAGTAGCTCCCCATTATAACACTGCTGTCAGAAATCCTGGCTTTCTGCTCCTGGCACACAGTGCTGTGCTGCAGGCTATGTGGGAGCAGGGAGAACCAAAACAAGGGGCTGCTCACACTGTCTACAGCTCGGTGTCACAGCTCTCGGTTTGCACTTTCTAGGGCAAACGCAGGACCCAACCGAAGCTTGGGAGTTAAACCCAGGACATGTCCTATACACGGTCATCAGCTGCCCTGCACCTGGCCCCTGACCAGGTGTGTGGAGGAGGAATGAGGGCATCTCAGCAGCTTCCTCCTCTGCAGAGTGGCTGCAGGGGACAGTCTCTGTAGGCCTTGGTCCTCAGACTAAGCTCAGTATCCTTAGAGATCTACTGTAATAATCAGGTAGGCTTTCTCTGCTCATTTAATCCATTGTAAAGTTTCTCCCAAGGACCTTCTCATTGTATAAATACACTGGGAGAAGCCTTGAAGTCATTGGAACAGGCTGCCCAGGGACGTGGTGCAGTCACTGTCCCTGGAGGTGCTCAAGAACCATGGAGATGTGACACTGAGGGAGTACTGCATGGGCACGGTGCTGATGGTTGGACTGGGTGACCTTAGTGGTCTTTTCTAGTCTTAACGATTCTGTGATTTCCAGAGTGCTCTGGACAAATGTGGTAAAAGGCAGCTGTATCTGGAGGGCAGGGTGAAATTCTAGGACAAATCCAATTTCCTTTCTTTGGTGAAGGAAAATACAGCTTTGGATCAACCAAAATTTTTTACCAGGATTTGTGAATTTAGCAGGTGGGTTTAGCCATGCAAAGGCAAAGCAGAAACAGAAACATACTGACATTTTCAAAATAGCTAAAAGTTTGTGTTTTTCTTTCATTAGGGCTCAAAGTTTGTTTTGAAATTTTTCCCATCTCTGTAATAACAGAGAACAGGAAAAATCCTTCCACTGAAACAAAAATGTTCCTTTTAAGTTGAATGCAGGTCTCTGCTGTTTGACCCAAATTGAACAGAATTTTTGTTTATTTGAAGGAGGAAAACAAAAAACTTTGGACCACAAAAAAAAGACTAAAAATTAACTAAAGGAATCTAAGGGATAATTAAAAAATATATATAAAATACAAACATATATATATTCGTATTACCTACCTAGGTGGAACTAGGTGATCTTTCAGATCCCTTCCAACCCAAGCCATACTATAATTCTCTGATTCAACTTATTTCTGTTTATTTGGTTGTATGATATGATCACTGATATCAGGAAACATATCTGATACAGAGGTCTGGAACACCTTCCCTATGAAGACAGGCTGAGGGATCTGGTCTTGTTCAGCCTGGAGAAGAGAAAGCTGCAAGGAAACCTCATTGCAGCCTTCCAGTATTTGAAAGGGGGGGGAAATCAACTTTTTACACAGGTAGATAGTGATAGGACAAGGAGGAATAGTTTCAAGCTCAAGGAGGGAAGGTTTAGATTGGATGTCAGGGGAAAATTCTTTGCAAAGAGAGTGGTGATGTGCTGGAAGCGCAGACAGCCCAGAGAGGCTGTGGATGCCCAATCCTTGGAGGTGTTCAAGACCAGTTTGGATGGGGCCCTGGGCAGCCTGGTCTAGAACCAGATCTGGAGGTTGTTGGCTCTGCTTGCGACAGGGGGTTGGAACTTGATGATCCTTGGGGTCTCTTCCAACCCAAGCCATTCTATGATTCTATGATTCTGTGATGAGACCCCTCTCTTGCGCAGAAGATACATCACACATTTAAGGACATAGACAAGAGAATGGCTGAGGTAAGGAATAAAGACAGGGCATTGAAATATGCCTTTTTCCTTTCCAGTAGCAGAAAGCAGAGGAACAGCCTCACCTGTTTTACTCTCCATGCAGCCAGCAGCTGAGGCAGCCCAGAGAAATGCTTGGAGTTTTCCAGTCCCCCAGCAAAGCCAGGAGTGCATTAATCCTGGCCGTGGTGTAGGCAGGGAGGAGGCTACTTTTGTCCCATCTTCACTGCCAGACTTGTGCCCAGCGAGTGGCTGCTCCTTGGTAAACAGCATAATCATGAAATGTCAGCTGCTGCTTATGGTTTAATTGCTTTTGAATTTTAGCACGCAGCTCCTCATTCACAGCAAATTGGCATTTCGTACAGTCAAGATTGTGCTATTAGCTGCACAATAGAGAGGCTGGTTTTCTGTAAATATTGAAATTTGGTAATTATAACCCAACAGTTATTAACGTACCATGGCAGATAAATACTTCGGCCTCTGAATCTGCTGTGAGCAAACCTCCTTCCGGTGAGGAGCGTCTCATCTGTGCGTGGAGGGAGGCTCTAGCTGCCACGTTCCATTAACACCACGTTAATGAGCCAAGTGCCCACGCACCGCGATGAAAACATACCCTGAAGTGTAGCAGATGGGCTCAGAAGCCAAAGCCACACAATGGGAAAACCTAAGAAATCATAGTTAGATTCAGCGGAAAACAAAAGCTGGGCAGCTCGACCTTCCTTGTAGTAAATATCCCAGAGCAGCAGGCGTTCTTGCATCTCCCTGGGTGAAATTGTGGACTTTCTGCTGACTGCAGGAAGAAGAGGGTCTCATCTGGTTGCAGTCAGTATGTCAGAAGCAATCCAGGAACTGCTGCTGATTGACTGCGCTGTGCACCGGTGTCTCCAGCAAAATCCTGCAGCGATGCTCATGGAGCACTGGTGATTCGGTCCTGAGGGTATCCGTGCTGCAAACCCTATCACCAGAGCTGCTTAAAATAAGAGAAACAAAAGCAAGTTGGCAAGGATGGCTGAATAAGCATGGGGGAAAGCACTAATAAGTTCATTGGGTAAATGCTTAACAACTGTCATGTGGTCATGCATGAGTGACACGTCCCTTTACACCGGTAGAAGGGCTGCAGTGTCCCTCCTGGTATTAATGGTGGCAGAGCAGAAAAAGCCCTTGTGGATTAATTTCTTTGCTGGGCAGCTGTGGATATTGCACGTGGTTTTAAAGAATTAATTCTTTTACAGAGCAGTGTAACTTTTAACCCTCCCACCAGTGCTGCATCACTGCACTTCACTCTCCTTAGTGAGGATGTTATGTATGTGAAAGATGCAATTAAAATTAAGCTAAGTTTTAATTATATACATCAGGTAGAGTAATAATGCATCCTTGAAGTCTTCTGATAAAGCTATGTGTAACTACTTCTAACGAGCGATAGGACAACATGTAATGGCCTTAACTTGTACCAAGGGAGGTTCAGGTTGGATATTAGGAAAAAAATGTTCTCGGATAGAGTGCTGATGCAGTGGCACAGGCTGCCCACAGAGGTGGTGGATTCACCACCCTGGAGGTGTTCAAGAGCCATGGAGATGTGGCACTGAGGGATGTGGTGAGTGGGCATGGTGGGGGTGGGCTGGGGTTGGACCAGGTGATCTCAGTGATCCTTTCCAACCTTAATGATTCTATTGTTCTGTGAAATGCTTAGTAGGCATCAGCACAAGTATCAGTGTGAGCATTCTTAATGCCACACATCCAACTTCCCCTATCTCCCCTATAAGCAGTTCTGCTTGTGAATGCAAAATGATTTCAAGCAGAGGAAGAGATGCTGCTTGTTTTCCAGCTTTTTGATACAATTGGGTGTTTTTGAACAAGATTGTTTGCTTACTAGGTTTGGATACTGCCATCACTGGGAAAGGCTTTTTAGATAAAAAATGCTATTTCCAGTCATTCAGAGGAAAGTACCAGCCTTAAGTGCAGGAGATCTGAAGCACTGGTGTGACTTAGCAGGATAAGTCATTGAACGTGCTTTCCTTCACTCTTCTGGTGGGCGATGTTTGTATTTTACATCTCTGCCCTGCCCTCTCTGTCAGTGTGCCTGGGGAAAAGGCAGCTGAGCCCCTGCACCATGGTGATCTCCGCTCAGTCTGTGCCTGCTTAGGAAAAGGAGAAGTTGATAAAAAGGGTTACTAAAAATGGGCAAACACATGCTTCCAGTTTCCAGTGGCCAACAAGAAACTGGTTTGTAATGCACACGGATGCCTGTGTTAAATATATTAATGTGATAGATAGCTCTGCAACCTTCTGCATCAGAGAGCAGCAACTGGGAGGCACATTGCCCATGCGGTTCTGATTGGTTTTGGTCAGGGCCATATTCTGATGAGAGAAAACTTTGTTTCCCCATGCTGTCCTACAAAGATGGCTTGTCACCTTATCTTTGTCTGTTTTCATTGTAGAGGAAAAGTAATTGTTACATATGAGGATTATTGGAGAAATGGTGGCTTGGCTGAAGACATAATGTAGTAATTACAGACTAAACCGAGCCATGCTGATGCAGTGTAAGTGCATTTGCCTCTGAGTGTGGAATATTGTCACGTCCACATTCACATGTTTTTTGTCAGAGGGAGGAGAGGGGCTGTGTGTAAAGCTGACCGTGTCTGGCCCATCCCCTGCATGTGTGGTAAACCTTTGGGATGCAACAAGCCTACCATTACAACAGAAAAACAGCAGTGTGCCCCAGCTTAAAATGGACCAACAGCTCATTTTCTAGTGGCTTGTTTTCTGGGGGATTCAATTGTCCTGCGTCTGACAACTGCTTCTGGTCTTTTGTAGCTGCAAGGAGACACCAAACAACTCATTCTCACTGTTTTGCTGGTGCTTCCTACTAAGTAGCAACACATGGCTGCTGGAACACCACAGAAGCCAGCGACCTAATGCACAGCATGACAGCCAGCTCTTGGCAGCACCCTGTGCCCTCTCAAAGAGAGTAGGAGATTATACAGAGAACCAGAAACCTCGGACTGCTCTGTGTGTGTTTTCGTTTGTTGCATGGCACTCCTAGCCACATTCTCACAAAGTCCCAGCCCTCCTTTCTGGAGATGACACTTGAAGTGAAGGCAAAAATCTTCAAAGCTTCGGTGGTTGTTTACATCAGCAGCACGTGGCATGGTCCAGAATCCCAGAATCCCAGAAAGGTGGAGGTCAGAAGGGATTTCTGGAGGTCACCTAATCCAGCCCCTTCATCTAGACTATGTCCAGATGAATAGAGTTGGACTCAATGATCCTTACAGGTCCCTTCCAACTCAGGTTATTCTATGATTCTATGAATGGACCCATTCCATTCCATGAAGCTGGTAGCATCCATTTTGCCCCATGGAGTTTGGATGTAGCTCTGCATAGCCCAGAGCAATGCTGAAGTTCAGAAGGCTTTGCCTCGAGGGATTTTGGATTTTGCAAGCAGCAGAATAAGATACTGCTGCAGTAACTGAGCCTGCCCCGTGAAAACTGTGTTGTAAATGGATGGAGAGATCTTTGGTTGTCTCTTTGCATGGCGCTGGTGTGCTGCAGGGTTAGAGAGCTAAGGGATTTCTGAATACAGGGGAAGGACAAGCCTTCTGGAGCTAGGTGTTCCTCTGGAATCGCTGCAGCCTCCAAAACAAAAGGTGTGAGAACTTCTGTGAGACCAGCTGTGACAGGGTGTTGCATTGCCAACAGCCCACATGTCTGCTGTAGTTCTGTATTCTGCCTTCACAGGAGCAGAGTGTGGCAGGGGTGTATTTTTGCCCAGGGTAAGGCACATCTCCACAGCCCATGGTGCACCAAACCCTGCACTTCCTTCAAATGCAAAAACATTACTGCATATTTTGGGGCAGTGACTGCTTACTTTGGTACCTTGCCTGCCTTCACAAGGATAACAGCCCAGATGAAACTGACATACATCTGGTCTGTAGTGAGTAACATACGATAAAAACTGTAATGGTCTTGTCCGCTCATACAGCAAAATCCAGAATGGAAATGAAGAAATTTAGTCATGGCACCAGTGAAAGTGGGATTTGCAGAAGGCAGAAGACAGAAGACAGAGTGGCAGCCAGAGCAGGGTGGCACTGGGGCTGGACCTCTGTGAGCTCCACACCAGTTGAATATCCAGCTTTATTTCCATAGCTACAGACTACCATTTCTATTTCTTCTTCTTCTTCTTTTTCTTCTTCTTCTTCTTCTTTTTTTTTTTCTGATGATGGAAAAAACGACATCCTTTTGGGCTTGACTAAAATGGAGTGATCTGTTCATTTAGCTGCTGAGAAGGGAAATTAACTTCATTCTTATCCGTCTACCTTATTAGCACAAATATTGCGGCTGCATTATCCTATCCCACATAAAACCCTGTACAGTAGAGCCTTTTAATTGTCTGGCTAATTGTTTGGCCTCGGAGCTGTCTATTTCCGATTGTCTAATTCTCATTAGAATGCCAGCTGACACCAAGTCCTCCAAAGCTCCTTTTAGCTGCTTTTAACCACTTCTGGACTAATTTGGTGGTGTTGAAAGCACTTACAGAAAGGCAACTAACAATAAGAAACACAGTGCAAATGTTTCTCTTCTCTAATGCATTCAACATTTTAAATCTTGGCCATAAAAGAGTTTAGATGCTGGTTTAAATGCATGTATCCCTACAGAGTCACAGCATTGTTGTTGGTGTTCAGAAGTGTGTAAAATACATGGACTGAAAATCTAGGCACAAATACTTCAGTCCTTGATCTGAAATATCTCCTCCTGAAACCAATGGGGTTTTTTTCACCCTATGAATAAGGAATGAATCATGATGGCAGGATGCAGGCCCTCAGCCAGAGAAAGGATCAGTCTGTATTACAGTGCTCTTTGTTAACCCTGCGTTAAGCATTTTTGAGAACAGTCTACAAAACCTGAACGAGACAAAATCTTTGGTTCGCACTCTTGATTCACTGCCATTTATTATTGCCATGCAACTCTTTTTCTCACTTTGTGATACTTTGATCCCCATTTCAGATTTTAACTCAGTCCATAGCTATAGTTAAAAAAAAAAAAAAAAAAAATTCTGTTATCTATTCCTTTAATAATATTTTTTGAACAGCTCTCAGTAATCCTCTGGATGCAGAGATTGGAGCATGGCTTGGCCCAAGCGTGGCCTATATCCCATGCAGACATCAAACTCAAAGAATCATAGAATGGCCAGGGCTGAAAAGGACCACAGTGATCATCTCGTTTCAACCCCCTGCTATGTGCAGGGTCACCAACTACCAGACCAGGCTGCCCACAGCCACATTCAACCTGGCCTTGAATGCTTCCAGGATGGGGCATCCACAAACTGAAGAAATGCAAGTTATGAAAACTCAGCGGGGCAGGACACCCTCACAGTTGTGTTCCCCAGTACCACATCTGAGTGAAGGAAGGGGGAAAAAAAATGCATTCTTGCAAGATTTCAAGTGACATTTGTCAATCTGAAACCTAGGGAGCTGTTAAAGTGTGGCCAGGTATTGAAACGAGAAAGCTTCCTCAATTAAATATTGCCACTTCACAAATATGTAGTATTTAGGGATTTTTCTCTCAATTTTTTGGAGACGTATATCTAAAGGAGCCAGGTACGGAGCTGATGGAACTCCTGCATGTTTCCCCAGCCTTAGGACTTGTGCTGCATTCCCCTTCAGAATGTCTTGGCACCGTTGTCCCCCAAGATATGTTAACTGCCTATTGCAGCGCTATCCACAGCCAAGCTGCTAGTGCTATTTCCTGCCAGCCAGGGCAGCTCAGCCGTTATGTCTGGCATATACAACTCCTGTTCATGTCTTGCTCAGAACATGTAGTAGCAAATTTTTATAGCAACAGTTTCTTCTTATATAAAAGATAAAAGAGGGAGGAGAATAAATCTTCGAATGTGCAACTTGGAGTGTCCATTCCAAAAACTGGTGCTGGAGGCCACAAGACCAGAGCTGTGGAGATTTGAAGAGCAGTGCAATGTCACTGGTTCTGCCTGGCAGCTCTTCTTTCCATCCTGAGATGGGCTATTTCTTACATTTTTGAAGCCCTGACAGGCTTCATTTTCAGAGCATCCTTTCTGAGTAACACTTGGACTGCTTTTGCCATGGGTTTCTCTTTCTCACTTTCTTACCTTCTAGAAAATCATAGTGTTTTCCCCTTGACATTTTCTCCTATCTAATGGAATAGGATGGCTGTGTCTCCTTCAGCTGTGAACACAGATGGAATTTATGGCTTTTGGGGTTGTATTTATAACTGTTTTAAAAGCAAGGCAAATGTCATCTACTAAAACTCCTGCATGCTGTTTCTTCCTCAGGCACTGAACACTTTGCAGCTCCTGCCACACACAAGGCAGGAATCCTAGGCTTGGCATGAATTATTGATTTCCTCGCTACAGACACTTCTTCATGTTGTTCAGGGATTTACCTGAATGTAACGCTTACTTGAATCATACACTTCATGTGAGCCACGTGCTTTCTGGTTAGTGGAACTACAGACACTGCAGCTCTCATCTGTCTCACACAGAGATGAGTTAAAAGGGAAGAAAATGCCATATATTGTCTATTGTATACTTTCTTCAGGTCTGTGCTTGCATTTAAGCTTCCAATTGCCTTCAGGTCTCATAGCCTTTGAAGTTTTTCTGGCTTCGTCTTGTAATTTTTTTATTTTTTTTTTGTTACAGCTCAGTTCTCTAGTCTGATATTTTCTGATATTCACAAGTACCTGATTAATTATTCCTTTTAGCCTGGGTTCCTAAGGAAACAAATCTTATCCAGTCATATTTCTCTTCCATGGGTGGTATTTTGAGGACAGTGGACAACCAGCCCTCCAGAAACTGGCGCTTACCAGATCGGTGGCTCACGGGATGACTTTATTAAAGAGGAAAGCTAAACAAACATTTTCCTTCTTCCTGATTTCTGTGTCATTTCTTTTCAAGACAGAGCTTCTGAAAACAAGAGTCTAATGTTAGCACAGCTTCCCCAGAAGAGCTTTCCAAGACTCTGAGCTCCCAGCAGCTCTTACTGAAATTAATGGGAGCTGCTGGGGCTCAGCGCTTCCAAAAATAAAAAGATTTTGCCAGTGGTATAGATGCAGATATCTAAATTTAAACTGCAGTTTTTTGAGCATCTGGAACCTAAATCCATGTCTGAACACTTCAAAACAAGTGGCCTGATTTTTATAGGCACTGAAGTTAGGGGCTGTGCAGGTCAGAGTGTGTTGGAAGTGAAGGGGTAGATATACGTAGATGATATTTAGGCACATGAGTTGGGTTCTGCACCTGAGAGTGAGAGCCTTCAAAGCATGCAGCCCTGGCATAAGCGATCTTCCTGAAGTCGCTGGGTCCAGCGGGAAAGAGTTAAGTCAACACGGAGCACTTCAGAAGGCTCTCGGCACAGCACGTACATCTGTGTTTAAGGAGGATGCTGGAATAAAAAATACTTTGCAGGTGCAACATGGCCAAATCAGCGTGGTGGAAGAAACCGTAGATTTTAAGATCCTTGGACCGGAGCAGTGGCTCTTGCAGCTTAATGCTCCACACATACCAAAGGCTTTTTGTATTTATTTTCCCTGCGTGTGTTGTTGTTTTAAGCGAAAGGAACAAACAGAGAGCAGTTGGCTGGCGGAGCCTGCGAGCTCTGCGGGAGCTGCCAGCGGCCTTGCTCACTCCTCCTGCTGAAAGGAGCGGGTTGTGGAGGTACAACTGCTCCCTGCTCCCTCCTGCCCCGTCCTGCGCCTCAATGGGGCTTTGTGAGCCCGCAGCCGCCCGTAACCCTTTCCCAGCTCCGCAGTGGGGTTCTCACCAAAACTGGCTTTTTTTCTTTTTTTCCTCTTGTTTTCCTTCAGATGAATAAGTAAATAAATAAATTAATTAAAAAGCCACATTATTTTGGCCCTGATTCAGCACGAAGTAAACAAACAGGAGTTTAGATGCTGCTAGGGATGGAGCTGGGTTGGAGGCCCGCGCAGGCTGAGCCCACGGCCGGGTGGCGGGAGGAGCACTGCCTCAGCCGAAGGAGCCGGGATTTATGTGATCAGAGGAGGATGATTTATCACCTTTCCTTTGACAGCTGCAGGATTAAATGTACTATTGAGTCAGAGGTGGCTGCCTATAAGGAGATTTACCTGTAAATGTGCCCCCAGAGTGAAGCAGTCTGGATTTAATAAAGATGCCAGATTTACCACAAGCAAATGAGAGGCTACGGAGGCCCACATGATTAAGTGACAAAATGGAGGTGGAAACTGGGAGGAAATGAGGTGAAACACAAGGGAACGACAGCTCGAAAATACGGATTGAAAAGCAGAGGAGGATAAAACACCTGGGTTGGAGACTTGAGAGGCTGAAAGGTGTAAAAAGGCAGCAGAAGCACAACTCAGATACCCTTATATAGCCTTGGCCTTGAGTCTTTGCTTGTCCTCCACTGGAAAATGTGGCAAAACATTGCCAAAGGTTCCCAATGCTATTTATGGAAATGAGATAAAATTGAAGCCAGGTTTGGGGTAAGCAAAACCTCCTTGTTCCCAAGCTGTAAAACCAAAACCCTGGTTTGGATTAAGGACCCACTGGATCTGCATCTTCCAAACTTGGGAGAAGACAGTCTGCAGACCAGAAATTCCACCAGCAGTGCACCATGCCTGGGAGCTGCTGTGAGCCGCGTGCAGTACTGCAGGGCTCTTGTGCTCTATGTATTTGTTTAAACTTGACAAAAACACAGGCCTTTAATCTGCGGCAGTTTATTTGAACAGGCTTGGAAGACAAGGTTGTTGGTGTTGTTGTCTGAAAGCCGTGTAACTGAGAAGCTTGTGCTGAAGATTTGTGGCTGCGTGTCCACTCAAATATGAGGATCTGCATGTGGAGGACCCAGCATTCAGAATCGAAAACTGTGTCCACATGGAGAAGAGCAGATGTTTAGTGAGAGTCCCCAAAAAGACATGGAGCAGTGCCCTAGATGGGCTGTGCGAGACATGCTGCACAGATCTGCCCATCCCCGTGTCCCACTTCGTATGTCTGTTTGCCCTTTGCACTTGTGCCTTGGAAGTGACTTGTCCCTTCATCCGAGTTCACGCGCATGCATTCAGAGGACACATCTTTAGTGCTGCCTTCAAAAATCTGGCCCTAATTTTAGACCAATTTACTATTCCAATGAAACGAACCTGCAAAACATATGGCGCAAATAGCATTCGCCTAAGTGGACTGCACAGTTCAGGTTTGATTTGTGACTTTTCTTTACATTCCCATTCATGTGGGAGTCCGCGATAGGCCTTTAAACAGAATAAACCAAAACCGTCCACAGCTGCCTTTCATCACGAACACGGCTGCAGACAGACTTCAGAGCAGAGAGCCTCTGTCTGGGGCAATTGCTGGGACTACTGTGGAGGACGGCTCGCGCTGCACGCCTGCCCCAGCAGCAGCAGCACCAGGCACGCTGCTGTCTGCGAGAAATTCAGTCCTAGGGTGGAAAAAAGGGGGGAGAGAGAGAGGGAGAGAGAGGAGGAATAAAGAAAGAAAAGAAAACCCACCGCGATGAAGATTTGGTAGTGGATTTTAAATCACATTTAGACATAAATCCTTTGAGTTCACAATTTCCATAGATTACTGGCATCTGTGGACCCCAGATAGACTGTAATCACTAAGATTGTTCTAATCTTCCTATGGGAGGTTTTCAAAGGAAGTATTGAATTACACCAATTCTTAGCAGGGCTGGGTTTTAACTTGCAAGAAAGTGCTTTAAACCTAAATGCATACATTAGTGCCAGGGCTGTAAAGTGAGGGTATAATGCTTGTAACTTTCATACATCCTGATGTGTAATTTGTTATCTGGACAATAAAACTTCACAAGAGAGATATGTGCTCAGCTGCACCCAGTGGTAAGTCTATTACAAACCATCAGGCCAGCACTGTCTCTGGACCTTCTGTGTGGCAGCTCCCCGCAGCACATTCCTGCTCTTTGCAGGGAGCAGGGCTCGACTCCTGCACCAAGGCTGACTTGTGCTGCTTCTTCACTGAGCCTAACAGGATCCTGCTGCAGCATGGCATTTCATGCCGCTGAATTTTGTGCCTGCCCCACTCTGAATCCATCTAGATACCTATTTGGTAAGGAAAGCATTGCACAGAGAGAGCAAAGCTGTGATCTCCCTACTCATGACCAGCACATCCACTAGAATAAAGTCAGTTGCACACACCTATATAAATGTGCGTTGGGATTGTTTCTACAGTACACGCTAGATGGATGTGGGAAGCTGATGTGGGATGGAAATCCAGGCTACTGTGTCAGATTCATCACTAGAACGCTAAAATGAATGGAATTACACCAGGGATTATACAGTCCCCATATGGGTTTTTATGCCTGGTAACTCCTCGACTTTAATGGGTATCAAATTTGCGCCTGCTATACTGGGTTCTACGGCTGAATGCTTTTGCTCCAGCGCTAAGGGATTAAACAGACAATTGAGGTTTCTCAGAAAGGATGTCAAAAATGTAAATCAAAAAGAGAGTCCCTGGCACCGGTTGCAGTGCTGACAGCCCTCACAATGCCGGCTGCCTCCGACCGCTCACAGTGACCAGGGCATAGGAGTCCACATGTCCCCCCAGCCTGCTCCAAAGGATGCGACCCGCAAAGCTGAGCCAGGATCGCTGGTGTGTGACCAGTATGAGAGCTGGAGGGGGTGGCAGAACCCGTGTCACCGTCACAGCGTCACAGCTCGCTGACTCTGCCCTATTTAGCACGCTGCTGGCAAGCCAGATGCTAACGTGGGGAAGCGTTTGCCTTTGCATTGCATTCAGATTGCTCTGAAATTTTAGGAGCCTGTCAGGAGGACTCTCAGGTAGTGCTACATCTGCCCTGAGAAGAGAACTGCTTGAGGGAAGGAGCTGACCTTGAGAACGCATTCATGCTGGGCTGTAGTATTTTGCGATCAAAATGATCTGATTTACTGGGGAGTCAACATTTTTGTTAACTGCTTGGGAATCAGTCAGCATTTTTTTGTACGACAGTGCAAGTTTCCAGTTTGGGGTTTATTTAGGGAAAACAAAACAAAACAAAACAAAACGATTTCATTTGTTTGGGGGTTTTAGTTTGCTTTGGAATAATACTGCTTCCCGGCAAGGGACCACAGAAATTAATTCTCCACAGCTGTGCACAAGCCAAGCTGTGCAGAGAAAACCTGCTTCATGCACTTGTGGATGTCCACACAGGCTCCATGTTGTGTGGTGGGACAGGAGATGGCCATGAGAAAAGACTAAGAGTAACTTGATGTGTGCTGCTGTCAGCGTGAAGCTGAGCTGCTTGCCTTGTCAATAGGAAAAAAGAAGGTACAGGGATGGGCAAGGACAATGCCAAGCACCACCACAGTGTGCTGTGTCTTAGAGTTGTTAGTCGTCTGTTGTACAATGGCAGTGTGAAATTCATCCCTAGAATCCACTAAGGAGTGACTTGTGGTGTGCAGAGGGTGGTGGTGGGCGGCATGGCCTCAAGGCTATTGAGGGCACATAGAAGGAGAAGGTTACACTGCAGTGTGGCCTCACGTGCCCTGATTTAGCAACCGCACTGATTTTCCTTCTCTTTGCAAGGTTAACAGAATGGCAGCCCACGAGGGCCCACGCCTGACTTCTCAATGCACTGCAGGGCTTGGTGTGGGGTTCCTCTCCATCACCCCATCTCAAGGATCTTTATGTCAGTGTGCATGGGTGTGGGATTGCAGATACTGCTAGAGTTGTGAATGGGTTGAGCCTCGTGGTTTTCATTGTCCTGGCAGTTTTTCCTCTGTCCATCCAAAAGAGCTTGGGCTGATGTTATGCGTGGAGCTCAGTCTTGTTTAATGAATATTGAGTCAATTCTCAGAGTCCATCAAACTGCTTTGGAGTGGACTGCCCCATCTGAGCTCTAGGTTTCTCTAACCTTCAAGCAGTTTTATTAATGTGAGCAAGTTTTGAAGTGATATGGGCTGTCTACTGGCACGGACAGATTGTCTGCTGGTTAAACCAACTTGCCAACTTACACCCTTCATTGTGCATATTTCTGTCCACAGGTCAGCCCTCTCATCTGGGAACTGCAGAAGTGACTTCCCAGGAGTGATGATAGTACTTTGGGCTTTTTTGAAAAGCACTCAACTATAAGGACCAGTTGTCTTCCGATGGGGTTAGACTGGAAGGTTGGAGGTGATCTCAGTCCTTGTTAAAGCTGGATCGCCCCAGCTGTGCTATGAAAAAGCAGCACACTGCCTTTTCTGCATGTGCACTTTACTCCCAGCATGGTAGTGGTCCCTCCAAGAGCATTACACATACATAGGTCAGTAGGAACCGATGTACTTGGTCCAGATGGTTTGTACGGCTTGAGGGCAGGCTAGGGGCTCACTGCAAGTGTAAGCACAGTCTCAGAGGTTGGATTCCTTCTCCAACACCTCCTTGCTCTGTGGGTCTTCTCCTTTTCACCTCCTGTTTATTTCCTCCTTGCTGTCAGCAGATCAGCAGGACGCATTAGCTGAAGCATAATTCTAGACAAGAGCTGGCTGCTATCCACTCAGTTTGAAGTGGCCTTGCTTCACAGATCCATATATGCATGTCCAAAAATATTCTTCAACTTAGCAAAGACTGGTGGAAGAGCAGCATATACCTGCAACAAGAGTAATGTTAAGACTGATTGAGCTGCCTGAGTTGTCACAGGCTTTGTACAGACCTGTCTCTCAGATGGGACTGAATTCGTGACTTAAATGGGTGCTTTAGGTTGATTTACTGGAGGTTCACTTACAAATACAATAGGATTATGAAATACGGGTATCCTCAAATAGATTACTCTTCACAGAGGGGTTATTTTCTCTGCCTCTAGTCTTTCTGAGTTTAAAAACCAATGATTTAGTAGCTGAGAACTATCAGGGGAGGACAGTAGTCCTGGTTTTTCTCTGACATATACTACAGTAAATTAATAATTCTGTGGAAGGCAAAGAAATGGTAATAACCAGGATAAATCTTGGTGAGTAAGAAACATATGAGTGCAAGTCTCATATATTTTCCATAGCACTTAGGGAAAAACTTTGCTCATTATGAATGGAAGCTTCTTCTTGGATCCTTTTGGAAAGATGCTTCCTCTGTGGTCAACTTTGGGCCCAAATTACCATGACTGAAGCCACAACACCTCATCTGAAATGTGGAGTTCTCCATGTGCAGGCATGCTCTTAGCCTGGGGCCAATGTAAAGTACTTAGACTTATTTCAGCCCCACTTAATTACAAGCTAAACGAGAACAAATTACCTTGCTGCAGGCTTCCAGTATGCACAAGATCACTGACTATGGCTCAGCTGACGCGTGGTAGGATCCAGGCTGTAGACACGTGAGTGTTGTGCCTAAACATCAGTGGCAACTTAGGCAGCAGCATCAGTTGAGTCCTGAGAGTATGTAATTAATCTGACCAAACATTGCCTCTTCTTATCTGTGAACAGAGTTGTATTCACGTACTGCAGCTTCCTGTACTTGTTGGAGCATACTCAACTCTGAGTTACTGTTCACGTTGCTTGAATTTCTGTGAGGCTCTCTATATCCTGGGTAAGGGCATCAAATACTTTGAGATACTGAGATATAAAGTCCCAGATCATGGCATGTTCTTAACTCTTGTTTGAGGTGTTGCAGAAGAGCTACATTTGTGGCTCTGTAGCCAAGACTGTGAGATGCATAGCAGCCTTTATTGACTCATTGCATAGAATGAGGCGTGTTGGAAGAATGAAGCATCTAGTAAGATTATGCTCATATTGATCATTCTTATTATTATTTCTATCACAGAGTTAAAATCTTAACTCCAAGTCAGAGGGACAGATCTGCTATGATCCTTCATTTACAAATGAAGTGCAAAGCTACAGAGAACCTTCACCACAGCAGTGATGGCACGCTTTTGTCCCAGAGGGGTGGGACATGACAGCCCATACAAACATGACTGCCTGTTTGAATGTCTCATGGTTGATTTCTGTCTCAAACCAACTCACACTCTCCCAGATAGATATTTCACTGGCACAGCTCAGTGTTTCCTATAGGCAATGTGGATGTGTAGTCAGAGCCTATTTTGAAAGCTAGAAAAGTGTAATAGTTTGGATGTGTTCTGTGGTGTGTTGGTGGTGGTAAACACCAGAGAACAATCCCAGGAGTGTTTAATTCCCTAGAAGAGACATGAGTATACGGTTTGTCCATTGTCACACAAAGAGTCAGGGCAGAGCAAGGAAATTAACTCAAATATGTTGCTTTCTAAACCTTTGCCTTAACAGCAGTTTCATATGCATGGCAAGCTGTTGAAAAGAGCAAAACATGACGTGCCAAGGTGCAAAAAGCCCCCAGCACTTCCTCTTGGAGTGCAGGACCTTGGTGCCCAGTATGGTGGAGATCTGTGCTGGTGCAACATGGAGCCAGCTGGCAGCCATGAGAAAGCCAGGGGAAATTGGTATGGAAAACGTGGTGTTAGAACTCTCCCTTTTATTGTTTTTCTATCAGAACATTTTGTTTGATGGAGTTGAACTATGGTCAAGGACTTTCAATCGCCTCTGGTGATGGTTCTCTGAGCATTTATTTTCCACACAGACAATTCATAGCATTTCCACATTTAATGTGGAGAAACTCAGATAAAAAACTACAAAGAGCTTTACTACTAAAAGGAGAAAAGCATGCAGTCCATCACCAAAGAACTGTGCCAATTCTCTCCATTTGATGACTAATGGTAGAGTGTCTTAAACCTTCTCCCTTGGTATCATTTGGATTTCTGACAATTCTATTTTCTCATGGGATGAGTAAATATCAGTCTGTTCCCAGGAAGATTAACTCATAAAATGATGGGGGGGAGGAGGGAGGGTAGGGGGAAGAAAGAAAAAGAAACAGAAACAAACTTTTCATCATGTTGCATGTAGTTTGCCCTCCAGACTTTAGGGATGAGTTTTAAGTTACTTGTATTTGCCTACATTCATAAAAATCTTGGACTGTTTTTTTTTTTTTTAAAAGCAGGTTTTTTCACCAAAGCAGCAAACAGAGGAGGGATTTAGCACCTTGAATAAAAAAACCTTTGTTCTGCTAGGAAAAAAAAAGTTGGTAAAACTTTGGTCAGTTGCAAACCCTGCCCTCAGCAGTACAGAATGCATCTTTCTTGGATTAATAAAAAATGCCCTCTACTTGAGCATTACTTTTGTAACCAAGTAAAGAGCACCAGGTGGGGATGGAAGCAATCCTGGCCCACTGCAGCTCCATGGACTTTAGCAAAGCCAGATTTCCCTTTATCATACCTGGGAAGAATGATTCACTTCATTTTAGTGGCTAGGAATGTAGGCCTTATGTCTCAGCTGATTTTCTAGGGTATCTTTACAGTCAGTGGAAAGAAATCAATACATTCGGAAAGCATCTATGCTGGCCACTCACCTCTGGGTGGGTTGAGTTGCCTTTGGGAAGAGCTTCTCTACCCACAGACTGAGGGACTGTGCTTCTGGGGTAAGGATAGAGGCTGAATCCCATGTTAGGTGTCAGCACAGCCTGCAGGGTTGTTCAGCTCTGGGAAAGGGAACTGTGCAGCAGTAAAGGCAGGATGACAAAGATAGCAGAACATAGCACAAGCCTCATTACTGCCATCTTTTCTGTAGACCTCTCAAGGGTACTTTGGAGCGCCAGACCTCAGAGCTGACTCCTGCTCTTCCCTGTGTCACAGAGAATCCATATCATAGAATCATAGAATGGCTTGGGTCCCTTGGAAGGGACTCCAAGGATCTTCAAGTTCCAACTCCTCTGCCACAGGCAGTGTCACCAAGCTCCAGATCTGGTACTAGACCAGGCTGCCCAGGGCCCCATCCAACCTGGCCTTGAACACTTCCAGGGATGGAGCATTCACAACCTCTCTGGGCAGCCTGTGCCAGCACCTCACCACTCTTCCCTGGCCTTTCTTTTCCTCCAGGATCTGCATTATAGACAGAATTCTGTTGGTCCCAGGGCAGGGAGAGTTTGGAGTAGGTCACAGATTGCCCTCACAAGCTTCTGTGCAGTTACTTCCAGCAGGATACTTGGTCACCCTGATGTATCATCAGCTGGGTCTCTGCTCATGTGGTCCTTCCAAATTCTCCTACACATTCAGAAACCAGGATCTTGGGGCAGACATGTTGCTCGGCTTTTAGACCTACTTCACTGTACTGCGGGGACATGAAGTGCTAGTGAAGTTAAAGGCTTCATTTCTCAGGAACTTGGCTTTCCAGTTGCATTTGCAGCAAGGACTCAGGATCCAGCCTTTTAAACTGAGTTTTTTAACTGCATTTCACCAAAGACAGATTAAAATAGACAACTCAAATACAGTCAAGTGATTTATAGCATCTGACTCTACAGTCTTCTGAGATCCAGTTTATATAACAGATGCTCTATATACACAAGCTAATCCCTGCCATTGACACCAGCTGAGGACTGTTTACTTCATTACCCAGACAGGGTAATCACATGCTCCCACTTCCCCAGGTCATTTATCCAAGGAATACAAAGCTCTCTACAAATGTTAATGAGTTAATCAGTGTGACACCCCTCTGTAAGAGCAAGTTTGCCCATATGCAAAATGAGGCATTGATAAAGTAAAAGTCATGCCCACATTCACCCTGGGCCTATCTGTGCTGAACTGGAAATGCCACCAACCTTGTCCCTAGCTGCTAGGAGCTGTCTCACATAAAGTAACATAACCACTCACAAAAAGATAGTTCTCCATTTGCTGTTTTCTCACTGATCTCTTTTTGTTTTGTTTTTAATTGCTATTAACATTTAGGAGGATCGCTTTTCCTCTACGAGGTCAGGTCTTTTGCACCTGTAGTTAGCAAGGACTTGGCTCACTGAACACCAGGCTGAATCATTTCTTCTTAGATTTCTGCTGAGGTTGACACATGTAGTTTTGCTTCTGAGACTCACTAAAACCACTCTGGGATTCAGGGCACTGCTGTGCTTTGATGACGAAGGAGAGGAAAAAGAGTGCTTGGATTTTTCTTGAGATGTAAGTTCCACATCAGGTAGGAAACAAATTTTGTTATTTCAGGTTTGAGAAGAGGAAATTTGAGAGTTCAGTTGGTACTTGTTAACTAAATGGAGCATGCACATCTGCCTTTGAGAGTGGGAACATCTCACTTCTGTTCTTGCTTTCATCCTCTCCAGTGCACACGATGGTTTAGAACTGCACAGTCAAAACTGAAACACACATTACCATGGGTGATTCCTCTCTGATAACAGGGAAGGTTTCTAACCGACTGCAAGGAAGCTGTGTGCTCTATGCCAGAGATGAAAATCTCTCCCTGCCTGCACAAAGAAGCTGCTCTCCCAGCAGCAGCCCGTGTTGATTTATTTTGTGTTCTGACTGCGGTGGAAGAGTTTGAATGTTAGAAAAAACAAACAGTGCATCATAAAGCTGTGAGCAATATTGCATCTGCTTTGCATTTCTGCACCATTCTGACAAAATATTTAAAATATGCTTAACTTGAGCTGTGGCACGTGGGTTTTATCAGCCTAACTAGAGCTGCTCACCTAGAATCAGTGAAGGTAGGGTTATTGAGGGCCTCAAGATGCCTGACTCCTGTTTCTCCATTCTTACCTCAAAGCAACATCATCAGTTTCTAAACCAGCTACCTGTATAGCTTGTTATTGCCAACCTTCACCAATGAGACTCCCCTTTCTCCAAAGGCATCTTCTACTATGCTGCTTTCTGTTAAGCATGTGTGTCAATCCTTCAGTGGCCTGGGACCAGAGTCAAAGAAATTATAGGATATTACATTTCAGAGAGTAATTTTATGCGTGGTTTTACTCATTCACTTATTTCATGTGGAAAACATTGCTCGAAGCAGCAGTGATTCAAAGCCATTCAGTGTCAGTGTTTTCTGTGGGTATCCTGCATTTACCTTTATCAGAGGGTATGGTGGACATCCAACAAAGTAGCATTGATATCAAAAATGCTTTATGACAAATATAGGCATAAACTTTGTAATGAGGTCTCTCTGTGCCTGGTTATTTTCCACCGGCATCTTCCTGGAGTGTAGTCCATAATTAAGTAAATTTGAGGTAGTTATAAAAATGAGTGCATTTAGTTAGAGGGTATCTAATGGTTTTCAGTAAGTTTTTCATGTTAACTTTGCAAGAAAGCTAGTTGTATGGAGAAGGTAGCAAATACCTTTTTAAGTAGAAAAGGGTGTTATTTACTTCAAGTGAATTACTTGAAGCAAGTTTTTGCCCTGTCTTCTCCCTTCAGTGAGGCAAGGAGGTCAGTCTCACCTGAGAAACACCAGGGACTTCTGATAGTATCAACATTAGACCCCTAAAATGCATCAAGCTCCACATCATGCATCCCTGTGAGCAAGAAATCAGGAAAGGGTGACAGGAGACCTGTGTGGATGAGCAAGGAGTTTGTGCACAAACTCAAAGGAAAGAAGAAGGTCCTGAAATGTGGAAAAAAGGTCTGACTACTTGGGAAGAATATAGAAATGTTGTCAGGGCCTGCAGGGATGCGACGAGGAAGGTTAAAGCCTGCCTGGAACTGAATCTGGCAAAGGTGATAAAGGATAATAAAAAAGGCTTTTTGATGTATGTTAACAGTAAAAGGAAGACTAGGGAGAATATGGCTTCCCTGCTAAGTGACGGGGGTGTTTTGGTAACGGGGGATGCTGAGAACGCAGAGATACTGAATGCCTTCTTTGCTTCTGTCTTCAGTGAAAAAGCTCTCCCTTAGGAATCCCAGACCCTGGAGGTTATTGAGAGGGTCTGGGGAATGGAAGACTTTCCTTTAGTCAGGGATGAGGCGGTCCGAGAGTGCCTAGGCAACACCAATGTTCACAAATCCATGGGACCCGATGGGATGCATCCACGGGTGCTGAGGGAGCTGGCAGAGGTGATTGCTGAACTGCTCTCTGTCATCTTTGAGAGATCATGGAGAATGGGGGAGGTGCCTGAAGACTGGAGGATAATAACAAATGTCACTCCAGTCTTCAAAAAGGGCAAGAAGGAAGATCCAGGCAATTATAGGCCAGTCAGCCTCACCTCTACCCCTGGAAAGGTGATGGAACAGCTGGTGCTGGATGTCATCTCCAGACAACTGGAAGAAAAGGAGGTTATCAAGAGTGGTCAGCATGGGTTCACCGGGGGGAGGTTGTGCTTGTCCAACCTGGGAGTCTTCTATGATGTTGTCTCTGGCTGGGTGGAAGGGGGAAGAGCAGCGGATGTAGTTTACCTTGATTTCAGCAAGCCGTTTAATATTGTCTCCCATAACATCCTTATAACAAAGCTGAGGAAGTGTGGGATAGATGAGTGGACAGTGAGGTGGGTTGAGAACTGGCTGACTGGCAGAGCGCAGAGGGTCGTCATTGGCGGACGTCTGGTTGGAGGCCTGTAAGCAGCGGTGTTCCTCAGGGGTCAGTGCTGGGTCCGGTCTTGTTCAACATCTTCATCAATGACCTTGATGAGGGGATAGTGGCCACCCTCAGCAAGTTTGCTGATGATACGAAGTTGGGAGGATTGGCTGACATGCCTGAAGGCTGTGCTGCCATTCAGCGAGACCTGGACAGGCTGGAGAGCTGGGCAGTAAGAAAACGGATGAGGTTTAACAAAAGCAAGTGTAGAGTCTTGCATCTGGGGAGGAATAATTGCATACACTGGTACAGGTTGGGGGATGACCTGATGGAGAGGAGCTCTGCAGAGAGGGACCTGGGTGTCCTGGTGGACGACAGGTTGGCCATGAGCCAGCAGTGTGCCCTTGTGGCCAAGAGGGCCAATGGCATCCTGGGATGCATTATAAAGAGCGTGGCCAGCAGGTCGAGGGAGGTGATCCTCCCCCTCTACTCTGCCCTGGTGAGGCCTCATCTGGAGTACTGCGTCCAGTTCTGGGCTCCTCAGTGCAAAATAGACAGGGATCTCTTGGAAAGAGTCCAGCGGAGGGCCACGAAGATGGTGAAGGGCCTGGAGCATCTCTCCTATGAGGAAAGGCTGAGTGATCTGGGTCTGTTCAGCCTTGAGAAAAGAAGACTGAGAGGGGACCTGATCCAGGTCTATAAATATCTGAGGTGTGGGGGGCAGAATGGCGAGGCCAGACTCTTTTCAGTGGTGAATGGAGACAGGACAAGGGGAAACGGGCGGAAACTGCAGCATAGGAAGTTCAGCACAAATGTGCACAAGAACTTCTTTACAGTGAGGTGACGGAGCACTGGAACAGGCTGCCCAGGGAGGTGGTGGAGTCTCCTTCTCTGGAGATGTTCAAGACCTGCCTGGCTGCCTACCTGTGCGACCTGCTGTAGGGAACCTGCTTTGGCAGGGGGGTTGGACTCAATGACCTCTGCAGGTCCCTTCCAACCCCTACAATTCTGTGATTCTTTGATTCTGTGATCATGTGAGCACAGGTCTTTTTGCAATAGGAGCTGTGTCACTCAGCCCTACCTTGGCTGGCTTAGGCTACTCCTCTCTCAGGTTGAGCAACAGCAATTCATTTTAGTTTGGCTTCCAGTCAGTCTCTAGCTTGCATGGCTCAGATTTAGCTTTGACTGTAGACTCAAAAGATGAAGATTTAACCCCTGCAAATTCAGGGATGCAGATTCTCCCTCCTCAACACATTATTGCCAACTCTCTGCTAGAGAGTGGTAGATGCTGCTATGGTAGGACCTGGAAAGGGCCCTGACATGGTGGTACCAGGATCCTTCATGCATTGAGGTCTTGGAGAATGTCCAGAGAAGGGCAATGAAACTCGTGACGGGTCTGGAGCACAAGTCTTATGAGGAGCAGCTGAGGGAGCTGGGATTGTTTAGTCTGGAGAAGAGGAGGCTCAGGGGAGACCTCATTGCACTCTGCAACTTCATGAAAGGAGGTTGTGATGAGGAGGGTTTTGGCCTCTTCTCCCAGGCAACGAGCAGGACACAGGGCAATGGCCGCAAGTTATATCAGAGGAGGCTTAGGTTGGACATAAGGAAGAACTTTTTCTCTCAGAGAGTGGTCAGGCACTGGAATGGCCTCCCAGGGAGGTGGTGGAGTCGCTGTCCCTGGCAGTGTTCAAGACGCGCCTGGATGACGTGCTGCGTGATATGGTTTAGTGCTTGTGGTGGCAATGGTGAAGAGGAGTCGGTTGGACTGGATGATCTTATAGGTCATTTCCAACCTTGTGATTCTATGATTCTATGATTCATCTGTTCATCTGGGTGTTATCATGCTGGCAAGGGGTACACCAGCCCCAGGCCTCCTGGCTATGGGAACAAGTCGAGCACTTATGTATGGCCAGGGCAACCATAGGGGTTTATTGCCCTGATGTAGGCTGGGATGCTTAGGCGCTGGCCTCCAGACAGCACTGCTCACACAGTCTGCATGCCTCATGAAGTCTTCTCCCATTTCTTGACCCTCTTTTTTCTCACCATTTTAACACCCTTTCTCCACAGAGCTCTTCTCCCACATAAAAAAATCCAGTGACTTTTCCCATCACTGGTCTCAGTTTTGATCACTCCCAGGCTCTTGCACAAGGGGTACCTACTACCCCTGCCACCCTTCAGGAAAAAAAACATATATATATATTTGCAAGAAACTCAGTTTCTCCTAACCCTGCAGTACCTTCTGACCAAGGTCAAGGGGCTTCGTGGGCAACCAAAGTCTGGGAATGGCAGTAATGCTGCAGGTGGAGGCTGCAGGAAGCACCATATTTTGGATGCACCAAGCCAGGCTTTCCTCAGTTCAGGATTTCTCAAAGCATCTAGAAAATGACTCAGGTATTTTTTCCTACTCCTTTCAAGAATCTGCTGTTGGAATACATCTCTGTAACTTGGATAGGTCTTTCACAGTGTTTGTAGATCATTTTTTGGCTTGTTGCATGCAGTGAACTCTTGTGTCATTTCAAGCAGCATCAGGTGAAAGACTGGGGAGGGAGAAAGATGAAAACTTCTCTCTGCAGCACTGTTGCTTAGCCATGCATGCAGTACATCTAAAAATAACAGCTAATGGAATGGGAAGCCAACAAGATTTGTTGATTTATAATGGCTTTTTTCCTGGTTTATTGCTTGAGTGCACTGCCCACTGAAATTTGACTTTGCAGCCAGACTGCCATTAGATAATAAATGAACGCTCTCCTCTTTGTTGCTGGATAGCCCTCTGAATTTCTTGGCATGAGCCATTTTTTTCTAATATCATCCAGACAAATTAGAAAAATGAGTTCTAAACTAATTAAAGAATTTTGTTCTCTTCCAGTGATAGTTATTAGGAGATATGTGTAGGTTAAGAACCAGTACAAGAGATACGTGTTCACATCTGATCTGGATCTAAGAAATGCTCCTTGGCTGGATTTATATTTCATTTAAATATACATCTGTGTCATTGGTTTGCATCAAGAAACACTAAGATAATAAAGGGTAGGTGTCCAGACTTTCTTCCTTTCTACTTTCAACATTAATCCCTGAGTTGTCCTTAGAAATAATTTTGTCACCAGTAAAACAAAAACATGTGAGCCTATTGATCTCCGTGTATATTTTCACTATTAAAGGCACAGCAGATCATACACTGAGAAAGTAATATTTTATATGGTTTGTAGAAAATAAACCTGTTTTATCACTGCAATAAAAAATGAGCCAGATGTTTTGAGGAACACGTTCCGTATGGACGGGGCTTACAGTTGTGGAACTTGCTAAAACCAGCAAAGCTACAGTTATGGAGAAAACAGGAAGACAGCTTCCTCCCTGAACGTGCACCATTTCCCAAGGAGGAAGTGGGCTTTTTTCTGCACTCTTTGTTGATTTTGAAGCTGAGAGACACCTATTAGGTTAGGACTGTAAAAAGCTTATGCTGGCAATGACATCAGTGGTAAAACCATCCCCTCCCCACCCCACAACAGCTCTAACTACACTTTTAAGAGACTTCTGCTTCCCCTATAAAAAGGTGGAAGATGCATTGACTTCTTTGTTTTACAGCCAATGCACTGTTTAATGTGGGGATACCAGCACTGTCCATTTTATGAACATACTTCCAGCTACACAGAAAGCAGAAGTTCCTCCTAAATTTCCATGAAAGATAACAAAGTGCCTCATTAATTAAGTAATTTGATTTCATTTTATGGCCCAAAGCCCTGCTGTGCTGACATGTGGCCTGCCACATCTCCAGGCGTTCCCAGCTGACTGCTGGCTGGAAGGCTGCAACAGGGCAACACTGAATGCTTACTGCCCTCAGGGTAGTCATAAACAAACATTTAGGTGGGAGAAAACAACATGCCTCTACCTGAAACCCATGGAGATTGTGTCAGTGCATTTGGTTTTTAATGGGGGCTGAGAGGTGTCTACATGCTGCCAGTGGGGATCCCACAGCAGCTCTGCTCTCCTCTGAAACTCCTGAAGAGTGAGACTGGATGAATGCAGGTATAGTCAGCACCTGGGACTTAATCTTAAATCCTAAATCCTGAAGGCTGGAGCGTTTTGTCCCAGTCCTGAGTGCAATTCCATAGGAAACTGAGGCTCTGAATTCCCAGGATGCACTGAACATGTCACAGTGGTGAGCGCTGTGCTACACATGCAGGGAGTGCTGCATCTGCATCTAAAAGTAAGGTCAGCTTCTCGTGAGCAGAATATATTGTCACCTAATCTGGAAATGCTGTGGGGACATTGAGGAGAAAGGCAAACCTATGTTTTCTAAATCCTGTCTGTGTAAGCTGGAGTTCAAACTTGCATTTATAAAGTAAGCAGTGAAGCATCTTATTTCCGCTGTCATAGTTGTAATTTTTGAGCAAAAGAGACAAAATATGAACTAAACTTGATCTTTGTGTAAATATATCCCAGGGGACCAGTAAAAAAACTCCAGTCAGTTGTGTCGTGAGTACCTTCAGCTTTCTATGTATGCAGGGGGACTTTATCCTTTGCCTTGTGAATGCTTGCAGTTGGCCATGCGTTTCTGCTCCTGCATTCCATCTGGGCAATTCTATGTACATGTTTGGAAGAGGAAATATTTTCCCTTTTTTAACCCAGGAATTGGTTATCTTCTCCCTTGTGATGGACTTCTCTATCTTGCTGCTAGATGCTGCTTGTTCTTTATGCTGTATTTTATTTCTAATCCTAAGTCATTATCTGTCTGATACATGGGTTTCTGTTTCTTGAGTTCTGTAGGGACCTCTTTACAAACCAGTGACCATAGTGTGTATGTGACCCTTTAGCAGAGTCGAGGAGGTTGGTGAAAACAGTACCATCATATCCAGACTTGATGTCTAAGCCTGAGAAGGTACAAGTGATCTTTTTGAATCATCACTTTTGTGAATCATTATCACTTTTGAAAGCATCATGTCAGAGTCCCCACAAGCAGCTCCAGGCTTTCTTCTGTCTCCACCCAGGGCACAGACTGCAGTCGCTCCCAAAGAGGACAATGCAGTTTTGGTCTCGCTGAAGTATTGCACTGACTGTTGGAGGATCTGGGCAATGATCATAGAATCATAGAATTGTTTGAGTTGAAAGAGACCTTTAAGGGTCATCTAGTCCAACTCCCTGGGGTACTTACAGCTTGATCTGGTGCTCACAGCCCTAAGAAACCTGACTGTGAACGTCTCCAGGACGGGGCATCCCCCACCTCTCTGGGCAACCTGTGCCACTGCATCACAACCTTTATTACAAAGAACCTTTTCTTTATATCCAATCAAAATCTCTCTTATTTTGAAACCATTTCCCTTGCTAAATGGTCTGTCCCCTTCTTTCTTAATGCCCCGTTTAGATACTGAATGATAATCCAGAAGATCCACCTAGTTAATTCAAAATACCTCTTTATAATCAACAGTGCTTACAGGAAAGGGCAGTATGCTTGTGGCCTGGAAAGGGACCAGCATGAAGCATCGTCGACCTCAGCTCAGTTTAACTAAGAACATTTTTCTTTCTTGCTCATTTTATCACACCAGACCAGTTACTTCCATGGGATTTGGGCTAAGTGCTGCCATGCTCTATTGGAAGTTTTGACAGTTCTTTTAGTACCCTCTAACAGGCTTAAGAGATAGGGCAGTGAGCAACTGGGATGTCATCCTGTGGAGCAAGGGGCTTCAAAGCAATGAGCTTCCCCCCATCCCTCCTCCCTCCCAGCACAGCCTTTAGTTACAGATTGTGCAGCTGCAGTAAAAAACTGCTGCAAGTTGGAAGGAAACGAAGCGGGTTGTTGAGATCAGAGCCCGGTGTTTTATGAAACAGTAGAAGGAAACGATGTAGCATCTGTAAATTCTTTATGTTATATTTCCTAGGGTACAAAGCTCTTTGGTGAGGGAATCGTATGTAAAGTCCCCATTTTTTCTTCTTCCAGTGTGAATCTCAGTGCTGTGCCATTGGAGACATTTCTGCTTCTTTTTATGTTTTCTGGTCTTACCACAGCATCTCTGCTTTGCCCAGATACACCTGAGAACCTTCTTTCTGCCTTCTTCAGCATTTTAATTTAAAACATTTTGGGTTTACAGATAACTGCTTTTTTTATTATTATTCATACATTTTTTTTCAGTATTATCATAAATTATTTCCATAGAGAGAATTCTTTCCTAGCCCATGACAGAAGGAAAAGCACAACAATTTTGAGCTCATTTTGATTTTTTAAAATAAGTTTCATCTTATCTGCCTTTTGATTTCACTGGAAGTTGGGCCTCGTTGTTAATGCACACGTGTAGGACAGAATGAGTTAAAGGACCGATCACAGCAGTGATTGAAATCAGCAAGCAAATAACCTTCATTTAAATAATCCTTTTAAGTCGTGCTTTGCTCTGTATAATTTAGATATTTTGCAAAGAAAGAGTTGAAATTGCTGCTTCATAACCAGTAAAATAGATTGATTTGCAACTAAAAATGGATTTTGCACTCAATTTTGGGTGGTTTTAGTAATTGTGAGGATGTATAGCATTTACACATTGAAGCTATAACACGCTGGCCGCAGATATATTCAGGTTGTAACGTTCTGTCAATTATGGTATGAAATAAAGTCCCTTTTGTTAATGAGATTTTTGCTGGTAGTTTCTATCAAACTGCGTGCGCATAGAGCCAGAATACAAAAATAAATGTAGAAGACCGTGATGTGAAGTTGCCTGCTATCACCTGAGTATGCTAGATATTTCAAGAACAAGCATGTCAAAACTAATTCATATTTTACAACTATTTGACGTATTAAACAATAGAAGAACCATCTTTAGAAACTGAATTGGACAGATTATTTCAGGCCGTCCCGCCCTTCAGTTTCTAGCTAGCGTGTGAAATCATCCTGCGCGTGCTTTTTGTTCCTAGACGAGAAGGGGCAACTCGATCTGCTTTGTGTTTTTTTTCATTCTCAAGTGGTGTCTTAGCACTGAGTGAACCAAGCTGAGGGAACCGAGAGGAAGAAGAAGTGCTTTCTGCACCTGCAGAACAAGCTGCAGCTGCCGGGTGCTGGTTTATCACTTCAGCAGGTTCTCTGTCCAGGTGCTCAGCCAAAGTGACTTCCCCGAAGTCGGCTCTTTTCTTCCTAAGATGTCAGAAGCTGCACGCGCGGCCTGAGTAGTATTTGGATTTCATTTAAGATGTAGCAGTAGATTGTAAAAATGATTTGAAATGTAATGTAAATAGGATTTTTATTAAAGGAGAAATTGTATTTAAGTTGAATTAAAATGACAATAGTATGCGAATAAACTGACTGATAAAGGCAAGAAAATCCCAGATAACCCACATATTCCCACAGTTCTCTGTAGAAAAAAAAAAAAGAACAAAATAATGTTTTTCTGGAAATTATTTTTTTAAATGTAGTCCTTTTTTACCAAAATCAGTTGACTTTCCTGACTTGTACTGAAAATGAGAAACTCATTCACCCATTGCTCCTTCCACGTTTGCAGCAGTCAGCGACTCAGCCTGGCCAAATGCAGACCCACTGAGCAGTCCTCTACAAGTCGCCCGTTCGCTTTTTTGAACCCACTTCTCCTTTTGGCAGGCAGTTCCCATTCAGCTGTGCTCGTGTTTTAATAGACTGGTGAGCAAGGCACTGGTGAGGCCACACCTCAAGCGCTGAGTTCAGTTTCAGGCTCCTCATTACAAGAAAGACACCGAAGCCCTGGAGCGTCTCCAGAGATGGGCAACAAAGCTGTGAGGGCTCCGGAGCACAAGTCTTATGGGGAGCGGCTGAGCTGGGATTGCTCAGTCTGGAGAAGAGGAGGTCAGGGGAGACCATATTGCTCTCTACAACTGCCTGAAAGAAGGCTGTGGTGAGGTGGGGGTCAGCCTCTTCTCCCAGGTAACAACCATAGGATGAGAGGTAACAGCTCCAAACAGTGGCAGCAGAGGCTCGGAATGGAAAATAAGAAAAACTTTATTTTGGCAAGAGTGGTGATGCATTGGCACAGGCTGCCCATAGAGGTGATGGAGTCACTGTCCTTGGAAGTGTTCAAGAACCATGGAGATGTAGCACTGAGTGGTCAGTGGACACGGTGGGGGTGGGTTGATGTTTGGCCAAGATGATCTTAGGGGTCTTTTCTGAACTTAATGATGCTGCTTTTCTTTGATTCTGTGATTCAGGGTGGTTTAAATAGTGTAAAATAAACACAATATGTTTCTGCTTTTCAAAATGTAATTCAAAAGGGTTTGAGATGTCACTGCATCCATTTTAATGGTGATCATAATGTGCAAACAGAATGGCATTTGTGTGGATGAGTTCATGTTGACTCAGCAACATGGCCACCTTGAAGCTGCCCTTCTTGGAATGTGGCAATTTCCCAGTGTTACTGCTGCCTTTGGAAGCTCTGTTTGGTACACTGAGTATTGGGTGTGCTTTCAAAAGGACTGGGGAAAGAGTTTCCCAGTCTACAGTTCCCAAGTACTACAGAATTACGGCAAAAGAAGTCTTATTCTCCTGTGCTATGAAACACACAGACTACACAGCAGCTCAAAGCAGAAGATTTTGGACCACAATCTGAAATTTTCTCAAATCTGAACTTTAACCAGAGCTTTTGGTTTATTTTTACACTCACTGTGTGGGTCTATTGCTCCAAGCACTGTCAACACCCTACCCAGTAAGCAAAAGGCAGCAAGAAATAAGAGATCACCCAGCACTTACAGCAGAGTTAATTGCTTGTGTAACATATAATGACTTCCTGAGGTCTAGTGAGAATGCCAGAAGTAGCAACTACGGCTCAGGTCCCTGCAACTCCAGCTGAGGTGCTTGCTGGAGCAAAGAGAACTCTATGCGCTCTGAGCTGCTAGTCAGGATAAAACCAGATCAAACACAGACTAAAGGTATCTTTGATCAGATTTCTCAGAGTACCTAGGGAGCCAGCGTGCAGCCCTGGCTTTCTAGCCATCTGACGTGAGATCATCCTGGGGAGAGCCTATTGCCCCGGCAGCAAAGTAGGGAACAATGCGCATCTTGGTTCTGTCACAGCGTGATGTCAGGGGGGCCACAGTGGTCACTCAGAAGGCTTTGGAGGCACTCCTGGAGCTCCAGTTCTGCCCTTTGAGCTGCCCATCCCTCATTCACATGAAATTATTCAGCTCCTCTGAAAGCTTTGGAAGGGATGGTAAGGCATTTGGATGGGCAGGCGGGCACTACAGCCATGTAAGCTTTGTTGCAGTGGGAGACTAAAATGAGAAAGGGATTTTTGAGCGTCTTTGAAAGTGGTCCTACAAGAGCACTAGCATGAATAAAGTAAAACAAACAGAAAAAATTACTAGCTAATGTAAGGGTGAAAGGTGAGAACAATTATCCTTGTACCAAAAGTGCCTGGTATTTATGGGAGAAGACTCAGGGCTTTGTACAAAGGAGAGCGTATTTTTCCAAAAGGAAATGTACAAGTCATGTACCAGTGAACGCTATGGGAAAGGGGACTTGCTGTCAGCTGGCCCACATGTGAAGGCCTTTTTTCTTAGCTGCTAAAGAAAGTAAGTTTTCCAGCCCAGGAACAATTCAACACTTCCTTTCCTGAAGCATTAAAACCAATAACCAGCAGGGCTCTGGTTGGGAAGGGAGCAGGGATCCTGGTGGAGCTTCTGCCTGTACAGCATGACGATATGGGACATGCTGCAAATCTGCACGTGGACAGGTGGTGACACAGAGGGACTGAACCACACATGGTATTCTGTACAGACTTTCCTTGGTCTGAACCACAAAAAGCCTGGGGAACAGCTCTACCCACAACTTTCTCATAGATAGGATGGATCCAGCCTCTGTGCTGCTCCCAGAGTCCCACCTGATCCTGAAGAGTAGCAAAAAGCAAGCCCACATCTCATAGCAGACAGCACTGAAAGGCAGATGACATTGATTCAGGAACGAGAAAGACAACTGGAGACAAGGCAAGTAGACAGCAAACCCTGGAGTGGCTTGCCAAGGCTTATGGCAGTGGACTACCCCAGCTTTCCAGGGGGTTCCATGGCAGTAAAAGGCACCGTGTGAGCTCCTGCACGCTGTAGGATGCAAGGATGTGGCTGAATTCCAAAAGGAGTTTCCTTTGTGGTTGTCGATACAGCCCCTTGATTCATTGCTGGTTTTTGTTTCTCTCTCAACTTGTTGTTTGAAACACATGTGCAAACTGGCCGGAGTTTTGCTTGTCTTACTGTTCAAGGATGATCAGAACACAAAGTGCTGTCTCATGAGTTTTGTCGGCTTGACTCCTTCCAGCAAGTTGCTCACATCTGATTTTGTTTCCTCTGCCCACTCTCAGTAGACAAGCAAGTTTCCAGTGTCGTTTGACTCCTACGCACACTCATTAACCCATTTCCCTCCAACTCCAATCCTACAATGCCCATTTTATCCAATTAATGATAGGAAATAAGTGGGGGTTTTAAGGCAAGGGTGTGAAGTTCCGTCTGACACTTTGCATCTTCCCAAAGAACAATGCTTTCTTAATGATTACATTCAGATGACCATTAGTCAAGCTGGTGCTGCCACAGTTCTCCCTTCAGTTTTAATGAATATAATAAACAGGAATGAACCTCAGCTATCTGCAGCTGCTGCCATTGTCTGTGAACCACGCGGTGCTTCAGAGAAGTTTATTTTAGCTTTAAACCTTTTTCAAACAATGTGCAACAAGTGGGAAAAAAAAAAAGTTGATTTTCTTTGTCCGCTCTCTCCTTTCCCAGATGTTTTTGGTGTGACAAATGCTGGAGTGCAATTAAAAAGAAGCCTCATTTTCAGAAGTATTTGTTAAGCAGGACACAAGTCAAGTCTCAGGGGACTGAGGGAATCATCTGCTGGGGTGTGAAGTTGCCCCAGTTACATGGCCATGCAAATCCCAGCTTTGTCAGTGGTATAGTATCAGTGTAACGCAGGGCAGGTTTCTCAGTCCCGTTCAGCCAGGAGAAAATCCTGGCCTGACAATCTCCTTGTTTGGGGGAAATCTCTTAAGCTTTTTTAAAAAGTCTGTCTATCCCCATAATGTTTTGCACCTTCGGACCTTTTCTGCAGGCATTTCAGAGTGTACCATAATCGTTTCCAGCACTGAGAACAGACCTGCGTGCAACTGAGACCAAGTCCCCAAGAGCTGTGGTACCTGGCCCTTGCTCTAAGCACTGACATTTAGCTGACAGCCAATATCAGATGGACAAATACTTACCCTCCTCTCATCAGAACTGAGTTCTTACGCAGTGTATTTTGACCTTTGTTTTTTTTTTATTCCATAATCAGAAGGAAGCAGGGCTGCAAATGTTCCCTTTAATCACCATACCCATGTTAAATTGTTCTTCCCTTATTATATGTCAGCTGTGGAAATCTGTAGTAGTCCTGAAAAGTTTTGAATGCTGGAAACGCTTGGTTTAACTTTATTATTATGTACATACAGCTCTTGCAGCATTGTGAGTAAGGTTGTGTCAGCGAGTAACATTTAAAAGCAGACTTTAGGGTCTTAAAACTTGCTGAAGAAATTCATTTGGGGCTAAAAGTTGGCTTTTTGAGCTTTTCTGAGGGAGTTAGCCAATATCTTTGAATTTCTTGGCTTCTCTTGGCTTTGAGTCACAATGTTACTGAAACACGAGTTTCTTGTTTTCTCTATTTAAAAACTGATCTGTTGTCTTCCCACCCATAATATAGGGTGCCCCCACTTGTTAGTATTTGACCTAAAAATAGTTACGTGTGTCTTATTCAGGGGAAGAAAACTGGTCCAATTCAGACAGATTAACTAAATAACCAAACACACGTTGTGCACTGTCACTTGGGTTTGTTTCCCATAAAAATGCTGTGACAACTTGTAATGCAAAGGGCTGATTACAAACATTGTAAGGTATTTTGAGGATGTATTAAATACTTGAAGGGACAGTATTCATGTGTAGTATTATTATTTGTATTGTTAAGAGCGTGACAGAGAAAAAATTGAATGGTTTTACCTGCAAATTTAAGTGTTTCACATTGACTTTGGTTGGTACTGTTGGTGCTTGGGGTTTTTTTGTTTTTTGTTTTTGTTTTTGTTTTCTCTACTTATATGTCTATAGGGCTTAAAACAGTGTGAAGCTCTTTCCTCTGAGGCTCATCAAAGGTTAAATTAAGGCTTGCAGCAGCCCTGGCAGGCAGATTTTCAAATCACCAATTTTAATGAAACATATGCTGATATTATCCCATGAGTAGGTAGTTGTGTTTGCTGTAGCAATACTTTATTGTAGAGCTGTGCATACTTATCTTAAATTACTACTGTGTCACAGCCATTTGGAAACCTTACACCTTTTTTTTTTTGGCTTAGAACTAACAGGAAAGCAGTCTCTGATTAGGACTATATAAATTTACTTGTTTTCCCTTCATGGAGCTGTTTGAAATATCTTTAGTGTTTGATGAGGAGGTGTTTGGAGGATTTTTTGGTCCTCTTGTGGTCTTTGTGAAATCTCAGGTTTATACCAAAACCTCTTTCAACTGCATCTGCCAGCATCTGCTGTTGTTTTTCTTAAGCTTCCTGACTCATCCCCAGCCTCCCCAGCCAGGGGCAGTCTCTTCAGGAAACCATCAGTTCAGGAAATTGAGGACACATCTTCAGGTGGTTGTGCTTCCATAGCAACCTCTGAAAACAGATTTTGGGTTGTATCTTCTCTGGAGCCGATAGCTGTTATTCTGAGGGCTCAAACTCATACTTAACATGGCCAAAGGTTTTTGCGATGCAAAGTGGAAACCTGGCATTGAGAAGGAATCTTTCTAGTCTGATTTGAACCATAGAATCATTAAAAATATATTAAGTATATTAAGTTATAAAAGTATACTAAGATTACCTAGTCCAACCATCAGCCCATGCTTGTGACTGTGCTAGACAATGTCCCTCAGTGCCACATCTCCACGGTTCCTGAACACCTCCAGGGACAGTGACGACACCACCACCCTGGGCAGCCTGTGCCACTGCATCACCACTCTTACTGAGAAGAACTTCTTCCTATTATTCAATCTGAACCTCTGCTGCCACAATTTGGAGCAGTTATCTCCTATCCTATGGCTTACCTAGGAGAAGAGGCTGACACCTCACCACAACCTCCTTTCAGGCAGCTGTAGAGAGCAATGAGGTCTACCCTGAGCCTCCTCTTCTCCAGACTGAGCAATCCCAGCTCCCTCAGCTGCTCCCCATAAGACTTGTGCTCCAGAGCCCTCATAGCTTTGTTGCCCATCTCTGAACATGCTCCAGGGCCTCGGTGTCTTTCTTGTAATGAGGGGCCCAAAACTGAATGCAGTGCTTGAGTTGCGGTCTCACCAGTGCTGAGTACTGGGGGACCATCACCTCCCTGTTCCTGCTGGCTGCACTATTTCTGATACAAGGAAGGATGCCACTGGTCTTTTTGGCCATCTGGGCACTGCTGGCTCATGTTCAGTCTTACGGGAATGGGACATGCTTGAAAATCAGCTGCAATGAAAGGAGCTTGGAGGGTCTTGGAGGAAAGGAGGATGGGGAAGCCTGCACCTCCCAGAGAGGATGTTGCCAGGGAAGCTGAGATTTTCTGATGCTGTTGGAAGATGTACCGCTCAGTCCTCTCTTTGAAGCTGAAGAATGCAGGTTCTCTTCCTTTCCATGTTTTTTTCTGCTTTGTTGCTTGATGACAGAAGAAGGGGCATCAGAAGTTCTGTACAAACATGAGAAAAAAACTTTACTGTAGGGTGACAGAGCACTGGAACAGGCTGCCCAGAGAGGCTGTGGAGTCTCCTTCTATAGAGATATTCAATACCTGTCTGGACGCTGTGTAACCTACTGTGGAGAACCTGCTTTAGCAAGGGGTTGGACTCGATCTCCAGATGTCTCTCCCAACCCCTATGATTCTGCAATTGTGATCTGCATGTCCATTCATCTGTCTTCTCCCTGCCCTGATTCCAGGATGGCTGCGATAAGAAATGGCCTTTCCAGTTCCTGCGGAGGTCCACAGGGACACTGAAGGTCCGTAGGGCCTACAAGGCAGCGTGTGATGCTTGTGGAGAGAGAAGAAAATGTGAATGGAGGTCATCACGTCAGGTTCTTCACTCCCTGACACAGCAGGGGAGGAAAAGCTGCCTCTTATAGCACTTGGGATTGGCAGAACCACTGGCTGACACGGCTTCCTCATGCTCACGGCCATCATGTCCAGCCGGGCCAGCACACAGTGGAGCAGGGAGCAGAGCAGGCCCAACACGACCCCAGGGAGCTGACAGGGCTATTGAGGTGACTGCTGAAAACTCAGCTTCCCAACACACTGTTTACTTACAGCTATTCCCTGGGATCTTGAAAGGAGGCGGCCTGCAGTATTCTGTACCCTCTAATTAGACGCAGTCTGAACTGTGTTGTGGTAATGTAGTGAAAATCTGGCCCCTGCTGTGACATCTGCAGCCAGACAAATGCCACCACCCAGCCTCTGGTCACAGCCTTTGTTTTCATTTCAGCAAAAAACTAAAATGCTGCAAGGGCTCTCCATAAGGACAGAGATATTTAAAATACCAGTTCCTGTTTCTTCCATAGTGTGTTAAACAGGGCTGAAAAATGCATACAATCTTTTTTAAAAGTGCTTTATGGATAGGAAACATTTCTAGTGATTTCTTTGTTGATTTGATTTCTTTTGAGACAAAAAGGTACTACTAATTTTGTTGAGAAGTTCTGCGTTTACAAAGGAAGAAGCTTCCTTGTAGAAATGAGCAGTTCTTAAGTTTCGGGGAGTCGTTTGGTTTGGGGCACATAAACTCTTCTTCCTAATGTATTTTTTGTTTAGTTAAAAGAGCAAGCGTAAGCATTACACATTATTCACTAAAACATTATAAAAATATAATTGAGGCTCACAAGCTGATTTTTTTTGAAGAAGTAGCAGTAGTAGTGGCATCTCCAAAAGCACAGCTTAGAGGATTTCACATTGTTCCTGTCCAGAAGGAAGGCAAATGACAAATAGAGGAGAGCTGTCATGAAAGCTACAATACCAGAGGAAGTGGAATGACCTTCCCTACTGCCCAAGCTTCGATGAATCCCTCTGTGACAATGTAGGACTCAAAACCAGCTGTAGATGTCAAAAGGATTGGCCTGAAAGCAGTAACACAACTAAATGGATGCCGTTCTTGTAATGGAACCACACATTTGCTAAATGGGAGCAAATTCTTTAAGGCCCAAGGAGTTACTGAAGGAATCATATAGAATCATAGAATCACCAAGGTTGGAAAAGACCTAAAAGATCATCCAGTCCAACCGTTCACCTGTTCCCAATAGCTCCCACTAAACCATGTCCCTCAACACAACATCCAGCCTTTCCTTGAACACCCCCAGGCTCGGTGGCTCCACCACCTCCCTGGGCAGTCCACTCCAGTGCCTGACCACCCTTTCTGAAAAGTAATACTTCCTGATGTCCAGCCTGAATCTCCCCTGCCGTAGCTTGAAGCCATTCCCCCTGGTCCTATCACTAATGACACGAGAGAAGAGGCTGACCCCCAGCTCACTACAACCTCCCTTCAGGAAGTTATAGAGGGCAATGAGGAAGGACCCTCAATGAGGATGGTCTGTTACCTGGCTGTGTGATCGTCCAAGAACTGGAGGATCTCCCAGCTGGAGAACAGCACAGAACCAGAGGCAATGCGTTTTGGAGATGTGCTATCACCCTTTGTCTGGAGGTCTGTGGTTCTCAGTGTGCTGGCAAAGTAGCAACTGCCTCAGGAACTCCTATCACCCCTTAGCATTAATATTAATCACCCCTCTCTTGCACAAAGCACGGCATGGGGCAGAGCAGTTGCCCTGTCTCGCTGCAGCTACCATGGAGCGTGTTCAAGCATTGTTCAGTACAGAAGGCTGCCTCCAATTAACCCAGCTGCACCTCCTTATTAGGAGTGAGAATCAGCTGCAGTTCAATGCGATGTCAACCGCAGCACTCTGCCTGCCACCAGCCAGGGAACTTGGGGTGTCCTAGCCATATCAGCTTGACTGCCAATTGCACTCTCCTTCAACAAGATTTAACCTCCTCCAGCCTAGATCTGTGAGGATATTCAGTTTTCTGGAAGCGTGTTGAGCGGATAGGCCCAGGAGGTCTGTAGCAAAATGCTGTTGGCACCAATAGGGTCTAAGTGCCATTTGGCCTGGAGCTTTTATGAAGACTAAGTGTGTTGGAGCCACTGGTACATGTGGACCACAGAACAGGAGTAAAGCATATAGAATCATAGATTCCTTAGAGGTGGAAGGGACTTTTAAAAGCCATCTAGTCAAACTCCCCTGCAATGAATCAGGACACCACAGCTAGATCAGGCTGCCCAGGGTGTGATCCCTTGAAAGTCTCCAGGGATGGGGCGTCAAACATATCTCTAGGCAGCCTATTCCAGTGCCTCACCACCCTCACAGTAAAAGTCTTCTTTATATCCATCAATACAGACATCTTTTGTTGTCTGCTACAATCCAACCATCCCCTATTTATTCTGCAGGTTCGCGTGTCTTTTTGAAGGCAGTCATTATTCAGGATGCTTACCTGACTTAGCAGAAGTTGGAAAGCTGCACTTCCCAGCTGAGCTCTGTCACCCCCTCAGTCATTAAGGCTCAAGGCCATGTTGGGTGGGTCCCTGGCAGATGGGTCTGGTGGGTGACAACCAGCCCACAGGCTGGAGCTGGATGATCCTTAAGGTCCCTTCCAATTCAGACTGTTCGGTGGCTCTGTGACCTGCACCAGCATCACCATCCCCTGCCTGCATACCTATGAGCTGCAAGGCTACTGAAGTTGTAGGGCTGAATGGGGTGGCTTATTCCCCTTAGCAGTAGCTGTTGACCTAGGGCTTCCTTAGCTAGAAGGGCCCTGCCATGGGAGCATAAAGCACTGCTTGCCTCATGCCTTGCCCTCTGCTTCTGCAGGCATCAGCTCATTCCCTGTGAGCGGCTGTCATCGGCACGGGGGCACTGCGCAGTTCAGCATGCAGGCAGGGCTCCATCCATCTCTGCATTGAGAAGCTGGAAAGCACATGAAACCGAATTACTCAGATTTTCCCATCTGTGCACATGTGCTTAGCTGGTGTTAAATTATCAGTGTAAAGGCCTAGTAGCTTCATAATGTACACACACAGAAAGATTCCCACAGATTTTTCCTTTTTTTTTTTTTTTTGTTTTATTGAAGCCAGCTGAGTAAATTCATAGGAAGTTGTAACAGGACAAGTGAAATGTATACCCACATTCCGTGGGAATCCAAATGCCTTTAACACATACTGTATTTCATGTGAAATTTATTTTAGAAGACACCAGAACAACATAACTTTTTCATCGCTGCGTTTTAAAGCTATCACTTTTGAATGAAATAAGGTGACATGAAGAGAAAAAAAAAGTGCAAATCCTAGAACTCGATACCCTCCTCCCACACTTTAAAAGAAGGGATTAACTTCTCCGTTTTTCTGGGTCACTTTTGAATTTATTACTAATTACAGAATAACTTTAAAATGCAGCTCCACTTTAACCCACCATGAGTGAGAAGCAGCTGGAATGACTTAATCTACTTTGCAGTTGGGTGATGCCTTGATTCTCCGTTTATTCTCAGAAATAGTCGTAGTTTCATTTTTTTAAATGAAGATGATTTCTGCCCGTGGCAGGAAAGGGCTGACTGGGTACTCTATGAGTGGGGACCACTTTGGATAGGACAGGGAAGCTGTTATTTAACAACTCACATATCAGCCAAGCTGCTGGAAAGGAACGTCCACACAAACATGCATGGGCTTAGCAGGGCCGGTGTGGTCCCAGCAGCTGTTCTGGTCTGTGTGGTCAGCAGCCCTCTGGTCCCACCTTTTCTGGGCTGATATTGCCATGCCAGCTATCTCCCAGTTCCTATTCCAGCTCCTCTGTCTTTTGTGTTTATCCTCATAAAAATCTGGGAGCCAGACCTCCAGCTTGTTCGAGTCAAGGGCTGATTTATGCTATCTGAGGGATCTGAAGGTCTCTGCAGTCAGTTCCTCATTTGTAAAATAAACTGATCTGAGCTTAATGAGATTTTGCAAGATGACTTTGGTGAGCTGTGTGCTGGGCTGGGGCTGTTGGTGCTGCCGGAGACAGTGGGAAGTGGGCTGGGGAAGAACCATTGGACTGAATGATCTTGGAGGTCTTTTCCAACCTTGCTGATTCTGTGACTCTGAGAAGCACAGAAGCAGCATCTCCTGGGTACTGGCACCATCTGCTCACTCCATTTGTGATGGGAAAAGAGCTTGGAAGGGCACCATCTTCCATCCACTGAAGACATTGTGATGACCTGCAGTGACTACAACTTCACAGGGAGGTGGTGGAGTCACCATCCCTGGAGGTGTAAAGAACCACAGAGATGTGGGACTGAAGGATGTGGTTAGAGGGCATGGTGATCACTTGCTGACCCTGCGCATAGCAGGGGGGTTGAAACTAGATGATCTCTGAGGTCCTTTTCACCCAGGCTATTCTATAATATGCTGGGTATGGGTTGATGGTTGGACTAAGCGATCTTAGTGGTCTTTTCCAACCTGGATGGTTCTGTTATTCTATGACTGATACCAGGATATGAACCTGGGTTTTCCAGAAATAAAATATTTCTGTGTTCATTCTGAAATTAAGTCATTTATTACTCAAGCTACAGTATAACTGTAGCTGTCACTTAATACCAGGAGCTGCTTCTGCAAAATTTTGTTCCCAAGTGCTGCTGACTTGTGGGAAATTTCTTGCCTGAGCAAGCACTGTGGGGCTGGGTTTTGTGTTTTGTCATTCAGGCTGGTAACACTTCTCAAGCACACATGCAGTGGAAGAGTATGTCCCACTGTGTGCAAAAAACTGGACTTGCTCTCACTGGGCTCCCAGCCCCTTCCTCTGTTGAGCTGGAGTGGGAGTGAACTTTAACCATACTAAAAGCTCAGGCTTTGAGCCCTGGAGCTATTCAGCAAACAGAGTTTTATTTGGCATGTTCAGCAAACACAGATCCGACCCCTTCTCCCACACCTTGTCCTTCATCAATGCTATTGCTTAATGTGAAGTCTGATTTTGAAATTACCCTTTTCTTCCAAATGAGCTCCGTCTCAGCACGCTGGTCATCATGTGCAAATCTAGCAGGGATTCCCTGCTGCCTGTTGCTTAGCTTTCTAAAAAGAAATCAACACATCAAGTATAGAAATAAAGGGTAATGGTCTGAAGGATGTAACTTGTAAAATAATGTTGCTTTGCAGTAGCTGAGGTTGGGTTTTCAAGGCTGAGCTATCCAGTTTGTGATTCCTAGAATCCAAGTTACCAAGAAGATCTGCCCAATAGTTTTGTGCTCTGGTGCTGTAAGTGCTGTGTAGCACTTTCTGTGCACAGCTATACTCGTGGCCATGCACAGAGTAAGAGTTTGCTGTTCATTTCACAATAAATTTTGCTCCCTTGGGCAACATGTGGTGGTTTTTGGCATCATCTGCATCCCTTGTGTAAGGAAGGGATGAGCAAGGTCTTACATATCTGATTTCCCAGCAGGACAACTAAGGGCTTTACCCCTGTGCCAACTCTCTCCATCACGCCTATGTCCTCCTCTTCTCACTCTCTCCTGTTAATGTTTTTTGTGACTTCCAGCCCAGCTCTTTCAGCTTTGAGAGAACTCAGCACCGGGTCGGATCGGAAGAGAACACAGGAAATGGTGCTTTTTCTGCTGAAATTTGTGAGTTCAGCAGATCCCAGCTGCCTCATGGTGAGCTGTGATTTTGATGCAGCTTTGCTGGAGCATGCTGAGCTCCCTGCTTTCTCCTTTTCAATCCCTTGCTTTGCCAGTGTCGTGGATGGAGCCATTTATCCCAGGCTATCTGAGGCCATGACACCCAGCCAGACCCATAGCACAGCCCCAGTCCCTTTCCTGGTGCACTTTGTGTAGTGGAGACTTTCCTTCCAAATCCCTCAGGAAAATCAGCTTCCAAAGAGCAGGGTCAGCTTCCAAAGAGCTTCCAAAGAGCAAGACTTAGCCCAGCTCCTGCCCACACCTCGCAGAGAAGTAAATAGGTGTTGCTTCCATTCCTTGCTGGAAAAAAAGGGAAGTTTGGAGGCCTTAAATGCATTTTCTCCCTCTTTTTCTGCAAGGACTATTTCTTCTCCCTTCCGTCTCCTTGAGAAGGCCCTTTCAGGCAACATTAAAAAATGGGTTCAAACGTGGAGGTTCTTGCTGGTTGGTTTTTTGCTGTTTGTTTGTATGTTTGTTTTCTAAGGGATGGCTAATTACTCCATTGTCTGAGTGTGCATCATAGAATGGCTTGAGCTGGAGGGGACCTTAAAGATCATCCAGTTCCAACTCCCCTGCTACGATCAGGGTTGCCAACTACTCAGTCAGGCACCAGATCAGGATGCCCAGGACCCCATCCAGGATGGGCTTGGGCACCTCCAGGGATGGTATCCCTAGGAGAGGCTCTCTGGGACAGCTCTTATCCCACCAAACAAAGGTACCTGGCCGTGTACATCCTGAGCAAAGTACACTGGGTCTGGGTTAGGCTCTGCTTTTCATGCAGTGCTTTTTTTGTCAAATGCTGGGAGCTGAGGAGGTCACAAGGAGGATCACATTGGATATGTGCAGGCTTTCCAGTAGAACTCTGTCAGTGCAGTTCAGGCCTGACCATAACTCCCTTGAGCAAAATCTGTCATTTATGCTTAGTTTTCTATTCATGAAAAATATGTACTAAGAATTCATTTGCAGTTGCCAGAGAAAGCCTTTTTTTCACACGACAGGACAGTAGCTGGGGAAGCTCCCTAGGATGCAAAATGAGGTGCTCATCCTAATACACTGAATAAAATTAAAGAACAGCTCTCCTTCTGCTGCACAGGAGCTGAAATCCTCAGGTTCTCCCTGTCCAGCTTAATTATATCATCATTGAGGTGGCTTGGCGTGGCTTCTTTTGAAGTGCAACATGCCAAAATACAAATGACAAGGGATTTATAGGAGTTCATGATTTGATACGCTGAAAAAGGGACGAGTGTGGAAGACAACAGCTTTGGAATGCACACACAGATTGCCAGCTTCTCTCTAAGTTTTAGCTGGGGCCTTGCAAACATGTACTGTCAAGGTTATCAGCGTATGGACAATAAGCAGCTCAGAAATGCAAGGTTGTGTGGGGAAGATATGGCTGGAGGATATTTGCTGAGAAGGCCTTGGAGGAGGTTAGGTTTGAGACCTTCCAAAGATTAGCAGCCATAGCGATATTTGTTATTTACATGTAGCTATCAACCCTCTTTCTTTTACTTGGCAAGAATTTGAAACAAAAGCCATGGGGTGGAAGGCTCTGGCTGGGGACTCTCTGAAAACCATACGCTTAAGGCTGCTGCCCAAATCTGGAAACCACAGTAGGTGGGTTGAAATCGGTGGCTTTCTTTCAGGAAGGGATTTAACAGCGATTCCCCAGTGAACTTTGAGGAGAACCACCCCACTCCAGCCATGCTCCATACCTCACCCACCACTTGTACAGGGCCGGATGGGGGACAGCCAGACCTTTCTCTTGAACCATCAGGGCCCCCCATGTACCCGTTTGCCAGAGCCCTCCATGCCTGTATAAGAAGGGAGACACATAGCTTGAAACAATTTTATTTCAACCTTTGTAAAGCTACGCTCAGTATGTCAAATCCCCTTTAAGAATATATAGAGATCTGTGGGTATTTTTTCTCCTTTCTGTCTTTTGCCTTGTGACGTGTTTGTTCTGAGATCACCTTCTAGGCATCTTCTATTAAAATATATGTGACAGGCACCAGATCCACTTTCATGCAGCTGTGCAGTATGTTATTTTTCATGCTAATGCACTGTTACAATTCTACTGAGCGCAGTTATCTGGAGATCAAATTCACCACATGTGCGCTGTGTTCTTTGGCTACTGGGTCAGAGCAGCGTGGCGGAGGAGGGAAGTTCATGTGTTAACTGTTCGTGCTGCCTTGGTGAAACACAGGCTTGGTTCTCGGGGAGTCAGGGGACTTTGCTTTGTCCCACCTGCCCTCCTGGTTTCTGTGCTCCTGTCAGCACAGCTGACTGCTTCGTTGAGATTTAAGGCTAAACGGACTGTTATTACATGAGACGGAGTCACTGTCTGCCACCAGGAGATGATTTAATGTTATGTGATACACAACCTTACGCTATGCCCCCCTGCTGTTTTCCACACAAAAATCATTCTCCAACTTGCTTTGCTGTCAGGTTTCACCTAGGAGAAAATTTGAGTCACTGACTCCAGCAGTGACAGCAACCAGAAGTAATGATTAAAGACCTCCTTGTCATCACTGTACCATAGTCATGGGTGAAGCAGGCTTATGGAGACACATTCAGATCTCATTTACTCATAGCCCATCAACTGAATTCTGCCTTAGATAAAGGTGCATGCTATGCATATCAGGTCTACACACAGAAGTTGCTAAAACAGACCAAAATCTCTATTTATGCAGGTGACACAAGAAGACAACACTGGCTTTGGGGAAGTACTGGATGCCAGCATGGTCAGAGTCCCACTTCCAATTTCATAGAATCACTGAATCATTAAGGTTGGAAAAGACCACGAAGCTCACCTAGTCCAAACCCAGCCTGCCGCAGATATGCCCACTCACCAAATCCCTCAGTGCCACATCTCCACGATTCTTGGCTACCTCCAGGGACGGTGACTGCACCACCTCCCTGGGCAGCCTGTGCCACTGCCTTACCACTCTTTCTGAGAATAAGTTTTTCCTAATACCCAAGCTGAACCTCCTCTGGTGCTACTTAAGGCCATTCCCTCTCATCCTATGGCTGTTATATAGGAGAAGAGGCCAACCCCCACCTCACCACAATATCCTTTCCAGTTGTTCCTAGACATTCAGAAGCTGCTTTAAGGGTTGCAAAAAGGACTCAAAGCATCAACATACAAGCAGTGTATCCTATCACTCACACATTAAATCAATCTTAGAGCTACCAGCTTCTTTCCTGCTGTCTGAGCTAAGACCTCCACCATGCCTTGTGACCTTCTTCTATCATACATTACTTAATTTGTCAAAATATGAAGTACTTTGAATGGACTCACTTGGAGCAAGTGGTATGAAGTTGTATGGACCAATTTCTGCTTTTGAAGTGAAATAATTTCTCCCTAGGTTGGATATTAGGAAAAAAATTCCTCTCAGAAAGAGTGATAGATTGGAATGGTCTGCATGGAGAAGTGGTGGAGTCGCCATCCATGGAGGTGCTCAAGAAACGTGGAGACGTGGCACTGAGATGTGGTTAGTGTGCATGGTGGCAGTGGGTTGATGGTTGGATGTGATGGTCTTTTCCACTTCAGCGATTCTATGATTCTAGAGCTTGTCCTATCTTCTTCTTCTTCTGCAAAGAGGACATCTGCAAAACTGCTCCACTATCTGGAGCAAGATTTATCTTTTACAGCTTATCCCATATTGTTATTTCTTCAGGTATCAGGAGGCACCTTGCCTCTTTCCTTTCCTGCTTTTCTCCTGGTCTGAGACTGATACACAAAGACAGTGGAAACTACTTCCCAGACTTGTGGATTGCTGAGTATACTGGAAGATGCCTTTTAAGTTTACACTTGATAAAAAATCATGTCTCGTTCATAAGTTAATGATATGAGAATGTCACTATAATAAACTTTGACTTCTTAACCTTTTCCAGAAATGATGCCAAGACCAAATCCTGAGGCTGCTTTCTAGCTACTGATTAGTAGCTAGAAATCTGACCTTTTCTGTCTGTATAGAAAACAGAGGCGGCTGTGCAGCTCTCCATGCTGCTGGAGTCAGCTTGGTTACAGCTCCACCTCTCTTTCTAAGCAACATTAGCCCTCGGGTGGCTTGCCTCCATTTTTTTCTTTCGAAGAACAACACAGACCTCAGCTGGCCTCTGAGAAATTCAGAACACCACAACTGCTCACAGATCTGTTGGGCTTCACCTCTGCCTCCCCTCACTTCTAACAGTCTCATTGCCCTCCGTGCACTAAGTACATCATGTGAAGAGGACTGTGCCTCCATCAGCTTCTTTTCAGGGAAGCGTCAGTAGCTGAGAGCTTGGGAGGGAGTCTGATTGCATGTTTGCTAAACGTACATACCAAAACATACATCAAGCAGCCTTCCAAGCTGAAGAGCAGCATGGTGCCCTGGAGCAGAACGCGGTGCTGTCTGTGGTGCCCGATAACTGCCAGGAGGGCTTTAGGACTGGACCTGGCGTGCCTGCTGCCTCCTGCTTGGATGAGCTGGTGTAAGGAGCTCTGTCTTACAGGGGAATAAAGCTGTCAGAAGGATTCAGTTGCGCCGTAAGACCCACACTCCACGCAAAGCTGCTCTGCACTGCAGAGCTGGCAGCGACGACTGCAGTGAAGAGCTCTGTTTATCACACTGTTGCGCTCTAATGATTAATCAGCCTCAAAATTACATGTTCTACAGAAGTGATGGGGTTTGGGACTATCAGTCAAAATTTGTTATGATGAGTGATGTTGTTTTCATCCCAGTTTAGCTAATGCCAGTGAGGATGTTCCAAAAATTGTTGTCTTTGTCATGTATGTTATACAGTTTAGAGGTGATCTCCTTATGCTATTATCCTCCTGCCACTGTTGCAAAAATAGTGTCTTCTTTTTAAGGTGTTCAGAATCATCTGCTTAGCTCTGAGCTGATAACAGCTTATTTGTCTCTGGAGGAGTTAACCCCTCCACTCACAGCACGCCGCAGCTTCTTTTGGGGGATGCTGTGTTTGGGTATAGCAGGGTTTGGGTGGGTTATGCCAAGGAGGCTGGGAAAGGAAGGCTGCCTCCCCACCATCTGCTATTCCCAAAGACCAAGATTTACAAAAGTCAAAATGCTGGCAGACAAAGCCCTGATCAAGTTTGCTGCAGAAGCTGAAGTATCTTCTACCTGTAGCTCTCTGCTTACTCCTGTCCTGGTATTGTCCCATCCCTGGAGATACTCAAGGTCAGGCTGGACAGGGCTCTGAGCACTTGGTTGAGCTGTAGGTATTCCTGTTCACAGCAGGGAGTAGGACTAGATGGCCTTTAAGTGTCCCTACCAATCAATTCTATGATGCTATGATTACTAGCCCTAGCTTGGTGTTGGCAGGACAAGAGCCCACAGCACAGCCTCTGCAGTGCTCAGCATCTTTCATCTCTCCTTCTAGCCATGCACCCTACTGTCATCCTTCCCACCAGCTTTGTGGTGGAGAAGAAGAGCTGGTGGCAAAGCCCTGTGCTGCCGTGTGCCAAGCAGAGGCAACTCAAAAGCTCTTGGCTCTGCCATCACACACAGCAGCACCTCGGTGGGCAGCATCCTTCCTCATAGTGCTGAACAGCTCTGGCTGACACTGTGGAAACTCAGGATTAGCATTTATCTGCACCAAATGCAGCAGGGCAGCGGCTGCTCTTTGAGTGCATCATATGTAAAATTACTCACCAGTTTTCACAGTGTAATTACTTCTCAGTTAATCAAGTCCATTGGAAGGGCTCTGATCAGGTTTTACAGCCATAGCTGGTGAAATCATACTGTTACCAACATCGATTTTTGGTCCTGAATACATTCTGATTGTGAATAAACCCTGCGACACTCTGTGCAATGAGAGGGATGTCTGGGAAAGCTTTGGGATTCAGAACCCAAACGTTTTTGCACTGGAGGTGTGATGCAGTAAGTCCCCATTGCTCTTTACATAAGCAGAAAGTCTTTCAAGCAAGTTCTGTGCTGCGGAGGAAATCTGTGCAGTTTTCCCTGTAATGTGAGTAATGAACCTTGGCTGGGATGAGTGCTTTGGAGCCTCAGTTCCGCAAAAATTACAAATCCCCAAAGGAAGCGCTGTAGCGCGGTGGCCTGCAAAGAATGGATTACAGTAATCCCACCAGGAAGTGATAATGGCGGGTATAAATATTTGCCTTAGTTGATTGCAAATTATGTCAGCTACCTCCCCCCGAAAGATGTTTGTCGCTGCCACTAGCTGTGAGCATTTTCTAAATGCTTTCCCAGCTGCGCTGTCATTCCCAGTGAGGACTTCATCTCTACCAAGCATCATCGGAGTGTCTGAATGGGACTGAGTTCTTTTGTCCTGATGCTTATATTCTGCTGATGAAAAACAACTCAAAAGCTTGTGTTGTCAGTCTGGAGCATACAAGCTATGGAATGAATTTATAGTATCAGAGAACCGTAGAATCATAGAATGGTTTGGATTGGAAGGGACCTCAGAGCCCACCCAGCCCCAACCCCTGTCATGGGCTGGTTGCCCCCACCAGCCCAGGCTGCCCAGGGCCCATCCAGGCTGACCTTGAGCACCTCCAGGGATGGGGGCAGCTGTGCCAGGGCCTCATCACCTTCTGAGTAAATAATTTCTTCATAACATCTAACTTAAATCTCCCCTCTTTTAGTTTGAAACCATTCCCCCTTCTCCTATCACTATCAGATTGTGCAAAAAGTCACTCCCGCTCCTGCTTATATGCTCCCTTCAAGTACTGGAAGGAAATTTTGGCCAGATAGAAAGCATTGTCAACCTGGAGGCTGAAGTAGGGTTTGATTTGTATGGGACTGTGTTGCCCCACACACTACTGCCCAACATCTCAACCTCCGTGTCTCTGCAGAGCTCTGCTGGAGATGAAGGAGCAGCCCAGCCCAGCAAACAGAGTGCGCGTTTCCCCAGCCAGAGCCCCGCCAGGCCGGGCGAACTCCCAGCCTTTCACATCTCACAAATTCCAGGAGGGATTAAGTCTTCATTGTCAGACTTGTGAAGCAAGCTGAAACTCAGCTCAAGTTTGAAAGAAAGAAAAAAAAAGAAAGATCCGACAGTCCTCGACAGAGGCAGCAGACTAGGAGAGAAAGGGATTTAGAACAGAAGCACAGCCAGGAATCAATGGAGCTTTTATGGCATTCCTCCTCATTTATCTATAAATCCCATTCTTTCAGCTATTTAGGCCTTATCTCCGCACAGAAGCTGAATTAGTTTTATTTTGTAAACCAATTTAGGAAAGCTAGTGCAAAGCCCTGCAGACACCCACCGTTGGGTTCGGAGTGGCTGCAGAGGTTTTGCTGGCACCTGAAACAAAACAGGAGTGAGAACGGTAAGAGTGAGAGGGTACTGCCCGGGCTTATCTGCATGGAAGATAAAGTGGAAGAGCTAAACTGTGAATTTAAAGTGTTGGAGGTAAAACCTATTAAACCCCTGGATGGATGCTTTTATTCAGACATAAAGGAGCCTTTAGTTGGCTTGATTCATTCGTAAAGCAAATTTACAGTTACGTTATTTCTGAATGAAGCCTTCCATATAAGGACTTAATGTGCTTTAACTAATCGACTTTAAATTCACATCTGTAATTTGGCTTAGTTTCCTGTGTGTACAACCCCTTTGTGTGCAGCCCAGGCCTGATTTGAAGGAGGAGGAAGGGGAAGGCAGGAAGATTTCCTCCCTAACCTCTGGGGTCACTAGGTACAAATTTCTCAGTAAAACGAACTAAGGGCATCGGTTGGCTGGGTTCCCTCAGCCCACGCCATGTCAAGATTCAGATGTGGACAAAGGGCCTTTTCGTCACCTTTCTCCTGCACTCAGCATATCCTACCCGGGGCAGCTTTGCTGCAGGCCTTGTGCCCTGCCTGCTGCTGTGTGCTGCTACTTTGCTGCTGCATGCTGCTACTTTGCTGCTGCCCTGTGCAGCTCAGCAGCCACACAGCATCTCTGCCCTGTGCCTCTGCGACATCAACTTTTGCTTTCACTGGGTTCTCAATGACAGGATGTGGTTTTCTGTGTGAATGTCAATGAGAGAAGGATCTGACCCAGTGGGTTTCTAACCCACGTCTGAAGTACCTTTGAAGTGCCTTTGACTGCATGGTTTATGTGGCATTGCTGCTGTTGCTGCCATCCATGCTAGAGCTGGGGTTTTGTCTGAAACCTCATCAGGCCTGGAAATTACCGACAGCTGAAGGGAACATCAACATGCCAAAACATCCCCTCCGTGGCAGTGATCATTGGAGGTGTTACAGGGAAAAGTGCAGAGCAACCAATAACCTTCAGGGCAGACGGTTAAGAAAGAGATTGTCAAAAGTGCTTTGGGTTCCGTGCCTTAAGGTGTACCTGCATCTGTTCCTGTGGCAGTCTCGCAGCAGAATGAATCGCTATCAGAGATGTCACATCCAAAACTCTTGATTCTGCTTTTCCTTATGAATGAGAGTTAAATGAGAAGAAATAAAAACTTGTCTCAGAGTGGAACCAAGCCAGCGTTTGGTATTCTTGTTTTAAGTGACAGGCATCAAATTTGTTTGAGGATCATGAATGAAAACTGGTGCTCATCCTCCCGATCTCTGTTCCCTCTGTGGGCTGCCATGGTAAAAGGCAGCCAGTGACTGGGGTTACACAGCATCTGTCTCCAAACTGTCAGCATGGGCGTAATTTTAAAATCTTCAAAACATGTAAAAATAGCTGGGATTTGTTTTTCCTCTTCTCTCTCCTTCACTCTTCCCTTCTCCTTATTTCAGGCTTCCATGCTACCCGCTCTCTGTGATAGTCTGAGTACATTCGGCAGTGGCAGTGGCTCATGCCATAGGTGACTGTCTTCCTCCTTCAGCTGCTAGTTACTTTTCATTCTTTATACTTTTTGGAAATACATTTTTTATTACTGTTTCAGGACCTTTACCATATGAAAGAATAAAGGGGCAAGGTGTTTGTGTTCAGAGGTTGCAGAGAGCCCACACCATGAGTTGGCCAATCCCACTCCAGCTCCTGCATCTGGCATAGACAGAATTCACCGTCACCATCCATGGACGCCTGCATTATTGTAAAATATGGAATTGTCTGAGTTGGAAGGAACCCTTCAAGACCGTCTAATCCAACCATCCTGCAATGAAAAGGTTCACCTACAGCTAAATCAGGTGCACAGAGCCCTGTCCAGCCTGACCTTGAGTGTCCCCAGTATTGGGGCATCGCTGCTGGCTGCCGCTCAATGACCTCTCTGAGTTTCTGACCATGTTCATTGAGTGCCTTTTCTTAGGTCTGAGCCACGTATTTTGACTTACAGGTCTCTGTACAAGCTTGTGCTGTTTTTTCTTTCCCATTCCTGGCTCCTGTTTGGACATGGCAGCTCTGGAGACTTAATGCAGCAGCAAACATACTCCTCTAAATCTCTTCAAACAGATCTACTGCAAAGGCCATCTTAATTTCACTTCCTGTGTAGCACAAATACTGCAGAAGTGAGAGTCAGCTCTGTAATATCCCTAACAATCTGAACAAGCCTTCAGAGGAGGGTGGGTTCCCCTAGAACACTGCAAGACACTTTTGTGAGAAAGGTTGCTGCTCAGTGGCATACTGGGAGATGCCATTAGAGGAAAGTTTGTGTCCAAAGCTTTGAAATGCAGATATTTTCTCAGGGAAGAACAGTGATAAGAGGTGTGCATGAAACTCACTGCAAGACTGTGGCAAATTGATGTTCCTGCCCGTCCCAATGTATACCACATGGCATAGCTGTGGTGTAAGTGCACAGCACTCTGCTTTCCAAATGTTTCACAGGATCATACATTCATAGAATAGTGTCAGTTGGAAGGAACCTCAATGACCACCCAGCCCCAACCCCTGCTGTGGGCTGATTGCCTTCACCAGCTCAGGCTGCCCAGGGCACATCCAGCCTGGCCTTGAGCACTTCCAGGGATGGGGCACCACAGCTCTCTGGGCAGCTGTGCCAGGGCCTCACTGCTCTCAGAGCAAAGAATTTCTTCCTAACATCTAACCTAAAGCTCCCTCTTTTAGTTTAAAACCATAACCCCTTGTACCACCACTATCAGACCATTTAAAAAGTCACTATCTTGAGCAAAAGATCCCTTTAAGCACTGGAAGGCCACAGTGAGATCTCCCATCTCTTTTAGGGCAAATGGATCCCAATTTCAGGCTCTAATGTCTGGGAGAGCCCTGTGCAGAAAGCAGGCTGAGGTGCGGGATGCAAAGGCAGATCTCATCTTCAGACAGAACATTTCCAGTTCCTGGCCCTGGGGAATCCCATTGAGATCCGGGAGGGATCAAAGAGCCAAGCTCTGCCCTAGGGCAGCTGCGGGGCGGCGTGCTGTGGGTGCTTTAACACCTGCAGATCCCCAGAGATGGCAGTCAGAGCTTGTGTGCCCCAAGGTATGAGTGTCTATTCTTCGCTGCCAAACTTCTAAGTTCAAATAGATTTGGGGGAGTTTGCTTTGTGTTTTGTTTTGTTTTGTTTCTCAGTTTTTTTCCATAGTTATCATTTTTGGCCGTATCTATCACGTGGATCATATCTCCTATCCAGGGGATACAAAGTATATTAGACAGGACTAGATGACCCTATAAGGGTCCCTTCCAACTCAAGATATTCTATGATTCTATGATTTAGAGGTGGTATAAATCAGAATAAGCCCACGGAGCCTTGGATCATGTGCACCACACTTCTTAAAAAATCATATCTTTTTTATCAGGAAATAGGACCCAAAAGGTCCCGACTCAGCATTGCACTGCCCAAGTTTCAGCCTGAAATCAGCTGTAGTCATTGCACTGTTATGGAGTTGGATGTAAATCAGTTTTCTTCTGCATTGTCCCATCCAACTTTAATGACACCCCAGGCATCATGATCTGAGCCAAAAATGCACTCTTTTCATGTGATCTTTAGTTGATGTATGTTTTCAACATTCTGCTCTTTATATTGCAATATTTTAATTATTGTTTACTTTCTTTAATTACTGTTTTCCTTGTTAATTCTAAATATACATCTTTCTTCCTTCCTTCAAGGTTTTTGGGATTTTTCCAATCACTGCAGTATCAAAGAATGTTTGCAGTCTAGTATTTAAGCTTCTCATGCTCATACTACAATCTATGCAGCCTCCAGGCCAAAGCTTTGGCTGTGTGTTGGAGGTAGCAGTGTTTTTTCAAACGTGTATGCTAATCTTATAGGAAAAAAGTATTTTGCAGAAGTGAAAATCTTATGAGAAGTTTTGATGCTTACATTTGCTCATTTGGATGGAGGCACACAAAGTGAGAAATTTGAAGTGGATAAATGAAATTTCTTCATCCACTGTTTGTTTTTTTCTTTCTCTTTGTGTTCTTTTTTTTCCGTGTTATCTCTCTGAAAGGGTTGTGAGAAGAAACATGTAAGACCAAAAGCCTCTGCATTTCATGTTGAAAGAGAATAGCTTTTTTATTCTACTGAACAGAAGATTATTTGGGTGATTTCTGTTTCTATTTGGAATAAGTATGCGTACATATATTTGTAAGGAATATCATGGAGGTGAGAAACCCCAGGTTCCTGAAGCATACACTACTAGCTGTGCTCTTCCAAAATATTTTGTTTGACAAACTCAAGGCTTTTGCCTTCAAGGAGATCTTTAGAACTGTGTCTGGTGGGAAAGCTTTGGTCTCACACAGTCCGTGGGGTGGTTGGATGCATGAGGCGTGCTGCTCAAGCACTGCTTTAGAGTTCATTTTGCTGGAAGGGACAAGTGCATATGCTGTGAGACTGCCCTGGGATGAGAAATGACGTGTGAGAAAGGGGAGAGGGCAGCAGGGAGCAAGGGGTAGCTTTCAGAAAGAGTGGAGTGTGGAGTCTGTTCTGGTGACGTTGGAGCGCTGAGCTGTACTGTCAAGGATGGGGCTGGAAATTGCCTGATAATAAACTTTTTCATGAGGTTTTTTGGCAACCTATGCGCCTGGTCCCAGCTGGAAATGCTATGAGAACATCCTTCCTCGGGGTATTTTGTCACTCCCAATTTCTGACAGAAAGTGGGAAAACATTTATTTTAACATCAGAGAGCATCAAAAACTGTCTGCTAAACTGACTCCTAGAACAGAAGGAAAGTCCGGGGGCTTTTGTTCTTTTAAAACCAGTTCACCCCATACTCCACGAAAAGCCATCGGAAAGGCACTGAAGTAAGAGCTGAAGAAAGCTGTCCAGGCCACGGGGATATCTGATGAACCTCCTTCCTGCCTGTTTCTTACTGCACACTGTCTTGCATTTTGTCCATCGTATTGTAAACAACTCAAGCAATACACTGTCTGCTTCTTCCTAGAGACACAACAGTAAAACCCAGCAGATGTCAGAGTTGGGTGTTTTGTTTTTTTGCAGATATTCAGAACTTTTTTGTTGTTGTTGTTAACATTTGACCTCAATAACAAGTTACCCACCCTGAGCTCTATATGCTCTAACCTTTTTCAGGATGGTCAGGAGCAAACGTGGTGGTGGTGGGCATGGTGGCAATGGGTTGGTGGCTGGACTAGATAGATGATCTTGGAGGTCTTTTTCAACCTTCCATCTTCCAACCAGAATTCTGTGATTCTGTGATTGTATAAATGGGATTTGGGTCTGAAAGTGCACAGCAGAGGAGTTACCTTGGCTCTGCTGACACATGCTAACTCACCAACTGATGCATGCTTTCTGTGGATTCCAGCTTGTAAATCCAGCCCTGATGTTCCCTGGCTTCAAATGTCCCTTTAAATAACAGCAGTGCTCCCAAGGCATTTATATTAGCTGAGTGCTTTAACTCAGTGCTCAAGCAGGCAGTACGTGGAGAACTCTCATACACTGCTCCTTCTATCTGCTTTGTAGTGTTGTGCTAATTTCTTATTCGCCTGCAGGATTTCCCTGTTGGCCTTACAGTTTCTAAAGAGCACATCGCCAACACAGAACGAGAGATAATGGCCTCAAATTGCACTGGGGGAGGTTCAGGTTGGGTATTAGGAAAAAATTCTTCTCAGCAAGAGTGGTGATGCAGTGGCACAGGCTGCTCAGGGAGGTGGTGCAGTCACCATCCCTGGAGGTATTCAGGAGCCGTGGAGATGTGGCACTGAAGTACTTGGTTAGTGGGCATGGTGGGGGTGGGTTGATGGTTGAACTAGATAGTCTTAGGGGTCTTTTCCAACCTTAATAATTCTATGTTTCTATACATTGAAGGGCGCTGGCAATAGCTGGGCAGTTATTAATTTCCAAACTAAGATATTATGCATTATTCTCCTGAAGCTGCCCCCCAGCCTTCAAACAACTGCCCCTTTCATACACGTCAAGAGGGCTGCCATCTACAGATGACATGATCAATGAGAAGCTCCCCTCCTCACCCTGCCAACTCTGCAGACCTCACTATGGATCTCACAGTGCAGCTGGAATCTCTTGTGCTTACACACCATTCCCAGGAATCCTGTTTCAGCCCAAACTCTATTATCAATACAAGTGGGGTGAATTTGAGCCGCCATGTAAAGTTTTCAAAAGTGCTTACGTGACCTTCAGGGCTGGGTCTCTTTTTCAAAAGTGACTTTGTGCCCTTGGGAGTCTAAGCAAACCAATCGTCTGTTAATTTTGTGCTCCCTTGTGATTTAAATGCTTTTGAAAAGGGAAGTCGGGGTTCCTGAGGCACTTCAGGCATTTCTGACAAAGTTGCTAATGTTATTTAGGCTCAGATGTACCACATGTCCACTGGCGCAGAGGAGATGGGAGAGTACCAATTTTCATATTGCAGTTCGAGTTTAGTGTGGTAATGCTCAGAAAATGGATGCTGGAAACTGAAAAAAATTGATTATGAAAGTAGTGAGAATAAATAGAAAACCTTTACATTTGTTTCTTAAATATAGTCTTAGTCTAAGGATTCGAGACACACCATGGCAGCTGCTGTAAATCCCAGCTGGGGACCTGCTACAGCTAAGGAAAGAGCATGGCTACAACTCCATTATATTATGGCACATCTTACTTCAGCTTGTGGCATTTTTACAGGGTATTTGCTTTTGCTGTAATGGGCCGTTCGTTTTTGTGGTTTCTAATGTGTTTTTGTAAATATGTCCAGTAAATAAGAAAGCTTTAGAATATGCCAGAAATACAACAGAGACATGAAGCTGCATTGTTCCATCTAGCTGATTTACTCCTGTTTGTCTTGAGTTTTGCCTGGGAATACTATTGAACGTCCTGAAACTGAGGTCAAGAGAGATTTCTGCTCCCAAGTTTTATGCTGTATCAACTAAATGGATTTTGATCCTCAATCAAAATGCAATTTTAAATCATTTTCTGCTTCTCAGTCGTGTTCACTGCGGTTATTCCTCACTTATATTCTCTTTTCAGAGAGCGTTGCTCATGAATAGCTGCCGAAACGCTGCTGGATGAAACACACAAAAAGTACATTAGGAACAACCTTTAGCCCAACCGGGCAAATTAATCACCCACAAAACAGCAGTAATTCCCTTGGAGTTGGAAAGGAGTTCATTAGTGTTATGTATAATTGTCTTTGGAGATATTCACATCTGTGCTCGCGGCGCGCATTATCCTGCACTGCCAGAGAGCAGGGACAAGCCCAGCAGTGACCCATCCTACCTTGCAGAGAGATAGGAAGAAGTACGTCACTTCAAACACATTATTTTCTCCCTTTTGTTTCAAGGCTTTAATTACACTGTCATCTCCGTATCAGTGTGCACAGGCGGAGAAAGGAGCAGAGGTGCAGAGCGGGGACAGCAGAGAGCCTGGAACAATAAGCGCACTGCTGTAGGCAAATGGCCATTCGTTCACCCTGTGGGTCAGAACGAGACATCTACGTTTGGGTTTCTGCCCCTGTGTGCTACACTGCGCTGCTGGGATGGGGTCTGTGGGCTGCAGCGGGGTGGCTTCAGTATCAGCTCATCCCCAAGACCCTGAGTTTGTACGTCCCTAACCCACTTCGGGATGCAGAGAGCCTTTGATTCTCCAGCATGTCCGTACTTCGCAGCGGCCCTCGGTGTGTTTTTGTAATTAGGCATATTTAGCTGTGCCTTGTTTTACTGCTGTAGGAAGAATCTCATTTGTCAGCAGTTTTAAGCTTTGCCAAATAAAGGCTTACTGGCAAACTGCATTGAGCACTCTGATAATAACCCAACTTTAGAAAACACACACCCTGCTGTGCTGCATTCAAGCCATGGTGCTGTTGAAATTAAAAGGGGAGACAATGCCTGCTTTCAAAAACTAGAGGTTCTTTGTATTCTAATAATAGCCTAAATTAATGTTTTAAAAGGTTATTGCTATTTTTTACCAGTTAGCTGGCACTGCATATAAATCTTATTTAGGCGAGGTCCGACATGATTTCCCTGTTTTTAACACGTCAGCTAGTATCATACCGCCGTGGATAATCAGCTCCTGAAATTCATTAGTCCAACCCGTTAAATCCCTTTTGTTTAGCTTTAATAGCAGGGCATTGCTGTGGATTCAGGAATCTAATATTGATGGACGTTCCGGTAACACCAGTAGGGACCACAACTATTTCTTACATAACTGAGAGGACATATGTTTGGCTGATGGCAGAAATAACCTCATCATTCCCGTGCTTCAGGTTGAGGTGTCCATGTGAGGTCCTTTTATAAGAGCAGAGTAATAGGAACGATGTATAATTTAATCTCGTTGGCTTTTAATACATTTCCTTCAGCTTTTAAAGAGTGCTCTAGGAAATGGAAAAACACACAGTCAGCTATGAAATTCTATGACACTGATGCAGTCAGGCTGTAAAATATTCTTTGCATCTTAATTGCATTTTATATAGCCGTATAACCTCGTGTAATTCTTAACTCTATAAATCCTAGCTTTGCATCCCAATCTGGCAGCTCAGCAAGGGAGGCAGAGGAATGTTTCCCACAGTTCATTGTTCACTGGGATTGTGTGGGCAGAGCGCGAACGTCAGGGCTGTGTGGGGAACTTGTGCTGAACTTTGAAAACTGCTATTTGCAGACAAAGAATTCTCCTCGTCCCTGCGGATGAACCTGATCCCGCTCTCTCCAGAAAGAGCCGCGGTTGGGCAGCCATTCCAGGGACACAGCCTGGTTTGCACAGCCTGAAGGAGGGCAGCTTTAGGGAGAAGCGGAGGTGGTTTTACTGGCAGATAACTGTCAGAACAAAGTGGAGCACAGTAGAAATCAAATACCTATCAGGTGAGAAATGAAGCCAAAGCCAGAATAATGTTTCAGGCACCACCAACCATGTGAAACATTGACATAATGCAAGCGTGCCTTTGGTGATGCCTCAGCCTGCATGCCAGCAGTGCATGTGCTGGTATTCTCTGCCCTCTGGTTCCCCTCTTTCGTCCCCAGCCACGATCTCAACCTCGTGCTCGCTTCCTTCATCTAAAACAGGGGCTGAGAACGGGAGACCGGAGTGCAGAGATGGTGGCTTAGAAGTGAGGAAAGCAGTGGGAGGACCATAAAGCTGTGATGGATGTGATCTGTTCGACTCTGTCACTTATTTCTAATAATAGAAGGTTTTTAGGACGGATAGACATAACAGGATCCAGTGGCTGAAAGCTGAAGCTGGATAAATTTAGGTTAGAAATGTCCTGTCTACACTGCAGATCGCAGCGCAGTGTTGAGATACATAAAGGTCAAGTGAGCTAATTCAGATACCCAGCAGCAGCAAGCAGGGAGATCCCAGGTTGTCTTACCTCAGCAGAACACACGAGCCTGCCTGGTGGTCCGTGTTACTGCTGCACAGCCATTCCCAGAGATAACTCCAATACCCACTGCTTGACTTGTGTCTGCAGTGGAGGCATAGAACCTTCAAGAGCAAGCACAGCTAATGGTACAGCATCTCACAGAACAACACCAAAAGCAGTGAGGGGCACACGGTATCTCATGTTGCATGTGGACGTTGATGGATATTGCTTTATGGTCCCCTTCTGGCTTTGAAAATTCTGCACTGCTGCACAAAGTGGCTGCTGCTGAGGACCTGTCGAGAAGTACTCCAAGAAGTCAAACCATTCACACAGATGGAAGTTTTCTGCCATGCCTGACGAAAGGCAGCATTTCCATGTCCTGCTAAATTTTACCATTTGGCTTCATTTTACTTCAGAACTTCTGATTTCTTCTAGTTCTGTAATATTTTTTACTTTGGAAACCCCCTCCACATTTTGATGAATTGACATTTCTGCAATAGAAGAAGCTTTTTACTGAAAATCTCCAACTGCTCATCCCCATGGTTCCTACTGAACCTCAGGGGTTAATTGCCACTAATTTCTATAGGATCACCATCCACAGGAGGGACTTTCAGAGCCTCTTTTACAGAACAAAAATAAAGAGGAACTTAGTTTGGCCCAGAGGGATTAATTGGTTCCCTTACTTCATTACGTTATTTAAAGCAAAGATCTCATTAAACTTTCATTGGAATAACGTTAGACAAAGTCCGTAAGCTGCAGCTGTTGGGAAGAAATGAGAGGTCAGCAAATTACCAGATGATAACAAAAAATAGTATTGAAGTCTGAAAGAGGGAGAACAGAGGGAGGCTAAAAGTGCAGACAAGAGATCTGGGACCTTTCCATTCTCCAGTTTTATACTTGCTGGCTCTGTTGGAGCTGATGGGCCATTTGCTCCATGTAAAATCATTTCTGAGACTTGGCTTTCTCTGGCCTGAACAGTTGCTGTGTCGGGGATGATTTATGTTCTCTTAGTTCACCCACATACATCATGCAGTACTAATGGGTTTGCCTTGGCACCCCCAAAGTGACCACACGCACACTGGGATGAATCCAGGACAGTGTGGTAGCATGGGAGGATGGACAGAATAAACCTGAATGTCTTCTGCCCTGTCTCATTTGTTTCAGAAGTTACTTTTTTTGTTTTCTCTTTCTATTAGACACCTGAAAATTAAATTAGAAAAGCTTTATATTAGTTTAGCATGAGGAAGGGATGCATGATAGTTTCCTCCTGGTCTCTGTTGGTTAGTTTGGGTCCACTTTCCATGCTTTTTGAGCCTGTGATGGACTGAACAAGATCAGACTCCATACAAACAACTTTCTGGGGTTCCTGTCACCATCTTCTCTTTTGTGGCCCAGCGTGTCCTCAGACTCTCTTGAAGGGTCAAAAAAAAATCCTTGGACTCACCTTGTCAGGGCTAAGGCACCAAACTGATGCACACCTGGGACTGCCTGCAGTGATCTGCTGGGCTCTTCCAAGCGCTGCTCCATTCCTCACACAGATGCAGAATCATAGAATCATTGAGGCTGGACAAGACCACTAAGATAATCATCCAACCACTGATCCATCTCCACCATGCCCACTAACCATGTCCCTCAGTGCTACATTTCCTCAGTTCTTGAACACCTCCATGGATGATGACTCCATCACCTCCCTGGGCATCCCTCCCCAAACCAGTATGACCAGGGATGGTTTGTGTGTCAGTGAAAAGAAGGGCTCTGGACGTTGTCCTTTTTCAGAATTGTCTGTTAGCACTGCCTGCAGAAAGCAAAGTGAAGTTGCTTATCATCAAACAGTTTGTTAGAATAATCAGATCTGAAGACCTAAGATCTAAAGTTGAACTGATTGTTCCTCCTTTGTGCTAATAGTGTCTTTGATGCTTCTAAGTGGACTTCATGCTTCCTTTCCCTTCCCTTGCCTGTGCCCCTCGCCACTCCTCTTCTGCTGGCGCTGACAGTTATCCGACCCCACCAGCTAACCTGTTCAGAAAGCTAAATCAGCAGAAAACTAACCCGGCAGAAACCAGCACAGAGCTGTCAGCTGGCTCCAATCTCCAACCCAGCTCATCTGAGGCCAGAAAAATGCCAGCATACAAGGGAGGGAAGGAGGAGAGGAGCAGGACCGTTTTCATTGGCAGCTGTTGTTTAAATCAGACTACTCTCTCTACAGAGTCACATCCTGAGACTTGAAAAAGATTGGTATCCTACACTTTGTAATCCTCCAAGGCTGTCAGTTCCCACCCTTCTGTTCTTCTGCACTCTCCTGTCTGCAGATCTGCTCTACAAGGTTCCTGTCTGGGGGAATATTCCTATTTCTTTTTCTGTACACTTTAGTTGTATTGCGAATGCTGATTGTGTTTTTCCCTAAAGGCTCTAAATCCTAAGAAAGCCCATTGAAAGCATTCAGCTCCGTCAGTCAACAATTCCTGGCCAAAAAAATTTTGTTTTTTTCTGTAAGTGATGTTAAAATCCGTGCTTGAAATTTGGCAAATGCTGAAGACCTGTGTAATATCACTGAGAAAAGAATAAAGTAGTCACCAAGAAAAGTCAGAAAAATCTGACCTCTGTCAACCAACACCTCGTCTGCAGCCTCTGCGTATGTAGAGCTCAGACCCTCAACTAGCTTGCTTCTGATTGCCAGTGGTGACTGTCTATGTGCACACTCTCAATTCTTGACAGATACATGGAAATGGAACTTAGCACAGCCCACTGTCATTGAAGTATAATTGAGTTTAAGATAATTTGAATTATATCCCATTTGCTAAGGTCTATGAAAGCGCTTGGATACACATAAACATGCACAGACAGAAGTGTCGGGACTGAGCTGATACATTCCAACTTGTCTAGCTGTGATAGCTGAATTATGAGTCTGAACTCATGTAGATATATCCTACAGGAGGAGAAACAGCATATCCATGATGGGTTTAATAAGGTTGAAGAAACTGCTCTTAAATTGAATTCTGGTATCTTCCGTCTCGGTTTTGTTTTATGAAAGAGAAGGGTGAGGATTGACTTTGTTAGTCTGTAGGTTGCTGCATGGGGTACAGCAGATGGGTAAGAAAGCTCCACAGCCACGGACAGAATTAGAATGAGCTGCAATGGATGGAAGATGAATCCAGACAAATCAGTCAGCACACCAATGTGATATATATCTATGCACATATATATTGATCTTCATGAATCTGTCAGTGAACTTACATCGACAGAGCCTCAAATTCTTAGTTGAATTATAATGAATTGCAATTCAATTAGTGTTAGTTGCTCTCTGACATATCTGCATCTCTCTCTCTCCGGGCTGTTAATAGCTTGGTTCTTCAGGATCAGACTTGCTTACTCTGTTGCCAATGAAAAACAATCCATGTCCTTGATGTTAGCTCTGTTTCACCTTAGCAAAAGCAGTGAGATTTGCAGGCTAGCACACAGTGTTCTCCCAGAAATGCATACCCGTGGTGAATGTGTGAGGAAGGCTCATGCAGCTCAACAGAAGATCTTTTTTGTATTATTCCATCATGCATCACCAACACTTGCTTCTCTTTCAGGTTTTTACATTATGCAAAGTGATGGTACAAGATACTTGTAGTAAGTTTGGTTAAACAGAAGTTTTTTATATCTTCTGGCTCTAGGTTTTAGCTGAGAAAACATACTCAAATTTGAGACAGTACAACAGGGGAAGCAGTAATGCCTTTGTCCAAAGTACCTTCATGTTTGCTCTTGCAGTGGTGGCACAGCCAAAACTATCGTTTAGACAAGACGTGCACAGATGTTTGGTTTTGGCTGGTGAATTGGCAGTCCTCCATCCATGTGTGATATCTCCCATGGGGTCTCTCCAGCCTTGGTTCCCTATGCATAACACTGTGGGACTTCTGTGGACTCCACATGCAGAAGAGAGGACAAATGAAAGGCATCTCTGACATTTCCCTCTGCTGCTATTTCCCTTGATTGAGAAAGCAGAATGTTCATGAGTCAGTTCCGGAGCACTGCCAGCCTCTGTCCCTAATAAATCATGAACTGGGCATGCAAAATCTCGTTATTTGGGGCTGGTAGGTCTCTTCTGTTTTTTAACTCTGTATCTTTTGCCTCCTTGATTGTAAGAGCTTTGGGTACCTTTCTTTCAGCATTCCCCCTGTAAACAAGCAGTTGTTCCATGCTCAGGGACAGTCTCTAGTGGACTACATCTTCAAATGTAAGACAGCAAATATAAGATGGCAAATACATTGGCTGCAGTTTAAGATTTCTTCAGTCACACTTTGGCCTCCTGGCTATTTATCTGATCCCAAGCCTGACCTATGAGATGTTTGGGTTTATAGCCAACCTATAGCCATCACAAAGGGGCATCCTGTGCAGTTAGTGAACTTTCTTGTATGTTTCAGTCAGTCAGAATTTCAGTAAACAAAAAACCCCAACTTGCTGCATTCGTAAATAGTATTAGAATTGCCATTTTACCACTTTGCTATTATGAATCATTTGTAATGCCCATTAGATCATCTAGTTCAGCTCTCAGTCCGTGTCAGATTGTTCTCTACAAATATTTTCCTCGTACGAGGTCTTGCATTCAGTTTACTACGCCGAAGACTTTCCACTGCTTCCCTTGGAAAAGAGTGGATCAAGAATACTAGGAAACATCAAATCACATTGAATATGTCATTCCAGACTGTAAACAAACAAAGCTAAAAATAATTTGAAGACCACGTACAGCGGAAAACTTCTACTTCCAAAAAAACAACAAAACATCTCTTCCGAGGGAGCCTTCACATATCCTTGTAAAGTCATAAGCTTTTCTTTGTCAGAGATTTTTATATGAAATATAAAGGGAGAAGGAATATACTGGAAGCTCAGAATAGCATTTTCCCTTGGAGAAACAGAAAACGAAGCAGACTTGTAGTTTTGCTGCTTGTTTACATGTCACCCTCCCTTATTGGCAAATAATTATAAGCAGAATCAAATAATACATATCTGCTGTGCTGAATTCCACTGATCTCATTTAGTTTGGAGTCTGATTTTTAAAACTGTCAGGCGCCAAATGGCATGCTTCACATTAGCCTGCAGTTCTGTACCTAATTTGCATTCAGTTATGCAAATTAAACATTTGACTTGAGTAATCACACACAAATCAGCATGTCTGATCATTTGCACACATGGTTATTCACTTCATTTGCTCAAATAAAACACAAACTCAAACTAAGTAGACAGCTTAGTCCCTAACTTTTTTAGTAACCAACCTCAGTCTTTCTGGGGCTGATAATGTTATTTCTTAATAGTGCAGCTGCAAGTAGTTAATAATATGGCATCATCATATATATCTTCATAGAATCATAGAATGTCCCGAGTTGGAAAGGACCCACAAGGATCATCGAGTCCAACTCCTGGCTCCAGACAGGATCACCCAACATTCAAACTCCATGTCTGAGAGTGTTCTCCAAATGTTCCCTGAACTCCAAAAGCTCAGGGCCGTGCCCACTGCCCTGAGGAGCCGCAGAACCCCCAGTTCCCTTTCCACAGGGCTGCTGTCCACCTTCTCATCTCTCAGTCTATATATATATTCAGGGTTTCCCCATCCCGGGTGCAGAATCTGGCACTTGCTCTTGTTAGACTCAGTACAGCCCTCCAGTCTGTCAAGATCTCTCTGCAAGGCAGCTCTACCCCTGAGGGAGTCAACAGCTTCTCCTAATTTAGTGTCGTGCACAAACTGAGTTTAATTAAGTTTCCAGTGTACATTTTTCACATGCCTTTAGAATGTGCTACTAATGTACATAAGGTCACCTGAATGTACAGAAAGTCAAGTACATAGACTCCTAGAGTCACAGAATCATTAAGATTGGAAAAGAACACTCAGATCATCTAGTCCAACCATCAAACCATCACACCACTAACATGCCCAATAACCCACGTACCTCAGTGTCACACATGGAAGTTTGCTAAATCTGACCTTCAGTCGAATTCCTTTTGGTGTATTAAAAGCAAGTGAGAAAAAATAACCCCGAGGACTAGTTAAGCATGCTCAGAGAACATAACCTGGTTTGACAGTTTAAGCAAAAAGTGCACCTACACATATGCTAGTTAAAAATGTGCAAATTTAGCATTTTACTGCAGCAAAATAACTAAAAAATAAAATGACTTCTGTGGCTAAGTATTCATTCTGTCAGTAGCATTCCTCTGTTCCAAGAGGTTGCAATAATATGAATTGCTATCTGATGAAAGAAGATTTGCTTTTGGAAGAAAAATGAAATTATTTACCAAATGAAGCAGAAAGTGGGGGTTCAAAATATTTGAAATAGATTAAGTTCTTCAGGGAAAACTGGCTGTTGGCATAGGCACAAACAACTTCTTTGATACATTAATGCTCAACAAATATCTTGTCTATGAAAAATGCATTTGATAAGCAAATGTTTTTTGAAATTAAGATGGTTTTACTGCTTCTTTGTGTGCAAAATTGGAATGTAACCAGTTCCTTTAAATTAGGTAAACAAGTAGTTTAGGAATCAATCCTAAAAATGATCCAAAGAAAATAATGTTATTCTCTTGAGGTCACCACAGGGTATGCAGCAGCTGCCCACTCAGGTGATGCCGCACCGAAGTTGTCTGCCCATGTGGTGAACTCTGAAGGACTCTGAAGGCCGTTCACCACAGGCAGACCATTTCATACATTACATTCAAACACTGTAACTGAAGGGAGCTCTGTACTAAATTACAAGAAGTTGGGGGGAAGAATGGGTGGTTGGACTCGATGATCTCTGGAGGTCCCTTCCAACCCCTACAATTCTGTGATTCTGTGAAGTCCATCTTCAATTGTAATGCACCGTCTAAGCCAGAATGTTTGGGGGCATATTGAGAAGCACTTGGCACCAGAGGAAGTGGGCTCTAACTAGCAGGAGCTATTAATTTAGGGTGCTGTCATGATCCGTCAGCATCCTTGTGATCACCTACTGGAAGTCTACAGTGATCAAGGTGGGCAAAATAATCCATGGTCAGCAGAGGAACTGCAGAGTTCTGCCAAGGTCTCTGTAAGACATCTTTATTCACAATGGACTCTTTCCCAAAGGTCCAGGATGGTCTCAGAAGTGACAAACAGACCATGTCCCCAGCGGCCATCCACACTGTGCCAAGCACCTTCATGGGGAGTATGAGGATCCTGGTGTTGAAAGCTGCAGGGAACAGAGAAGCAGTAAACATGTTGAAGGCCTCAAATGATAAAAAACACAGTATATAAGTAAACCCAAAATGTAGTTTTTGTTGGCAGGAGTTTCATGAGCACTGAGTATTGCTTGACTCCAGAGGAGGTTGAGAAGCTGCCTGGCCAGAGGCATGCCTCAGACAAAACAGCCCCTTTACAAACAATGTGGGCAGGCGATAAGTTAGGCTTTGTTTTGTCCCCCACATTAATTGTGATTAAAAATAGAGCTCTCGGCAGCAGCAGAGAACAAAACAAGTGCGGCATTGCTAGCTTTATCAGGAAAAACAGAGGGCACGAAGGATGAAAACAGGCGAGCAGAGGAGCTGGGAGGAGAAAAACCCAAGGCCTGGGTCTCACTTGTCATGGGAGGGCAGGGGCTAGAAGGGCCAAGCCAGAAAGGTAGAGAAGTCAGACTGAGTGATGGGAAGAATTGTGATCATTGTCAGCCAACATATTGTCCTGGCCAGCACTGATGGAGTATTGCAGCCCATTGGCATGATAGGAAGGGTAGGAGATTATCGTGTTGCAGCTGAAGAGGTCAAGCTACATGCTTATTTTTATCACACAACAGCAATATCTATTTTCACCTATGCTTCGAGTTTAAATGAAGGCTTTAACCTGTCAGTGTTTAGAGGCTGGGAATGACAAACCTGCTCTTAGATCACCCATTCCCTTCTTCCATTTCAGAATTACACAATTACAACTAAATCATTTGCTGCTCTCAAAACTGCAGTGCTGGAAGTAAAATCTCAGCCCCACTGGGATTTCTAGTAACAACAAATCCATCAGTGTCAATGGATTTCACCCAGGGGAAATGGCATTCCATCTTATTTTGAAGGATGCGGCTGAGCTGATCTCTAAAACATGGATACTGCACCACTGTTAACTCAGCCTGAGATCTGTGCAGACACTCATAACAGACCAGTGCTTATGGTTTTTAGTAGTTTGTTTCAACACTGTGACAAGTTAATTTGGGCTTGATGGCGGGAGGAGAGTCTGGGAGCTTACTTGTAAACAGTTTGAGAATGTGTTTGTGCTGAGGTGAACCTAAATTTAGATTCTGTGCCTGTCTTGGGACATTTCTGAAGTTAGGTGTTTTATCCAAAAGTAGGCACATGAGGCCTTCCTTTGGCGTATGGAACCAGTTGCATGTCTTTTGTGTTCCAGATGGGGGACACATATCTCTCATTGTCTTCATCAGAGACTATGATTTTATGAACTGAAGGAATGCTACTTAGTAAACCAGCCTTGTTCAAGGAATTGTAAATATCCACTAAGATGTCATCAAGAACAGATCCCTTCATTAAAGCTGTTATAGTTCACTAACATCCAATGGTCTCCACAATGTGAAAGCTCAGTTTTTCTGGCTCTTTTGTGGATATATATTAAATAGCATTTGCAAGCTAGAAGACATGAGAAACTAAAAAATTTGTTGTGTTTCTTCCCAATGTACATTCCAAATCTTTACTGCCGAACTGAGAGCTGCTGGAAATGAACAAAGCTAACCAAAAGGAAATTTTTCTTATTGTACACAGATAAAAATGTGGTGACTTAAAATTTCAGAGTACTCAAAAATTTAGAAAACAATTTAGAAACAAGTGTGGGCCAGCTACGAACAAAGGGTTCTTTTGTTCTGTATCTTGTCACTCATAGTGGTCATTAGGGAAAAACATAATAATCAGATAAGTGTACATTAGATTTTCCCAGGATTCTCTCTCAGCTTCCATCTATCTCTGGCTAAGCATCAATAAATGGTGTCTTTGCATTTAATAATCTGAATGGATTTTCCTTCAATGAATTCGTTTGGTTGCTTTCTGAATTCGTTTAAACTGCTAACATGCATGACACCTTGCTTAAAATAACCCCATAGCTATGCTTCAAAAAGGATCTCCTTGTTTGCTTTTTCCTTCCTGTGTGTTCATTTTACATGATGCCCTCCAACTCTTGAGTTGGAAGATTCATTGATCGCTGTTCAACTTCTTCACACAACACATTGTATACACTTACTCCATATTCCCCCTCAATCTTTCTTTTCCTTAGCTGAAAAAGCTTCGTCTTTAAACTGATGTTTTTATGGAACCTGCTGGTTTATGTGTTGTGTGTGTGTGTTGCTTTTTCTTTGGCTGTCCTTTTTGTCCTTTTCTTTATACTTTTCATTCTAATATGTTGTTTAGTTTGGGGTTTGTTTGTTTTTTGTGTGTGTGTGTGTGTGTTTTGGTGGGGATTTTTTTGAGACATGAATAATTTAAACAGCAGCAGTGTGATGCGTCTTTGCTTTGCTCTCTGTTCCTTTGCTGGCATCTGGCTTGTCTGAGCACTTGCACTTCTCATCACTGAGATGGTCATTATAGCTCTGACCTTGGGATCTCATTCCCAAGAGGTAAATTTGAGTTTAAAGCCCATTACTTTAGACAGAGTAAGGATTGTTTCCCATATGTTGAATTTCATAATTCCCAGAATCACAGAACCATAGGGGTTGGAAGGGATCTCTGTAGATCATCTGGTCCAACCTTCTGCTGAAGCAGATTCCCAATAGCAGGTCTCAGGTTGAAATGTCCAGGCAGGTCCTGAATATCTCCAGAGAAGGAGACTCCACAGCCTCTATGGACAGCCTGCTCCAGTGTTCTGTCACTTTGTCTACACAGAATTCCATCTGCTCCTCTATCGCCCAGTCACTGGAAGTCTCCCTGTGAAAACTGAAAATTTCTTCTTACCATTCCACCCTCCCATTTAACCAATGCAAGGTGAAGACCTTCCCTCCTACCCCGCAGCAGCTCACTTTATTAAGCACCTCCAACAGGTCACCTTGCTGAGTGCCCTTGGGCACAAGCTTTCCAGCTAAGCTGTGTCAACTGAATTTCCCTTGTTCTTATTCGTGGTTTCTCCTCCAGAAAATTGTATTAGAGTTGTGAAGTACAATTCTCTTTCGCAAAAGCTGAGCTCGGCTTCTCCAATATATCCTGCCTGTGCAGGTGTCACCTAAAGCTATTCAGGTTTTTTAATATAGATATTGTGCTTGCTATAAGCATTTTCCGTACAATCTTTTTAAAAATGGGTGCTGTATTTGCCACCGTCTATCCTTCTCATGCCAAAATTGTTCTCAGCCAAAAGCTGCACAATATAGTTAGCAATTCAGCTAAATCGAGATAAAAGTAGAAAAATACAGACTTCTTTTTTCCTGGAAAAGTGTTTAGTTTTGCAAGATTCTGACTGATCTGACATTTTAGTATGCTTCTGTTGCCAACCCATAACATTTAGTGATTATCTGCTAGTTTATCTTTTTGCTATGTGACAGATTTCGTGATGAAGAACGCTTGGCCAGTCAGAGAGCAGAGAGCTGACCTGTGCTGAGAGCACTGGCAACTCCGGAATGAAATGATGAACTCAAAACAAAGTGGAATAAAAGCTAGCACAGAATAGAAAACTTGGAAAGAAGTAAAGAAGTAGATTTTGAGTCGTTTCAACATTTTTCCACTTCAAAGAGGTCGCTCTTAGTGAAAGCACAACTTTGCCATAAATGTTTCTACCACTGTTAGAACTGAGCTTGTAAGAAAGCCGCGTGTTCAGCAGTATCTATTACTCATCGGGGATGTTGTATATTTAAACTGACGTAGGACTGTTCTACAGAGGCTGGAAACATTAAATAACATGCAAGTTTGTGTTTCCTTGTGAACATAATTGCCTGACCTCTGCAGCAGATGTAATTTGCCAAGATTTTCTTAACAAAGGCAGTGACCTTAGTTTACTACATCATATGAATGCATTCAGGCTTTGGCATTGACGTATGCTACATTCCCTTTCTTTCCTCTGCAGTTCTGCCCATTGTTTAAGTCACTCAATTTATTTGAGGCCCAATAGAACCAGCACAAACTACCTGTAGAACCACATGTATTGATTAGCCTAACATTGAATTACAGTTCCTTATCTTAAGAAGCTTTGTCAGTGTGTAAGCCTGTGGCCAAGCCAGATTCTCCTCCGGAGTACTCTTCATAAAGTCAGCCTGCTGTAAGGTCATACAACCAGCGGCCCTGTGGGATGGTAAATAGCACTGCAGACCAGATATTGTTAATTATTTAGCGTGCCTTCAGATGAGTGATTTGAACTGAACCGTCTCATCTTTCACAGCTAAATAGTGAAGATGACTCAAAAGCTTTTATGGCTCAAATCACCAAGGGCAATTTACTTCTGAAAATGGAGACGGTAAAGAAACAGAAAAAGAAGCTGGGTTTCTTACAGATTTGAATCCTTTGCCTCTTGATATCCCCTCTTCCTACCAGACAAGAAGCATCCAGCTCCTCCTGCATCCAGTAACATCCTCACCAGGTAGAAGATGTCAGATGCCAGCTGGGTCATTTTGTCACAGTGCCAGTTTCTGCTCAACAAACATGGCTGGGTTGAACAAGCATCTCCTTTGTCTGCACCTCCTCTTCCCAGCTGCTAATTTTCCAACAATGTAAGAGCTTTTTTTTCTGTGAGACTTCTGCTGGTCTGTCAGATTTGATTGGGATTATCTCAGTGTTGTCAGGGTGAGGAGGGAAGTGGTAGAATCATTGAGGTTGGAGAAGATCGCCTAAGATCATCTGGACCATCCATCAGCCCATCCCCACTTGCCCACTGACCATGGCCCTCACTGCCACATCTCCACATTTCTAAATGCCTCCACAGATGGTGATCCCACAACCTCCCTGGGCAGCCTGGTGCAGTGCATTGCCACTCCAATGCTGTGGAGGGCAGATACCCTCAGCAACCAAGGCTGAAATAGCATGGTGAGCTTCCATGCTTATTTCTGGATATTCTCCCTGTGCTAATCACAGACACGGGAACATGCTATTTTGATGTAAAGGTCATATGTAAGAGTGGATGACAATGTAGGTGCACCCTGCAGAGGTTCACAAATGACAGCACTTCACAGTAAGCTGTCCCTTAAAATTTGAAGGCACTGAAGATCTCCACAATATAGTAATACAACGTTTCAGGGCCTCCCATGCTTTATTCCTTCATTCATTCACTCTTAACTTTCTTTTTCAGTTCTTGAGGATCTTGTTGCAGATCTCTTCCTTCAATGTTTTCTGTTTCTAATATGTCTCAGACTAAATTATGCATTGTCAACATCATTCTCATCTTCCTCATTCTATTAGATAGGTCATTTCCTTCTTTTCCCATGTCCTTTAAATTATTCCTTTCCTTCCTTGTCCAACTTTCTCATCATCATCTTTTCCTCCACTAGCCTTTCTCCCTTGCCATAACATCCTTACACCCTTGATTTCTTGCTTAATCTTTTTTTTTCTTTTTTTTTTCCTCTGTGTTCCCTGTTCCCTTTTACTGCCTTGTATTTGAATTTCACTATGTTCACAAATCCTATCTTCCAAAAAACATGTCAGCCATATGGTCAGAAAGGCAAGTGGAGGCAAGCAGGAGTGCTTGAGTGGACACCTTATAACTCAGCCTCAGATCTTCCAGAGGAGTTTAGACAGCTGCTGAGCTTTGACACTTAATCCCCCCTGGTTTTGAGTAGGATTTAGGGGCCTAAATCCTTCTGAGTCTCTGGTCCTGAATCAGCAGTGTTATCCATCCCATATTACAGTCCCTCAGCAAGAGGGTCTTGAAAACAGCAATGTGGTCTTGAAAAACTTAAGCTGTTAATGATAGAAGTGACCAATGCGTGTGGACACTTTTCTTTGTGCTTCCATCGTCTATTTCCTAATTAAATTACAATTATCCCGGCTGGTGGGGGCGTGCTTAGTCCTGAAGACATGATGAAAAGCTGCTGAGAGGAGAAGTGGACAGAGGAATATGGAAATCTAGGCTCTGTGGGGATGTAAGACTGGCAGTTTGTGGATTGTCTAAATTCCCCAGTTCTCATGAGAATTAAGTCTCCACGCACATCCTTCTCCCTTCTGCTGCTTCCAACACTACAGCAAGGAAAAATGAAGAAAACAGAGTAGTAACGCCAATTTTCCAGTCCCCTTTGTAGGAATGACCCACTTAACAGATGATACAATCAGGGCATTTACTCTGTTTTGCTGCTTCCAGTAATGGATGTTCAAAAGCAAAATGCCCATTCGTTGGAATGCCCAGTGTCCAAATCAGCCTGCACAAAAGAGTTCGTCTTGTCCTCAGCAATCCTGTTTGCTCAGGTGCAAAGCTAATGCTTGTAGCAGCTACCAGTCTAAATGCAGATGTGGGGCCTAGAAGAGAAAAAGAAAATAAAAAAAGAAAGAAGGAAGACCATTTCAGACGAGCCATACTGAGCCCAAGCAACTTTAAAGTAAATTAATTATGGAACAACGCAGTGTACGATTTTGGCCTCCTAAAATGGAATATATTCCTTATAAAACGGGCATGCTGTGAAGCTCTCTGACATTTCCAAGTGAAACAATAGGACCACTAGGATGGAAAGTCTGCAGGAACGGCTGACAAGGAAAGGAAGTTTAGGTTGAACAAAGGTTTTGTTCATTTTTACAGCTCCTAGAGGAAGAACAGTGTTGTACAGAAGCTGTTAATGATGGGCTGGATTGGACAGGCAAAACCGGTGCCAAGATCTAAATGTGTTCTTACTCTATACTCCTCCCCAGCTGTCCAGATACCCCCTCAGAACTTCCAGCTGGTGTGAACCCCACAGGCTTCCAGAACCAGCAAAAGCACGGCTGGGGAACAGCCCTGCCTGCTGCTTGCGCTCCTTCTCCTGACTCGATAACTGCGATTCTCGTGCATGAGATAGCAAATCGCTGAGCTGTCTGAACAACTTGCAAGTTGACCTAAACACTCAGGTTCTAGAAGCAACTGTGCCATGCCGGGGGCTTGCATAGGTAACTATGGTAACTCTTCTTCTCCATTAGGCTTTGAACGAACTGTTCTTAAGTGAAAACAGCTTCAGCCTACCATTGCCGTTTAATAAATAATCCACCAGCAGAGGAGAATTCAGGCCCAGGAGGAGCTGTGCTTCCTTTCAACTCGGCACTACTAAAAGCTGGAAAAAAAATGCAAAAGTAGAATGGAGTGAAGCTGTTTGCAGAATTTTCCTGACATGACTTTTTTCCTCCGGTATGTAAACAAATCACTCCTGCAGCCCTGCAGACAGGCAGGGGCTGGAAGGCAGCTCAGGGCTGCGGTGCCGAGCAGGTAAATGGGGATTGGAGTGCACTGTCTGCTCTCAACTGTGATTTCCCTGTTGTACTTGAAGTGGTTTCTAAGCTGGATGTCATTCTGTTAGATCTAGGTGAGCGGAGTGAGACGTTGCTTTGTGTTAGGCAGCGGCGGAAAGAAGCAGGAGAGAAAGCGAGTAGCTGGTGTTGGGATTTGTCGTTCGGTCTGAGAGTGAGGTTCAACCTGCTCAGTTCTGTGGTATGTCAGAGTGCACTGGGGTCAGAAAATAACACTGCACAGTTCCTGAGTGGGGATGATGTGCACGGGCCTTTCTTTTACAAGTTTAGATTCTGCCAGGGACATTACATGAGAACTTACAATTTGTTCTTTATAACTTAGAGCCATTTTGAAGAGCTGCCAAGCACTCAGGCTCAGGTTCTTCTTGTAGGCTGTGGTGTAGCAAGATCCAGCCTCAGGGCCCTATAGGAGTACTGACTTCAGTGAAGAGCTGGTTTAATTGGCCATCTCAAGGCATGAAAGTGGGCTACCTTGGCCAGTGGGGGCCTCATTCCTCCTGCCTATCTCTGCAGTAGAACAAAGAAGGGCTGGCAAAAGCCTTGCCAGCAGCTAGAACTTGTCAGAGCATTTTGAAGCCTGGGACATTTCTGTTCCAGCACATGCTTTGTACACAGCATTGAGAAGGCCATCCAACCTCTGCTTCATAAGGTAGTATGGGCAGAACAACGTATCCAGAAGTGTTTTCAGATGAACAGAATACTTCAGGGGGCTGTGCTCCTGTGGCCAGCTGAGTATCTTCCATCAAGAAGGAACTGATACTTAACAAAGATTTAAGTGTTTCCAAACCTGCCTCCAGCCCAGCATCCTGAACTGCAAGGAGAGCACCGAGGACCACAGTGTGCCCTTTCTTCCTTTACTGCTCTCTCACTGTGAATCCAACTTTGCCTGCCAGTGTTCACTGATCTCTGCCAGCATAAACAGTGGCAGAGGGCCATGGGGGCTGCAATTCCACTTACGAGGAGAGAAATATAAGAGATCAGTTTGGTCCAGAAAGCACATGGAAGTGGTCAAAATGGAGACACAATCAAAGCAAAGAGACCTACAGAAATGCTACCAGCACAGCCTCTGCCAAATGCTGCAGAGCTCTGGTAGGGTCATGGAATCACAGAATCCTAGGGATTGAAAGGGACCTCCTGCTAAAAGCAAGTTTTCTGCAGCGGGTCACAGAGTTAGGTGTCCAGATGGGTCTTGAATATGTCAAAGAAAGAGAGATATCTCAACCTCTCTGGGCAGCCTGTCCTCCCAGCTCCACAGTCTGGGTGGCAAACCCTCTGAATATTGCTTTCATGCCCTCTGAACACAATCTCACGAGGACCCAGGGTTTAGCCTGGTTAAGGAAATCCACCTGCAACACACTGAAGCCAATAGAGATTGTCATGAGAGCTGGGTGCCAGGCAGAAATGGGTGCTGCTTACCATGCCACGGTAAGCTATGACAATGCCAACAGTAACACCAGGGTGACTGGGATGGCTAAGGAAGCTGAAGAAAATGTGCTGTCTGCTCAAAACCTCAATACTGTTATTTGGGAGATGTATTCCATTCTTTCACATCTGTGTTTTCTTGGGATCTATGGGATCCTGAGGTGAGGATCAAAGCTTGCAGTCTCATAGGCACTATCTGGTTATTGTCTGTGAGGCTGGGATATGAAGTAGTTAAAAATAACTCCTTTTATTACTACCCAAATAACTCAGTAGAGCTGAATGAATGTAACCCAATTTGGCCTTTTGCCATTCTGAGTGCTACTATTACAAGGCTGCAGTTTCATGGTTTGTGGAGAACAAATTCCCCTCCCAACAAAGACCAAAACAAGAACCTTGAGCACATTGGTGGCCATATCCAAGTCCTCTCCTGCATTTGCAAGGAGACCACTTCATGTCTGGATACCTCTACCACTATGGTCACTTGAGCACCTTCCACAGAGCCTAAAGTAAAGGAGTGAAGATTTATCCCTGCAACTTACCAACATTTGGGCAAAGTGTATCATTTTTGATGGGATACATTTTTCACTTTTTATTGAAAAAACAGAGAGAGAGAGACTATGAATTTGAATGCTTAGATATCTTAATTAAAAGTAAACTTTTGCATTGGGGTGACTGTAGTCAGACAGTACAGGCTAAACAGAGAGAAAAAAAAGGCTCGCTCTTGTTTTGTTGCCAAACATTCACTTTGGCCTCAGTCTGAAGTGGCTTTAAAACTGCAGACACCTTCATGTAAATGTTCTTAATAAAGAAAAAAATCCACTGCAGGACATTTGTAATCCTTCTGATTTAGATGTTTTAATAATGTGTGAGTTTATCTTGGAAGATGATGGCTGACCTGGAATTAAAACTATGGCTCTGCCAGCATAAGACTAAAAGCCCAGACAGAAGACTTAAATATCAGTATGTGTCTGTTTATATATACATATGTTCACATATATGCACATGTATATGTATGTGCTACATAAACACATCTCTAAATTATCAGCAGCAGCCTTTAACATTTATTTCAGTGCTGATTAAGGTGTAGACAACATCTGATTGGCTCAGACACTACAGAGAGGTGCACCCGTGATATATTCATTTCCTATTCTGGTGTGGTTAATTGGGTATTTCAGTTTAATTACCTCAGTCAATAACACTTTCAGTTGAGTATCTTAAGCGTTCATTTAATTTGCTGTAGATTTAATAAGGCAGCGGTTGTATACTAAAGCTGTTAACCATCTGGATGGGCTGCAAAGCCCATCTCTTCTTTGGAGTAGCTGGGGCCTGATCCAAGACACACTGATGTCTACGACGGTCATGCTGTTGATTTCAGGAGCTCCAGGTTTGGCCCTCAGAGAGAGGGGAGAGGGGCTGCAGAGTTTGTAAACAGGCGCCTTTGGCTATGGGCTTTGTAGCTGGCATATGTGAGGGAGGTTTTTTAAGATGCTGTTTCTTTTCTGTAGATGATTTATTAAGACAGTGATGGGAGAGAGAACAACACATGATTCAGGTAATTGTTGGCTGTGAGACTGATCCTGTTGATTTAGAGTTTAAAGTGAAGTTTCAAGATGCTCCTCAGCCTATGGAAGGAGGCTATGAGCTGCAGCTGACCTAGGAAGAAGTAAAATAAGCACACCAATCTGACAAGCCCCATGAAACTGAATGATGTATCTTATCCCTGCCATGAGGTCTGGAAGAGTTGTTGACCCTCCCTCCACCTCCTGTGTGTCACCAGGTCATGCTGTGGGTCAGAAAATAGGCAGTTCTGCAGTTTTTCAGACCAACGCTGTGCTGGGGAGCAAAAAGCAAATTGCCTCTTGATTTCAGAGGCTCTTAAATAGAAGTATATTTAGTATAGGAAACGGATGGTATAGAACAGGGCTGTGACTGTAGGATCTGGACAGTATAGCATGAGAGCCCGCCCATCCTGTCTTCCTCCACAGTCTTACTTGCTAAGCAGGCTTTGAAAAATGGTAGAATAGAATCACAGAATCATAGAACGATTTGAGTCAGAAAGGACCCTTAAAGGTCATTTGGAGCAACTCCCTGCAATGAACAAAGATACCTATAGCTAGATCAGGGTGCTCAGAGCCCTGTCCAGCCTGACCTTGAGTTTTATAGTATTGGATGGCTTACAGATACGCTTGTGCCTAAAGATGGTTGTGGGTGCTTGGGGGGATTTCCAGGAACACCCAGATCAGGAATGGTGAAAGTTCACATGACAGGCACAGACCATATGCCTTGGGCAAATGAGAAGAACTGGGGAAAGAAGAGTGGGGTTTAAGCAGAGGATAAGTAGCCAAGTACCACTTCTCTGTTGTGGGACAGAAATGAGGAGGGTGTATTTGGGGATCTCTAAGTAGCCCATCAATGCAGGCCGTGGTTATTCCGTTCCTTTGCTTCTTCCTCTGCCCACAGCAAGGGATTATCCAGCAGCCTCTAGCCCCATACTGCCATTTATGTGATGCTGTCCAGAGCCAGGACAATAGCTTACAGCCTGCACATAGGAGCCATGGGTTGGCCATAGCTGTCATCCTCTTTTCATGCTCCCCCAGTGATTTACTATCTCCCGATTCCTGTCATCCCACAAGCTTTCAGCTCCTTTCCAGAGAACTCCTGCTTTTTGGGGACACAGATTCCCATGCACCCCAGGCTCGAAGCAAGGCTGTGTTTAAAAACGAGCAGTGGAAATGTTGTCAAGAACAGAATTCCATGAAATCAAGTGGAGGGAAATTCTTCTGCTGCAGAAAGTAGGCAAAAGGCAACTGGAGGAGATGAATAGGCTGCCTGACAGTTGGCAGACACACAGGCTGTCTGCCATAGATGGTAATATAGGCACTGCAACAATTATGGCATCTGAAGGCAAAAAAGCAGTAAAAAAGCTTTAACCTCTGCAATCCGGGAAAACAGACCGTGGCTCCGGATGCATTCAGCAGGGAGAAGTCTGTGGTGCCTGTGAGAGGCCAGTGGTCTGACAGGCTGTTCCAAGCTGTGTTAAGGGCTTGGAGAGCCTAGGTTTGTCCTTTATTTGTATTACTGACACATCAGGCTTTAAAAATTATATTACTGCTATTATTATAGTGATATTGTTATCGCTACTGTTATTTTCTCAACACATCAAGGGAGCCTGGGCAGCTGCTCTTTATTTCTTATGTGAATGCAAACTGCATTGAGATTTTTGTGGAGATCAGACACCAGACGCATTCCTACATTCTTGTCCGATGTTCAATATTTTTCCATGAGTCAAGGAGAACAAGAATGGGCATATTGTGTAAATGCAAAACTCTGCCTTTTTAAACTGACATGATGAATTTCAGCCCTGCCTCTTTGTCTCTCTCCTTGGAGCAGGGGCTTTTCAGCCTGCCAGATTTTGTTACTTACTATCTTTGAAAATGGAGGGAAAAGTCAACCCTCGTTAATTCACTGTGCCAGCCACCTAGCAGGGCGGTATCCTTAAGGACTGCTTTTTGGGGTGTTCTGCTCTTCCGAGATGGTGAAGAGCTCCTGCTTTCCTGCCAGCTCCATTGTGTTCTCTTAGCAAAAGCCTGCCACACTAGAGGCGCTTTAAAAAGAAGCAAGGCGTCTGTTGCAATAGGCATCCAACAAAAGTTCCTGCTGCAATCCACACTTCCAGTAAATGCTGGTTCGTAATCCAGATTTCAGGCTTCAGGGCTGGTTCGTTGTAAAACACTGCTACAGGTCAGCCCTGTGCATCTGTTTGCAGCAACAGAAAATTTGGGTCACTTACGCATTGAGGACATTTGTGCAGACAAATATTAGCATACATGGGGTCCCTGAAATTTGAATTCCACTTGAGGAAGGAGAAAAAACACTCTCCTACCTCTTTTTTTTTTTTTTTTAAGTCCTTGCAAAAGGGATCGATGACCAAAAGACTTAATTCATCTGTACATACATCTGGTCCATGTCCCAGGCAGAGTTTCATACAGACCAGCATAAAGAGAAGTGTACATGCAAACAAAATATGTTTGGATTTTTCTTTCTGAATAGAAATCTCCTTGTATTTTTTCAAATATTTTAATAGGTTACAAATACTTGTTCCTACTTGCATACTAATTATACTATTTATTCCTAATAATTACAGGAGAATAAATAATGTATTTACCAAATAAGTCTATTCTAATAAGCAAGCAAAGTTTCATTGAAGTACATCAATAATTGACTATTTGATCAGTGTTTCTGAGTGTGAAGTTGCTGAGTTCCCTCTGAGCACTTTTGACTCAGAGTTTCTTAGCTAAGGCTTTTGACAGAAAGGGGAACTTATGAAGGGTGAAAGGAACTGATTAGTACCAAGAATTATGTGGTCTTTTGTCCTCTAGGAACCAGTATGCCATCTGAGATATCTTACACAGCAGTTTACTCCGCATCTTTTTGGATGTGTTTATTTCTATTCACCGTTAATTCGTGCTCTAAAGGTGAAAGGTTTCACGTTAGTTATTAAAATATACAATATTTTATCCAGTCCAGTATTTTCTAAGGTATGTTGGGTTCCATATTTTGACACCTAAATAGATTGTCAGAGTTTCTGAGTATGCACTGATGAATTTTGGAATTTAGCTGGAAAACAGGTCTCATGTTTCATGCAACCATAAATTCATTGAGTTGGAAGGGACCTTTAAAGGTCGTCTAGTCCAACTCCTCTGCGATGAATACGGACACCTACAGCTAGATCAGGTTCAGCCTGACCTTGAACGTATACAGGGATGAGGCATCTACCTCCTCTCTTGGTATCTCTATACAGCACCACTCAAAATCCTAACCCAATGTCTGAGAGCGTTGTCCAGATGCTCCCTGAGATCAGCTTCAACCCCACCATATTGCTTCAGAGCCCTGTCACTGTCACAGAGAGCAGAGCTCAGCGTTGCCCCTCCACTCCCTGCGAGGAGCTGCAGCTTCCATGATGCCTCCCCTCAGCCTGCTCTGCTCCGGGCTGAGCACACCAAGTGACCTCCTCCACCTCGCACACCACTTGCCCTGTAGATACTTCCCCATCTTCATAGCCCTCCTTTGGGCACTCTCTAATAACTTTATGTGCTTTGTACGTTGCAGCACCTGGACTGCACACAAGGCTCAAGGTGAGACCATGTAGCCCAGAACAGAGGGGTCAACCCCCTTCCCTTTGTGCAGTGGCAGTGCTGGTGCACCCCAGGGTACAGTTGGCCCGTTTGGCTTCCATGGCACAGCTGACTCACATTCAACTTGCCATCGGCCAGAACCCCCAGGTCTCTACCCACAGGCTGCTCTATAGCCTCTCATCCCCCAGTTCCCTGTATCTCACGTTGTCTTATTCTTGGTGCAGAATGTGACACTTGCTCTTCAACTTGCTCTTATGTGGCTTGTGATCACCCAGCCCCTTAATTTGCCGAGATTTCTCTGTAAGGCCTCTCTACCCCTTAGGGATTCAGCAGCTCCTCCCAGTTTGGTATCCTCTGCAAAATTACTGAGAATGCATTTGACTCCTCTGTCCAGGTCATTCATAAAAAGTTTGAAGAGAGCTAGCCCTCATATTGAGCCCTGGGGAGCCCTACTAGTGACTGGCCTCTGGCCTGCAATCTTCATAAAAACAGAGATTGGCATTTCTCAAGTGCATTGTCATTTATATAGTTTTCATCTCCTCCTTCTCAATTTGTGTGATCTGGAGACAATCATATTTATACATTTGCTCCATTCATGCTGTATTCGAAGTTTCCCAGTTATATTCTACCAGACAACTTACTGATTTCTCTGGGAGATGAAGAACAAAAGAATGAGAGGCAATGAACAAGAAATTGGCTACACATAAGGAAAAAATAGGAGCTGCCATACACTGGAATGAGGCCTGTAGAAGTTATGGAGTCTTCATCATCGTGGGTATTCAACATTTGCCTGGGCAAGGTCCAGAAGGTAGCTCTGCTTTCAGCATGGCCAGGACTGTGTGATCCAGAAGCCCCTTCACATCTGTGCAACTCTATGATCCTAAAGGTCTTTTAAGGAACTGTTTTCTTTTCTGTGATCAACATGGTAAATGGATAAGTAGCAAATTAAGCCTACCATGTTAGTGACCTATAGAGATAGAATTTAAGAGACCCAGCTATGGAGCTATATGGCATTCAGGATTTCCATGACTTGGTGAGGCCTTGTTCCAGATGTCTGGGCTCCCTTGCCCAAGTTGGCAGAGCAGCTTTTGATTCTACCCACACTTGGTGCATCCTGGATCTGCAGGATACAAAAGCAATGCAATAGCAAATCTCTGTGATAGTCAAGGAATGCTTGGAGTCATTTTCACAGTGTAGCCAAAGGAAGACTGCTTTACTGATGGTTGTGGTACCTTTGTTCATCAGAGTTTTTCTAATTTTGATGTTACAAAGCCAGGGATAACCATTTACTCTAAACAGGCGCAAGGCTGCTGTAGGAAAAAAGAGGACTTTTAGAATGTGTGTTGTCTCTGAGAGGCCTAGAGCTGCTCATTTTTCAGTGCTGTTTCTGTTTGCATGAACTCACACAGTAAATGATTGATTCACAGAGGGAATAAGGCATATAGGAAGCATTAACTGTAACGAATCCACTTCCGTCCCACTCACTGAAAGCTATCTATCAGAGTGGTCAGAAATACCAGTCAGTATTTTGGTGTCCTTTCATGATTAACCTCCACGGGAGATGTCATGCATAGCTGGCAGGGATGGGCTCTTGCCTAGAACAACCAGGACCACCTTCATCAGCTGCGGGGCATCGCAGTCAGTGACGAGCCTAAGCCAACGGTCCCTGGAAGAAGGCTGTCATCAGGATAACTGCGTGCTGCTGCAAGGCTCCTCAGAGAGCCTGCACAGCAGGGGATCGCACCGAGGGGCTCAGTCAATGGCATTGCTGCTGAGAGCCACAAACCACCGTGCATGCTCAGCTGCAGGGATTTGCCTTGGATGGGCAGGACGAAGGAGCTGAAAGGCTGCGGTGTGCAAACTTGAAGCTCTCCTCAGGGCACCACCACTGAGACCATCTCCTCCAGACAGGCCAAGGCACGGCTCTCATGTTCTCTTCCCTTCTTTTATCCCTTCCCTGTAAGCAGATTTGTTCTTCACATACTTTTTCTGCTTCTCCAACGATCAGAGGAATGCTGCTCGGTGCTACACTTTAAACTGTACAGTGATGGTATCTGGTGCAGAATTGATAGCTCTTGAGACACACAAACCCTATTGCAATGTCATCTCCTTTGTAAAAAATCTAGTATTGTCCACAGTCCACATAAAAAGCCCTTAGGCTTAGGCCTGTTATGTTGTTGGCTTAGGCTGTTATGTTGTTCTGAGCTTTATTCCTTTCTACAGAGATTAAGGGCCCTTGCTTTTTCTAAATTAAATCTTTTTGCACAAGCCAAGCTTTTGCTAGATGCTCTGTGCTACACAATGTTCTGTTTGCAAATCTGAGGCAAAAAAAAAAAAAAAAAAGCCAGAAAGCTTATTTTCACTTTCTTCAGAGACACCTCTATGCATTTGACTTGTCTATTTGTGCAAACATTTCTCACTCCTCATCTGTACTCCTCCTGCCTTTTCTCACATTCCTTTAAAGCATCGTATTGTAAGCTTTGCAGTACCTGAAAGGCTTGGGGTTTTTTTAGCTTTTAGGTGCCTTTTTTTTATCCCTGACTTCTGGGCCCCTCTGTCTGCACTGACCTTTTCCAGCTCCTGAGGCATTCCTTGCTGGGTGGTTGAGTGTTTCCAAATCTTTCTCTTCACCTTCTCTGGACATTTTCTTGGTTTATGAATTCCTTCAGACTTCTCAGAAAGTATCATCAAGATGCTACAGCAAAAGGTAAAACAATGAAAAAGCGACAGCATGACGATCTGTGCAAGTCCAAGAGAGTAAGGCATTTGGGGTTCCTCTAACCAACTGATGATCTCCTGTTGTCTCTATTTTTTAACTATTTTTTTTATCCATTCTCGTTCTGTCATTCTAGTGTGCTTTCAGACTAAAATTCAGGATTCAGGAGTACATTTGGTAACAAATACTTAGGTTCTGTTCAAATGACTTCAGCCTTTAGTTTTCTTCCAGACTTCTGAAATATTGGAAGAGCTGTAAAGCATAACCAGACATGACTTTTCTAACCTCTTGCAGCATCTCATCAGTACTGACAATTGACAAGTCATAGTATTTCAGGGAAAAATACATGATCATTACAACAGTCTGCAAATACAGCCACTGCTCTTCACCCCCATGTCTCTTCCTCCTCTGCTTCTTGAAACTCCAGCCAGTCTCTGTGAACCATAAATCGATTGGAACCTTGGTGTTTAACATTTCACATCTCCTAAATATTTCATTATCACCTTTCTTAAGTCATTGCCTTTTCTTTTCCGAACAAACATTGTGTCCTTTACGTGCTGTTTATCATTCCATTAGGGTTTAATTTACTTCAATTCAGTTTTGCTAAATACCCTCTTGATCTGTAGTTAGTCTTTGGACTGTTACAAAAACTTTCCTATTTTTCATAGGAATATCTTCTAAGCTTTTAAATCTCGCTAATTGCCTCCAAATTCCTGTAACATGTTTGCCTATGCTACTTACACAGGTAAAACTATTGACGGAGTACACATGGCCTGTCCTGACACTGCAGGTTTAAGCTGAAGGTTTTGGAAGTGCCTATTAAGTACTCTTGTTACTTTCTGTGTTTCTTGCTGGGGTGAATGCATGTACTGGGGAGAGACAGGAGGCAGAGGCTAACAGGTCAAACCGAGCCACAAGGGGAGTGCAGCATCTTTGATCAATACATTCTTTTACCACTGGCCTGGATTTGGTCCTAAATTTCACTTCTCCGCTCAAGTTCCTGGCACAGGGTCAGAACTCCTTCCTCCTCTCAAGAAGCCTTTTTGCAGTTGTTCCTTAGGAGTCTTAGTTGAGGTAGTGTTGGAAGGCATTTCTCATTCAAGTAGGCCCTCGTTGTTGCAGATGGTGGAGTTCAATGCTGGAAGCACAACTGGGTCATAGACTGAGGGGATCTTTTTTTACCTATTGATAAGTGATGAGCGTGTCTCCTGTGAACTGTAGAAGATCCACAGAAGACTTCAAGGTGAAACAGTTGGCACGACTGTCCCTTTTGCTGCAATGATTTACAAGAAGAGCAAAACAATCTCAATTATTAAAAAAACAACCTTATTTTCCAAGACTAGCTGAATGGCTGTTGTCCTCTTTCTTTGGTTGAGCTGTTGAAGCAGAATGTTGCAGGGGAGATAGATGCTTAGGTAACAAAAAGACATGTGTGGGCATGGTTCTGTGCTTTTAATGAAACAACAAAGCCTTTGCACAGCCAGTTCAGATGGGATGCTGGGCAGAAAACTAGGACCAGACTGCTCCCAGCAATCTTGCCTTAGGTGCTGTGATATTGATCTCTAAAAGGCAAATCAAATAACAGCCACCACATTTTTAAGGATTAGGAGCTTCCTGTGCAAGACAGTATGTATTTTTAATACTTTAAGCTGACTTATGAAACTGGTAAACAACGTGGAATGTGGTATTGGATGACCTCTTTTATATGGCTGATCATTCTGTCAACATTTATAATGCATTTGATATTTCCTTATCATCAGGATAGGATCAGTTAAGTAGTCGCATTTCCCAAAGCTCAGTTTGCATTAAGCTTTCTTCCACATTTCATGGTAATAAATGTTGACATAAAGTTCTGTAGATTTCATACAAAGTAATTGTTAATTTATTCCTGGGAGGAGAGGAGAGGGGAGGAGAGGAGAGGAGAGGAGAGGAGAGGAGAGGAGAGGAGAGGAGAGGAGAGGAGAGGAGAGGAGAGGAGAGGAGAGGAGAGGAGAGGAGAGGAGAGGAGAGGAGAGGAGAGGAGAGGAGAGGAGAGGAGAGGAGAGGAGAGGAAGAAAAAGAAAGAAAAAGAAAAAGAAAGAAGAAAAAGAAAGAAAAAGAAAAAGAAAAAGAAAAAGAAAAAGAAAAAGAAAAAGAAAAAGAAAAAGAAAAAGAAAAAGAAAAAGAAAAAGAAAAAGAAAAAGAAAAAGAAAAAAGAAAGGGAGTCTTGTCCAAATGACAAATACACAGCTTGCAGGATAAGATCTTTCATGCCTTTTTGTTTTGCACACAGTAACAACTGCTATATTCTGATTAGAAATCTTGACCTAGTTAAAATGCTATTGTTTCTCTGTGTTCCTATTCATCTAAAACACTGTGGCTAGACATGATATTTTATAATCCATCAGATGTAAAATCTGCATTAAAAATATAATTATCGTGCTTCAGCAACTTGGACCAGAGCCCTGATGTTATATTTCCAGGCAGTGCACTGAGTAATGTGGATGCATATTTAGGTTGGTATGTTCAGTTGGCAAGATACGTAACTTTTCCATAAGTGAAGGTAAACTGTGGCATTTCTTACATACTGATTACTATTCCAGTCTTGTTCTCCACTTAATGAGAATTAAGTGGATACTTGTCAGCCAAGGAACATCCTTATTTGTTGCTATAAATTCAGTTTTAGTGACACTTGTTACAGTGAGCAGGGAGAAAAGCTTGTGCTAACTCACCATCATCATTATTATGACAGTGGTGATTTTGTCTAAGGATCACCCAGGGTTGGGATGTTCAGAAAGACAGCAATGGAAGGTGGGAATTTCAGGAAGCGCAGCGCAAAACCCTAATGGCAACATACCTTGTGCCTGGTGGTTGGGGTGGTTTTAGGAGCAGATTAACAAAATGAGAGCACAAGGAGAGGGTACAGCTGAACCTGTGCCATCAAGACTGGTGCAAGCATTGCAGGGCTGCCTTGACCCACCATCATGCTGTGTGGCTCCGTGGGGACTCACCAGCTCTCAGCACTTCTCCCTGTAGCACAGTCTGCCCACAGCTGCAGTTCTGTCATTCTCCAGGAAAAGCTGGGGCTCCTTCCAAGATCAACATCACCCAGCAGGTTGGAGTTTCTGAGCTTGGAGTGCTAAAATCTCTCAGAAGACAACTGTTGTGCTTGCATTTTCAGCTGTGACAGGTGGAAATTGCAAATGAGAACAAAAGACAGATACCTTTGTCTTTGCTTCCTGTGCAGAGGAAGGGCAGAGCAGGGGGCAGGGAAGAGGTACTCCTCAAGACTCCATCAAGAGGTCTTGAGGAGGTCTTCCTAAAATCTACAGTAGTTATACATCAGAGCAAATCTGCTCCTCTGTTTCACTGCCCTGGATGTGGGAAGAGAGGGAACAGCTGGAGCCACCAGGTGGTATCAGGAGCTGCATAAAAAATGTATGTAGTTTGCTCCTAAAATAATGCATCCTATTTATTTCCATGGATACTACAACCAATACAAAGAGCACAGTAACACTATTTGATAGAGTAAATTCTCAGATGTGAAACAGTATTTTTCAGCCACCACCATGAGCCAGCAATGAGCAAAAGCCTGCATGCTGTGCTCAGAACAGCCTTTACCAGAGGAAGTGACCACTGTTGAAATGAACCACTCACTGCCTTTCTGCACTCTCAACCACTGGTTAGTCTCCACAAACACTCAGCAAGCATCAGTGAATGTCAATGGATGCAATTATTTCTGCATGGAGGAATTCAATTCCACACCTTTGCTTCACATACTTCGTGTGAGATACCATTGTCAGACTGGCCCTATGCTGTCATCTGTCACACAGCAACAAAATGTAACAGAATATTGGTGGGAAGGCTCATCCTCTACTACCATACCACCAACATCCATCTCTGATGTAGTGGACCGACATGATGAAATAGGAGACATTACTTTCAAAGCAGCCCTCTTAGTATCAGAAACCATTCTGCCTGGTCTTGAAAAGCATGTCCGTGGTCAGAAAGGGGCTGTGAGGTGTGTGTGTGACCCCAGCACCAGGACCTGTGGTGGCCAAGGAGGGCTGTGACAGCTGGGGGACAGCTGAGATTCAGGCCGTGCTTAATGCCTGGAGTGCAAAGGTGCTTTCACAGCATAAGTGAGAAGTAGCATTCTGCATGTTTTCCCCCTTGGGACTGAATTCCTTTCTCTTCTTATTTTTTTGGCAACTTTCAATGTTTGAATATTTCTGTATTTTTCTTACAATTTCTTTACAATTCCTCTCCAGATACACAAAGGATTTTGTTTACAGTGCCGCCATAAATACAACGAGAACATATTGTGAGAAACTCTAGGAAGTCCAAAAGGGACTTTTTGAAGTGGATTTGACTCCCCACCAGCTGCTAGCACTGCCATGCTGCCTGCTTTATAAACAAAGCATGGCAGTCCCCTTGGTTTCCTTCCCATTGTTCTGCCATAGAAAACTAAGAAAGCTGCAGACCTTGGCAGGGAAATTAGATAGATGGGAAAGCAAAAGTGATGGGAGATTTTCCTCTTATACCTTCAGTTATTAGTGATTACTGGAGAGTTAAATACTGGCTCTGTGAGTTGCGTTGGTGTTTTGGTCCAGTCTTCAGGATCTGATTGTAAATATTGTGAGATGATGGCTAGAGGTGTTGCTAGCACCACTGTTCAAGGCCAAGGATTGTTGGACTTGGAAATGAATTCCTTTGGAGGTCTCTAGGCACCATGGAGATACTCATACAGGCTGAAGGGATAGATTCTATCCTACTCATCCTACAAGATGTGGAACCCAGTACTGCTGTGGATGACACACTTAGGACTTCCTCAAGTGTTATTAAAAGATACAAACAAAAAATCTAAAGGAATTCCAAGAAAAGACATAAGACATTCAGTGATAGTCCTTATTATTTCTTGCTATTACTGAAAAATTATTTTCTTGGCCATTTTGTGGAAGGGAAGGGAAGGGAAGGGAAGGGAAGGGAAGGGAAGGGAAGGGAAGGGAAGGGAAGGGAAGGGAAAAATTTGAGGCAGAAAAAGTAATCAATTTTCATAAAAATCCTCTTGTTTCGCATTTAGTAACAAATTCAGCCTCAGGAAAGGTGAAACAAAAGCTGATGGGGGTAGAATCATAGAATTGAGTTGGAAGAGACCCTTAAAGGTCATCTAGTCCATCTCTCCTGCAATGAACAGAGACACCTACAGTTTCATCAGGTGCTCAGAGCCCCATTCAGCCGGACCTTGAGTGTCTTCAAGGCTGGGGCATCCACCACCTCTCTGGGCAACCTGTGCCAGTGCCTCACCACTCTTAATGTAAAAAATTTCTGCCTTATATCTAATTTAAATCTTCTCTCTTGTAATTTGAAACCATTTCCCTTTGTCCTATCAGAACAAATCCTGCTAATGAGTCTGTTTGCTTTTGTGTTTTTTTTTTCCCCCAAAGTTTAATGATTTGATACCAGATTTTGATGAGCCCTAATTACCAGCTCTGTGGAATTCCTGTTGATTTGGCTGGGTGTTGGGGAGCGCTGGAGAAGAGGCTGCGTCACTTAAGTCTCTTTTGAGACTCAAAATAAGTTTTAAGAATAAATTAATTGTCCTTCTGCACAGGAGATGGTGTCACACTGTGCTGTTTAGACCGAGTCATCTCTAGAGCTTCATCCTTGGCTGTTAATGTCACTGAGCAGTTTGTCCAGCAACTTGGCTATTCAGCCCATGCAGTTTTAACTTCAGAAAATCAATGCATCCAGCACTCCCTCACTGTAAGTGCATGAATGTGTGCTGACTCACCAAAGCCTGCTTAGCAAAAGGTCTTAAATGATACAGGCTGCCAGGAAATGCGTGTTTCTCTTTGATGGTTCATAAAGTCCAGCCCACCTGTTGTGGGATGGAGCTGAGCATGGAGAGTTCTTCCTCTCCCGGTTACTGTCATGTCACACATTTCCCATCACAGAGCTTTTCAGTATGACACAGTTTGAGTGGCTTGAGATGTGTAATCACAGGCCCGTCTGATCTGAGGAATGTGCCTGTGTTATGTGCATAGGAACTTTTGTAGTAGGTTTACTGACCCAAATCAATCCTGGTTTGCAAATTGGGAGAGATGGAGCTTGAAATCTGGCAAGTTCTTTTTTTCTCCCCTCTGAAGAGTGCACACTTGCTTGATGAAAAAAAGCTTTGCTGAAAAAGTGGTCAGTAGTTGAAAAATGCGATTGCTGGAAAAGTGCACGTTTCCAGCCTTGCCGTCTCATTTCTGATTTAAGAGGAGGAACACCTACTGACCAAGGTGCTGTCAGCATGCAGAGAGCTGCACTGGGTGGGTTTGTAGGGATGTAATAAACGAGCACTTGTTGTTTTTTCTGTAGAAAATGAAAGTGTTCTTTTTGGTGAGTGTTTCAGGAGACCATGCGAGGTGAAAGCCTTGAGTCCTCCAACCCATGACAAGGGAGGGTTTGGTGCTGACTGGTCTAGGTCACTGGACAAACCACATCGTACCTCACCCCCATCTGCCAGCAGTTAGTTCAAAAGCAAAAGAAAGACAGCCGCTATGCACAGTGCAACACCTGCATTTTCAGTCACATTAGAGAGCCTGATGCAGGTGCTCTGAAAATGTGCAGACTTTTTAAGCAGCTCTCTTTGATTCAAAATGTCATGCAAAAGCAGAATGAACTCAGAAGGACAAATTCACTGCATTAAACACATACATGTTCATTATCTGTTCAGCCTTTTTGTCAGCAGCACATCTGAAAGCAAGACATGCTGCCAAGTCACGTATTTTGACAACCAAGGGACTTCCCCATTTCCCAGGAAGATGAATTTGGGGTCATGAGAATGACTTCTAATAAACACACTGGCTGCAGAGCTGATGGTAAAAGGAAGTGCACCTTACTGTTCTTTTTGCAAAGGAAAGTACAGTGACTCATGTGTCAGGAAGAACATGCTAACCAACAGCAGTCCCTGCTCTTTGCAGGTGACCACCATGACAGCTAATGGCAGTCAGTTACTCCTGAAGGTACTGAGGAAACATATTTGTGACTTGAGCTCTTCCCAATCAACTCCCTGATATTCATTCCAGAACAAAGTGTTCACACACGGAGTTATCTGGGAAGAGCTCCATAGATGAGCCTGAAGCTGAGAGTACTGGGGCCCACAGCAATGTTATACACCCACAGTCTTCTGCACTTCTGTCATCTCACGAGACTACATCTTTGTATTGTGTGCAGAGAGTGGGGATTTGCACATACAAGTGTGGCAGACGAGCACAGATTGGGCGGAGTATGAGCTCCTTTCCTTCAGTAGGCACACTGGTCTGTGAGCAGATAAAAATATGTGTGAGGGAAAGGAAATAGAGTTGCAGTTCTCAAAGCAGTGCTGTGTGTACTCTGTTTTACAGCAGATGTTTCAGAACATAAACAATTAGGGCTTAATGTATTAATATACAAATCTGGAAAATAATCCGGCAGTACATCATGGACCAGACCCTTGGCTGACATAAACTGACATGGTTCCAGTGGCTCCATTTCAAGTCTGGAACAAGTTAGCATCTAACATCTTTACTAACATGCATCTCTGGTCTGGATAAAGCTATGTAAGACCAGCATACCTAGATCTTACTTGTACCATTAAAATGCCTTCTAGGACCTTTGGACTCTACAGAACATGATTTTTTGGATCATACACCAAAATCATCAGTGAAATCCTTCATCCTTGAGTAGACATGGGCAGATTTCATGGCCTCATTAGTCTCTGCTGTCTGAAAATACTTTAGAACTGCCTGGCATAGTTAGATGGGAGCAAATCTGGGACAGACGTGCTTTAGACTTTGCCAGCTGCAGGTCTGGTCTTCTCTGCTCTCCCACCCATAGGGAAGGTGGGGCCTCAGTAGGAGGCAGCAGTGCCCAAAAGCTGCAGTTGCATAACAAGAGCACGGACAGTGATGACAGGGAGATGTCTCACAGCATATTTCCCTACCATCCTGCACAATGTCATTGGCTGTTTTCACCGACCTGTGCTACCCAGAATAGTTTTCTGTACTTTGCAATGCTTACTTGCCTGCTGACATGGTAAACATCAGACTGACTATAGATTGTTTCTTCGTTGTCATCTAACAATTTTTTTTTGTCTTTGCTTTCTTCAGCTCCAAGGATCCTTGAAGAGAAAGTTGGTTGTAAATCTGTCACCTGTCAACAACAAGAGGCCAAATGGTGTTTCAGACAACTCTTTCCTTGACATTAAGAGGATAAGAGTGGGTGATAATATCTCAATGGGACAAGGTGGGCATCATGTTAACAATTGCCAAAGCCAGTCAATGTCTGGAACTATGTCTGTGGGGCAAGCATCACAAAGAAAGACCAGCAACCTAGCAAACAACACGCATGCCAGTGGAAATGGCATTTTTAATATGACCTTGAAAGAAGTAAAGAAAGAGCCAGGAGAAACAATGTCTTGCAGCAAACACTTAGATGGCCAGATGTCCCATGAGAACATGTTCCCTAACAGATATGGGGAAGACTCAGGGGAACAGATGATGGATCCAGAGCTCCAGGAACTATTTAATGAACTGACTAACATATCAGTACCACCAATGAGTGATCTTGAGCTAGAGAATATGATAAATGCCACAATAAAACAAGACGAGCCATTCAACATTGACCTTGGGCAGCAAAGCCAGAGAGTCCCTGTGAGGCCTCTGCAAATGGATAAGATGGTAATTAAGAGTGAGTATGCACCAGGCATGAACCAGGCTCCTGTGGGATCCCCACAGATGAGGCCTTCTTCTACAGGTCCAGCCTTCACTATGGCCACTGCTGCCATGTCCACCTCTTCACCCATCCCTTCGGTGCCTCAGAATCAAACACAGGTAGCGCAGGTTTCCTCTGCGTCCAGTCGGCCGTTGCCTAACTGGCAGGAGGTTTCTCATGCACAGCAACTCAAGCAGATCGCAGCCAACCGTCAGCAGCATGCCTTGATCCAGCAGCAACAGCAACAGCAGAACCAGACGGCCAACTGGTCCACCTTGTCTCCATCAGGTCCTTCACCCGGACCCTTTGTGCAAGAAAAAATCCCCAGTCCTTCTTTTCGTCAGCAGCAGTTCAGCCCACAGAGCTCAGCAATGCTTGGCGTGCCTGTGAATGGAAACCAGTCAAAAGGGATGAACAACTATGTTTATAAGCCAACTACTCCCCAGAGTAATCCCATGGACGTGATCATGCAACAGAAGACTCAGGACCTCAACAGAAATTTTATCAACAGTGCTCAGCCACCACTAGAGCAGCATCATGGTAATACAAAGCCTTTGTTTCACTTTAACTCAGAGCAAACAAACCAGCAGATGCCTTCAGTTTTGGGTTCCCAAAGCAAGCCTTCTCTTCTGCACTACACGCAGCAGGCTCAGAGTTCAGCGCCAGTGCAACAGCCACAGCCACAGCAGCAACAGCAGCCACAGCCACCACCTGCTCAGCCTCTCCCAAACCAGTCTCTTCAAAGGCCACCCAATGTGCCCCTAGCAATGCAACAGAAAATGATGCTTCAGAAAATTCAGCAAAGCCAGCAAATCTCAGGTTTGCAGTATCCAGTCTCCCAGCAGCATAGACAGGTAAGGCAAATTCCTCCTTATTTGGTTACAGAATTATTCCAGTATGAGTGGTAAGAAGGGTTTTCCAGTCTGGCCTCCTTCCTTCAGGAGTTGTGTACCTGTGTGTAATGACCTCAGAATACTTCAGCAGAGCTGGTGATGACCTGTTTAGCTCCTGTTCAAGTGTATGCACAGTTATAAGAATTTCAAAAAAGACGTGTTCGTAACACTGTTTTTTCTTAAAGCAAGAGTGAATGTCACTGCTATGTATTATGTAGATACTTGTCAGAAAGGTGAGATAGCAGAGCAGATCTGAGCTTATTTTGGACTCCTATCTAAGTTCTCAACTGTACAAAATTTTAGACTCTTTTGGATGGCAAAACTAACAAATTCCTTTATCTTAGATAAAGTGTTTTACAGTGTTAATATTTATGTCATCGTTTTCCTCAGGAGGCAGGGTTAGGAAATTCTGTTTTTAGATATTGTTTGACTGACATGACAAAAGTACTGTTTGCACATTTGTTATCTGTTTGGCAAAGAAAAATGAAGACTTATCTATGAGCTTTATAAACACCCATCACACTTCTGGGAATATTCTGTGCATAAAATACATGCTCGATAAGAAGGTGAAGGTTGCCACGGATACATCTACAATTATATACCACTGTTTTATCATCAGACACTGCTTTGATGTGACCAGCTGTGCTATACCAATTCATTGTGCACCAGGATTACCATTTTCAGACCTGACAAAATAAAATTTAAATATGTAACCTTACTGTAGCCCCAAAACTGGAATCCAGCTGCAAATGAAATAAAATATGCATTTGATCTTGAGATGTTTAAGCCACTCTGAGTTCTGGTGGGCCATGAATTGAACATATTTGAAAGCATAGAATGGCAATCTAGGTGCAAAGATTGTTCACAAATTTCTTCAATGTAAAAGTGCTATAGAAAAATAGTGAAAAGTGAAACCCGAAGTCTTCCATAAAGTCACTGAGAAGCAGCACTGCAAATGAATCATTCAGAACTGGAGTATCTTGGCCAAACTGCTTGGGCAAACAAACCGATATTTTGAAACAAAGAAAATACAGTTGTATGCATGGAAACCTTTCTCCTGTTAACTCATTTAAGCTCCCTGATCACCTGACTTCGAGTTCCTCCAGCAGAGAATCTTTTCCTAAGAGGCACCAGGTGAAATTTTTAGGCAGTTTTGGGCAGGGAGGACTTGTTTTGCTGGAGGATGCCAGAATATGAGCAGCAAACAAGAAGCGAGCACAGCTTTGTTTTTTTTAAAGGAGGTCTCCACTGGCTGTTCTCCTCCTCCTTGGGCCACTGCGTGCTCAATTCTTTGGTGCATTTCCCCATTCACTTAGTAGACTGGCAGGCAAATGAATTTTAACAGGTTCTTCATTCAGCCATGGTGAAGCTTCCAGCAATCTGTCAGCACAGGGGAGGCAAGCAGGACTTTTGCAAACACTACTGTTTTTCTGAAAAATATGCAAGGTTACATTCTGGAAAAGAGTAAAAAACATTGAGAGTAACTCCATTCGAGGCAGTTGCTGCCCTGTGTCCTGTTAGGCTGCTGAGGGAGGCAACCAACACGATGGCTTGAGGCAACATGGCCATAGCAATAATTGCATAATGTATCATAAGTGCAGCAGTTGTTCCAAAGTTCTGCTGGAATTCAGAAAATCAAGGACTATCCCTCTCAGTAGAGTTTTCGGTAGCTGCAGGAATTATAATTACAATGGTATAAACTTGGTCCTAACTTGCAGGATTTGGAATCAGTGTGAAGATAACTGATCACGTGGCAATTTTTATGTGAGCAATTTTAGGGCCTGCCTGCATGTATCACAGAATGATATATTGGCTTGGGTTGATGGGGACCTTAATCTAGTTCCAACCCCCTGCTGGTGCCACACAGTACATCAGACAGCCCAGGGCCTCATCCAGTCTAGCCTGGAACTCCTTCAAGGATGGGGCATCCACATCTTCTTTGCACAACCTATTCCTGCTCCTGACCAAAAGGAGGCACAAATGCGAGATCCCTTCAACCTCTTGTTCAGGACCTGCTTGTCCCCATAGCTCCAGCCTGGATATTAAAGCCGAGCTGTGCGAGAGATGCCAACATTATATTCATTATATGTAAAAAACAAGGGAGGTCAAAGTCAGCTCATGGATCAACTGCGCTGATTTTAGCAATGGAGCTAAATTTAGGCTGCTTGGTCTTCTCTCTGGGAGGACCATCTTCCATCCTTGAGGATTTCTACTGATCTTTAACAGCACTGCATAAGTAATTACAAGCACTTACTAATTAACTTCATGATTAATATTTATTTCACTCATGCCCTATTTCTTCATGAGGTATAAAGGTTTGAGTCTGCTAGGTGTCATTCAGTTTCTCCTTAGATCCTACACTGATTGTAAATGTGGGCTACAAGGACCATCTCAGAACTGGCTAAAATGCTTTGCAGCTGGAGATGCGAGTGCACATTGATAAGCTGCTGCTATGATATTGCCATCAGATAACACCGACTGGAACACTACAAAATCACATCTTTAGCTGAACCAGATGACTCTTTGGATTTTTTTTTCTCCCCAAGCTTTTAGGTCCCCAAAAAGGGCTTGAACATGACTGTCAGCCTAAGCTTGCTAACTGATATTTAAGGTTTATAATTTCTCTGCCTGTCACATTTACTTTGTGTCAAATTGTAGCAAACTTGTAGTGCGATTTGCTAATTAGATGTCTTTTGCCTCTAGGGAAAAGTCATAAAAATGATGGAAATCATCTTGGTTTCCCGGAAGAAGGTTGAATGAAATGAAGGTTTTGTTTACTTCTCAGTTTTGTTCTCCATTGCTATGAGAAAGGTTCACCTTTCCATTGTCTATCAGGATACAACATATGCACACTCAAGAAAACACTCATACAAATTAAACACTCTTTGTTTAGGGAGTAATTAGAAGCTCCAAATTCTGCACAAGATAAATTGTGCTTGCAATACTTCCTTTCCTTTCCCATCCGTTCCCTTCCCTGGTTTCCATGGACCACAAGAGCCCTTTTGATCTCAGGTATGGGAGCAAAAACAGTGCAAGAGATTTTGAGAGCTTCAGCCCTCCTTTACAGAAACAACCAGTGGTCCTTGTTTGTAAGGCTCTGGAAGTGTCAGAGTTGTTTTTTTTTTTCATGTATGTTGCTTACATAGTTACAACAGTATTGCCCTGTGCAGAGCTCAGTATCTTTTCAGTCCTTATCCCTTTATAATGTCTTTGGATGTCTTTGGGAATGTGATCATCTCTCTTTTCTTCCTTTTCTCTTTTTTTTTTTTTTTTTTCCCAAAACCCAGAAATGTGGTGTGATTGGATTTTGGAGCTTTTTTTGTTGTTACTTGCCATAACCAGGGCATACCTTAGATGATTATTTTTTTTCACCAGATCTTAGCAGGTTCCTTTTTAATCCAACCAACCATTCTCCCTTCCTACTGAGTACTGAGTGACCCAATCGCCCTAGCACAAGTGATCCATATGTGTCTCTATCCTGATGCACTGCTACAGCTAAGTGTTTTGTAGCCTATGACCAATGTACTCCCAGGTTCTCCATGTCAGGGACTCAACACAGAATCATAGAATAGAATCACAGAATTTCTCAGATTGGAAAAGACCTTAAAGATCATCAAGTCCAACTGCAACCTAACCTTACTACCCTGACTAACAACCCTCCGCTAAGTCATGTCCCTGAGCACCACATCCAAACGGTTCTTAAACACATCCAGGAATGGTGACTCAACCACCTCCCTGGGGAGCCAATTCCAGTGCTTAACAACCCTATCTGTAAGGAAGCTTTTCCTGATATCCAACAGAAACCTCCCCTGGAGCAACTTGAGGCCATTTCCCCTCGTCCTGTCACCTGTCACCAGTGAGAAGAGACCAGCCCCACTCTCGCTGCAATCACTTTTCAGGTATTTAAAGAGGGCAATAAGGTCTCCACACAGTATCCTCTCCCCCAGACTAAACAGCCCCAGTTCATTTAGTCGCCCCTCACAGAGCATATTCTCCAAACCCTTCACCCGCCTTGTCCTTCTTTGGACCTACTTCTGCACCTCAGTGTCCTTTCTGTATTGAGATGCCCAAAACTGAACACGGTACTTGAGATGGGGCCTCACCAGTGCTGAGTACAGAGACAGTATTATTTCCTTAGTTCTGCTCACCACACCATTCCTGATACAAGCCAGGATGCCGTTGGCGTTCTTGGCCACCTGGGCACACTGCTGGCTCATATTCAGCCCAGTGTCATGGGTACATGTGGGACAGTGCAGCAGCTCTGCACTGAGCTATGTGTTACCACTGCATGGCGTGTGCTTGGAGGAGCTCCAGGTGCTCAGGTGACTCTCTCTCACAGGCCCCCTCCATTGCATCAGCCTTTCAAATGCCCAGAAAATCATATAAATACTGACATATACATGCATTGCTGTTAAATACTGCCAAAGGATATGGGTGGTTGTTTAACTAACCTGGCAGTTCTGCAGAGAACTTCTCCGGTGTGCACCCAGGGTAATTTCATTTATTTTGAGAGAACATAATTGGATTTAAAACAGCACAGTAGGCGGCAGGATATGGTCTTCTTTCAAGCATGGACACCATATGAATTTAATAAGAGGAGTGTATAGGTTGCTAGCATGCTGTGCAAGGAAGGAGCACTAGGAGCAGAAGATCTAATGGAAAGGTCTTGTTGTCACTCACTGCTGAACAATGTCTTAAACTTCTAATTTAGCTTCCAAACTTTGTGAAGAAAATGTGGATGATTCACATCAAAACATTTTCCTAGACCTTTTTGTTTACCATTAAACACAAAGGATTTCCTTCTTTACTAAAGAAGAGTGCATTTTGGAAGGCAACCTCTCTGTTTTCAAGTGCAAAGGAATTATTTTGCAAATATTTGTGAAATGAAGAGGAAAAACCTAGAGTGGCTTGTGGTAATTGGTACAAACCAGGACTTAAATTTGACTTAGATCATAAATAACAACGATTCCAAGCTTTTGGAATCTGCAATAATAGAAATCGTTCCATAGTGTAAGAAAATAACAATGTGACCTTTCTTTTAGTGCTCGCTGTAAAAATAGTATTTGGATGAGAGCTTTTCTTGATAGCTCCATTTTGGTTGCATTCCTTCATGCAAGGGCTTCTAAATTAAATATTCTGAATAAAAACTTGAGTATGTCCTAATAACTACCATAGATTGCGTGGTTGTAACTGATTTATGAACATAAAAACAGAGAGAAAATGTCAAAGGTTTCTTATTGTCATTAGTGGGCAGTTGTCATCGTGTCTTGGTGCCTTCTATCATTCACATTCTGTTTATTAAATGAAATACATGGACAATCCCACTGTAGCTGGTCAGTCCCTGAGGACACTGTAATTCGAAGGCTCATGGACACTGCCAGTTTCATAAGCTTTCTTGAATTCTTTTCGTAAAGTGCTTATACTACTAGAATATTCCATTAGGCTCTTAAATGCTTCTGAGGTTGGAGATTTGGGATACCTGGAGTCCTGGAGGGCGGGAGCGCCTCTCTCATGAAGAAAGGTTGAGGGAGTTGGGATTGTTTAGCTTAGAGAGGGCTCCAGGGGATCCCACTGCAGCCTTCCAGTACTTGAAATGGGCTTATGAACAAGTGCAGGATTGACTTTTTACGTGGTCTGATAGTGATAGGACAAGGGGAAATGGCTTTAAACTGAAAGAGGGGAAATTTTGGTTAGATGTTAGGAAAGAATTCTTTACTCTGAGGGCAGTGACGCCCTGGCACAGCTGCCCAGAGAGCTGTGGTGCCCCATCCGTGGAGGTGCTCAAGTCCAGGCTGGATGGGCCCTGGGCAGCCTGAGCTGGTGGGGGCATCCAGCCCATGGCAGGGGTTGGGGCTGGGTGGGCTTCGAGGTCCCCTCCAAACCAAACCATCCTATGATTCTGTGATTCATTCCATGATTCAGTGACATTGCTGAGATAATCCTTGCAGTGTCATTTGGGCTGCTTTTTGAAGGTACCTCCCTGAGGACAGCAATACAAAATATCATTGCACTTTCCTGTGCTAATGGCAACACACTTGAACTCTTACTTACAATTTGTTACCATTGTGAAAATGCCTTGAAGGTACTCTGACAGGGCAAAAGGAAGAACTGTATAAACAATTTTAAAATGGACTCTGTCTCAAAGGGACAATTTTGATGTGGCTTCTGTAAGAATCAAGAAAAAGATGAGTTTTATAGCAGGAATTTGAAGGGTATGAGCTTCTACCCACCTGCATGTCTACAGACGTTTGTTTGAGGCCTGCACTGATCTGCCCTGGTTGTGGAGAAATAATGAGTTAGGATGCTACATGCTTCAGTCTTGTGATTTTTCTGCACCTTGAAGACATAGGCAAGGATGGAAAAGCAGAGGGACAGACAAGGTGCCCTGTGCACATGTGAAGTAAGATGTACGAGCTGCAAGGAGGAAAGGACTGGTGAAAAGATCCTAACTGCTGCTGGCAGTTTACATAACTTGGAGTATGGTGGAATGAAGTAGGGATCCACCACCAAAAACATGAGTCTGCTTATGGGATTAACTGGAAAGGAAGAGTAGCAGGACGAGATTGTGATAAGGAGCTGTGAGGATGCAATGCTGACTGGGAGGCAAGCAAACAAAGGTGTTTCAGGTCTGGCCTTCTGCTGCTTGACCTGTGATCTTCACTGTGATCAGTGAAGCTGGGATATCTGTGCTTCTTACCTGCTTGAAGATTTCTGCTATTTCTGTGTGTATCTGAGGGCAGAGTCAAGCCCTGAGTCAACTTCCTGCAAGGATTTTGGAAAAGCAGCCTGGAAAAAGAATATAATTCCACAGCCGTTTGGAGCTGGCATGGTAAAAACCCCTTTCCTGTAAGTTTTTGCTTGTTTGTTGGCAATTTATGAATACCTCAAGAAGTTTATGAACAAAATGAATAAATAAATAAATAACAATGCCTAGCTCTCATTTCTCTCCCTATCCCTATCTTTCTATTATTTTAATTCCCTGAAGTCCTCAGCAGCAAGTCTCAGTAATTTACCTCTCTAGGGGTTCAAAATGAAGGAATATAATAATGACAAATATTTGTTCCTTCATTAAGTCACTTTTACTGCTGGTGTTTTTTATGGTTTTTATCTGCCCCAGGCCACAGATGACTGTCATTAAGACAGCAACCAACCTAGTAATGTTCCTTTAATATGCTTTTTCACTGGTGACTTTACTATTCGCATGTGATGCTAATCCAGAAAATCAGCCAGATGCTCCAACAGAACTAGTCCAGAACCATCTGCCTGCTTCATTTCTGCATGCCTGTATCTGATAATACACATACACAGTGTAAGAGACAGCTTTCGCCCTGAAGAATTTCTAATCTAAATAAGCAGACCAGCCAAAGCTTGAGAGGAAGGAAATATTGCTGTTTATTCTGTATATTTTGAAGATGAGAGAAGGAAGATCTCGTCCAAAGCCATTACAGTCAATCCACTAGCTGTTGGATAAGAACCTGAGTAACACGATTACCTCTCATGGAAGTCACTGAATCTGGAGTAGAATGAGATCAAATATCAATCTCAGAAATACTGTTCTTATGCTCTAGGATAGTGCCTGAGCCTATCACCCCCACTGCTCCTCTTGACCTGCCTGCCCTCTGCCCCTTGCCTCTTAGCCTGAGAGTCTTCCCTGCTGACCCAGCATTCACAGCTCTTAGCCTTCACAGCTTTCACAGTCCCCCAGAAGAGACGTCTGGTGCTCTGAGAATCATACTTGATGCCTCTTCTTGTACCTGTAAAATGATGCAAACAGCCCATCAAGATGAACCCAGCAGCTTACTTCTTCAAAGAGCCTATGGGTGGACACGCTCTGGCCATTCCTGACCTACCACTTAATCACATGTAAACAAGAAAGGAGAAGGGGCTTGAAGGCAGCCTCTTTTAAACAGGCCAACTGTACTGAGTCATTTTCTCTTCAAAAAGAGTCTTCCTTTCTCTGTCCCTTTTGATGAGGCTCTGTCAACTCACAGTGGGCATTTGGAATGGGGCTGAGTGCTTCCAACAGTCAGTTTCCCTGAAAAGCCAAAGGGCTTTTAATCTTTTAATCCTAATACTTAGTCTTGACATAGCTGTGGAAACCTATGAATTGAACGGTTTTCTGATTTTATAGGAAGAGGTTAGGAATTATTTGAGGTCCACATCATATTGTGAATCAGTATAAAACACAGAAATCATGTAGAAAGGAGGGATTTTTACCCCACTCCTTCATATCAATTTTCTGTATTCAGTTAATGCCCTAACCTTCCTATGTAACCTGTGATAAAGGCACAGTTCAGAATACCTAATCTGGACACATACTTGAGGCATAAACTTGTTGCAGAAGACTCTCAGCTTCCCCCAGCCCAGCCGTGCTGCTGTGCCTGAAAGGAATGCTCAGACCGATGTCACAGTGCGCTGAACAACATGACAATATGCCAAAGGAAGGCCTGACTGCAGTCTTCAACTTGACATTGCCCGGGATCCTAAGCAAGGAGTAGTATGGTTGGGCACCTCCTGGTGCAGTGTAGGAGGAGAGTAAGTCAGTGGTGGGTGCTTAAGCTGCACACCGAGGGCACCACTGGCTGGTCTAGCACCCCAGATCTGGCATTCCTAGGTGCAGGGCCAGGCTACCCACTGCTCCCATGGGCTGGACTACTACAAAAACCTCTGGTGGGCAAGGAGAAGCCATGACATGAGTTGGGCTGCTGACTCCATTCCTCAAGAAGCACAGATTCTCTCTTGAAGAGAGGCCAGAGCAGGCCCATGAGTATGGGGTGGCATGGAATAAATGGCATAGCAGGTTTCTGATACTCTTGCATGAGGCTTTATAGGATGTTGGAGATGGTCTTTGGGCTAGCTGCTTCAGAGAAGAGCAAAGGAAGCCTCCACACTGCAACCTCATTTCCATTCCTTCCTCTAGTGCCAGCTCTGACATTTGTGTAAACTTTCACAGGACTTCCATCTTTTTCTATGTGCTGTTTTACTTTGCTTTTTTAGTGACTTTCTCCAACTTGTGTGGTCAAACAGAGCCAACACTTGGTACAAGGGAATCATAGAATCACAGAATCATTAAGATCAGAAAAATGACTAAGATCATCACATCCTACCATCAACCCATCCCCACCATGCCCACTAACCATGTCCTTCAGTGCTACATCTCTACATTTCTTGTACACTTCCAGGGACAAGGAAGGTGAAAAAAAATGAGCTATTCTCTGGGTTTCTTCCTTCAGGGGACCATACAGCTCTTGTACCACTCCCAGCTGAAAGTGTAGCCATTGAATAAACATGTCGCTTTCTTCCCCTCTTGCAAAAGACAGGGAAAAAAAAAAAAGAAAAAAAAAAAGATGCAGATTGAATGGTTCTCTTGGGTCTTCTTAAGAAGCTGGACAGCCCCCTTGAAAGAAAAATTCCCCGTGATTGACTAATACCAAAATACTTGCAATGACCAAAGAGTGAAAAGGGTGGTATTTCTGTGGATGAGCCAGTTTGTTCTTCAACCTGTAAGAGGAAGAGAGATGCTGAAGGCTTCCTGTAATTCTGTGAAGATGAGTTAGATGCAGTCTTGCATTTTTCCAGATCTTTCCATAATTTGCAGTGGTTGCAAGCAGGGCCAAAGTTTGGCTCCAAGCTAATGATGAATGACTAAAGGATTTCGTGCTTTGGTTCTGGTTAGAAGAATATCCAGCTTTATCCATTGCAGAACTAGAATTTCTTCAAATTACTGTAAGCTGTGAGCCCAGCTAAAGCAGGCTTTGCTGGGGTGACTCCAGATTTTTCTGGTTTCAGCTAGAATGGGAGGAAAAAAAAAAAAAGAATGGCTTCTTTTCCTACTAGAACTGGTAAAAGACAAGGGAAGCCATAGGGATGAGCAGAAATATTGAGAACTTCACAGCATAAGTGCAAAACAGTGTGGGAAGAGGGAGGGTACAAGTGAGTTCTGGCTATCCATCCTTAATCCAAAGCTGTCTGCTCCTTCCCAGGCTATACTTCACTGCCATACACTTGCAAATTTGCTCCAGGAATGAAAACAGACTAACTTTAAGCTTGTTCCCAAAGCTGCAAATTTGTCCCTGCTGGGTGTTAATTTAACTGCTTCCAGGGCACCAGGATGTCTACTAGTGTTCGCTTTTCTTTCTTTCTTCTTTTTTTTTTCCACACATCTGGTGTTGTGAAAACTTCCGAGGCACCACGCAGGAGAGTGATGAACTGACCATTTTAACCCTTTCTATAGCATATCAAGTGAGATGTGCATGAGACTGCCTCTGTCTCTGTCCAGTTTTTAATCTTCATTGCAGAATCCGTGGGCATTGTTTCACACGAGATACACAAGCTCAAAAACAATCTTAAGAGCGTTTCGTAGTGGAAACTCAGTCTTTTTTCAACTCTATCATCTTCTGTTTTTCCTATGAACAAACCTGAACTAAGTATTAGTAGTTGGACTTTAGAAAAGTTCCAGCAGGAAGATACAGGAAGGATTTTTGCAAAATATTCCTTTTTCCCCTTGCTTTTATCTGATGTTACCACTTTCCAGCAGGGTGGAGGTTCACTGCAGTAGTTTTGCTCACATGATGGCAAGTGATGGCTTTTTCTTGGCTTTTGATTATTTGTTCCTTAATGGATGCACGAACTGTTTATCTGCTACATGGATTGAACCACAACTCAGACCAAGCACATCTGAAACTATCTGGATGTCTCATTTTCAGTCATAGCTGCTGTACTTCCTTCACTTTCTTTGCTTTCCATTGAATGTGTTGTTTGTGTGACTAGTTCATCTGTTTCACTGACATATCTCTACCAATATCATACGTACTGACTTTTTTTGTCTTGGGACTTAAAAAAAAAGCCAAAGTACTTGAAATCCAGATCCTCTTCAGTTTTGTGCAGTGCCAGCCTTATAGCACAAGGAGCATTCAAAGTCCTCCTCTCCTCTTTGTCCATCCTACTTCTAACCCCACAGCCTTTCTTTTGTACTTCTATCCCAATGACTGCCCCTTCTCAGCCCTGGTTCCTCTTCAGCACCCAATTCTGAGAGCTAACCACCACAGAGAAATACCTCACAGCTACACAGCTACTAAACACAGCAAGAAAGCAGAAATATCTGTCACTTTCAAATGCAGGAGACCCAAGCATACCAGTCTTTGACTTTGGCATCTTCTTTTCTTCATGTAGCGTTTTCATTGCTGAGTTTTATTTTTAAAATAAGAAAATAACTTTTGATCCACAAATTACAGGCCTTTTTGGTAAACATGAAATCTACTTCATGGGCTGCGTACAGCTGCGTTACCAAAATCTTGTTTCGTATTCAAAGTACTGTCAAGGGCAGCCTTTCTCAGAAGCAGCTCTTCTCTCTGGGTCCAACCCTGGCAGCACTGGGGGCCCCAGGAAGCATTGAAGCGGTTCTTCAGAAGGGTTTTCCATAGCCATATACGTGCTACTTTAAGAAAAGAAAAAGCCTCTTCAGGTTTTTAATCCTGCTTGAAATGCTTTATGGAGCACTGGGCTCACCACCTGAAAATACTAATGAAATTTGTTCTGTGGTTTGTGGAGATACAATCATTCATCTCCCTGTTAAGTCTGAGCTTTTTAAAGCTGCAGAGTAGGACTTATGTGTCCATAGCCAAATTATTTATGCAGATTGAGAGAATGTCAGTCCAAAAAACATATAGCTTTAACATTTCTACCCCTGTTTTTCTTCTGACAAGCTTTCCAACCAGTGCACCTAGTGCACCTTTGAAACTGGCCATAAGTAAATTTAGGCTGGAAATCAGAAGTGTAAACCTAGCAGTGGGAGGAATTGGTCTTTTCCTGGAGAGTGCTGGTGGCCAAAACACCAACTGCTTTTAAAATATTTATTTAAAAAACAAACAAACAAACAAACAAAACAATGTGGTATCAAGGCACTCAGTTTAAATACTGGATTCCTTTCTATTGTGCTTGTATAGCCAAAATGGCCAGGAGTATCCTGGAGTGCATTAAAAAGAGCATGGCCAGCCGGTCAAGGAAGGTGATCCCCCCCCTACCCTGCCCCGGTGAGGTTACATCTGGAATAATGTGTCCACTTCTGGGCTCCTCAGTTCAAAAAAGACAGGGATCTCCTAGTCCAGCAGAGAGATGCAGTGATGATATAGGGTCTCTGGAATATCCCATGTGAGGAAAGGCTGAGTAACCTGGGTCTGTTCAGCCTGGTGAAAAGAAGAGTGAGAGGGGAGCTGATGAATGTTTGTAAATATCTCAAGGGAGGTGGGAGGCAAATGGATGAGGCCAGGCTCTTCTCAGTGGTGTGCAGTGATAGGTGACCTAAAACTTGTACACAGGAAGTTCCATGCAAACATGTGGAAGAACTTCTTTACTGTGAGGGTGACGGAGCACTAGAACAGGCTGCCCAGAGCGGCTGTGGAGTCTCCTTCTGTGGAGATATTCAAGACTCATCTGGATGCCTACCTGTGCTATGCATTGTAGAATACCTGCTTCAGCCAGGAAGTTGGACTCGGTGATCTCTTGAGATCCTTTCCAACCCCTGCCATTCTGTGATTCTGTGGTTTCGTAGCCTTCTATCTGTGGCCACGCATGGGCTTTCCTTTGAAAGAATAAAGAGTAGTGCTGTGTAGGCGTGTACTGAACAAAGTTGAGTCTATGGCATGGCTTTGGACACCAGATAGGCTCACAGACATTTAGTTGTAGCATTCGTTTAAATATATAGCCTACTGTTGTTATGAACTCTGAGCTTTTTTTTTTACTCTCTTCCTTCCAAAGAGTCTAAACCAAATCAGAAACTAGTCAGCTCATACACTAATTGTGAACGAATTTGCACATGAATCATTAATTACAGTCAAGCTTAGGAAAAAAAAATAGTCTAAAAGACCTTTGGACATTTTTGTATGAAGATCATCGTGCTTAATACCAGGGAATATGGAAATATCTGGACTGTTTGCTCGAAGGGGTATAATGTTAATGAATCATTTTAATCACCTTCATTACAGTCTTTCAACCAGAGGAGACCAAAGTGCAAAACCAAGCCTAACAAAAACAACATACAAAACCCAGAGGCAATTACTAATTAGATAACTTTGTCTTGATAATCACATTTGAGCCTATGGATGTGAACAACAGAGCAGTTTGTTACTTTCAGGGCAAGAAACAAGCAAATGGGTGCTGCCCTGCTTCCTTTCGAACAATGCTTTCGAGGTGTGTCTTACCTTCTGCATGGGAATGGAAATTCTGCACAAACACCTGGGATGAGGAATCCCCAGGGATAGTCTCCGTTCTGTTTCTCACCAATTTTTATTTGCCTGCGGTCTTCTTGCAGCAACGAAACAGTGAAGGAACTGCTAATATTCTATAAATATTAGTGAATAAAAATTATGTGGAATGCCCAGTCACATTACAGCCACACAGATTCTACAAGCAAAACCAAACCAAATTAAATTCATGCACAAATATCAGCAGGAATGCTGAATCAGTAGTGATAGCAGAAGTAATGAAATTATGTAACATATGCAAATTGTTTTGTACATAGTAATTCATCCATAAAGCCTCTGTGAAGTAACTGTTAACTGTTCTGCAAAGGTTAAAAACTGGGGACAGTGAGATGAACACTTTTTCCTAACACGAGTGGTGAAGTTGAAGCATTAGAAAAACATGTGGTACATCTGGGTGCCTTGGTGCAAAGGGACTGAGTCAGGGAGAGATGTAGTAGCTCCATACTTCTGAAAACAACCCATCTATTTAGGCATGTAAGTATGGCTTTAATTTTAGTCTCCAAAACGAGTTTGCATTCAAAATTATAATAAGCTTTATAGTTTTTGTAAACTTTTCAAATAAATTTTTTTTGGCCAAGCACTCCCCATCAAAAATTCAGATAGGCAGCGTTTGCTACAAATGTATTTTCAGGAAAGTTCTTTTTAAAGATTTAGAGGTTTCAGCAACCAGTGCCATCAGAATTTCATTACGTATGGCTTAAACCAGTCTGAAAATGGAGAAGTTCACACTCCATGCTGAGTGAGGCTGTGGGTCGATATTAGTATGTAATCAAAATGAGCTCACGTCTGCTGGAGTAGCTTCACAAAATGGCAAATAGATGTGAAGGTAGGAGATGCACTTCCAAGTTTAGGGAAACAGAAGAAATTGATTTCACACCAGGGCTTCAGAATTTGAATCTCACTTACTTTATATTTGTTCATTTACACAGAAAGCAAATATATTTTCATACAGAGGGAAATCCTATCCTCGTTGAATTGGTAATCAAAATATTGTTCACAATTGCTATGTTACATAGACAACAGTAAATAAAGGCTCATTTAAAGATTATGTTTTAAAGTAACACTCTCAAAGATTAGGAAAATTGACTTTTTTGTTCCCTATTCAGGGATTCATTCAAGGGACTTAAATGTCCCTTTTTGGCCATCAGTTCAGTGTTACTGAGGTCCTGTGAGAAACAGAGCAAGTCCTGTAATAAATGACAGGAAGCTTGAATTCACCTGAAGTGAGGTTCCCTCAAAAACCCTTCCTGAGTTTGCTCGAGAAGGCAAAATAACTGGTAGGAATCACTGTGGTGGAAATTGAGAGCGTGTGCACACATACAAATGTAAACAAGAACAATTCCACTCACTAGCATGTTTGCATCCCAGATCCAACCGCAGTGCATGCCCCCATCTCAGGCAATGCATGGGAATGAAGAAACAGCTTCTTCCTTATTAATACGAGATTTTTCAGATAGTAAAAAGAGGAATTGGAGAAGAGAGATGCTGAGAGATCATGGATGACGTGTGGAAGGTGAATAGGGAAGAATTAATCAGTTTCTCCAAGCAGGAAAGTTGTAGGCATAATGTAATGTAAGGGGACACTCACTGCTATTGCCTTTGCTGCACAGCACTGCGAGCACCAGAAGTAGGTAAAAAAAATATGGATTCGGGAAAATTAAGAGGAAATATTTGCCAAGGCCAGACAAGCACTTATGCAGATGAAAAACCTCACTCAGAAAATCACTTAAGGGTGGAAGCTGGAAAATTACGGGGTCAATCGCAGCATGCAATGACTGTGTTCCTGTAGTCCATCTCCAAATGCCTCCTCTTAGTCACTCTGAAGGTGAGCACTGTAAGACACAGCCTGTTTTATAGCCACAGAAATAGCTCTGCTTGATTACAGCAGAAAAGGTTACAAATGCAAAGAAGGCCAGATGGTGCGTGGTTTGGAAGGAGTTCAGCTTAGCCATGTCTTCCCACTCAAGTTTAGGATCACCTCATCTACCTGCCCTGCACCTCGGAGGTATTTTTGCCAGCTGACTGGTCTTTGGTTGACCTGGCATATTTCGGGCCTGTGGAAGTGCATCTGCCATCAGCTTTTCAGCTGTGAGAGTAGGGATGGCAATGTGGTGGTGAGCCATGCCTTCTCCAAATGGTCTCTTCAAAGCTGGCAGCTCCACGAGAGCACCCCCAGCAGTTTCTACCAGCATACGTGCTCTGCTGCTGCCAGATTTAATGGCTGCTTTCACAGGGTGGCAGAAATGTCCTGAGGAGCACAGGCAAGGGAAGGGAAATGGTGATTTTCAGCCATCTATAACAGATCCAAACTGGAATGGCATTTCATGAGGAAGCCAAAAGCAATAATGTCAAGGTACTAGTCTTGCTCACTTCCAAAGGTTTCTTGCAAAAGATGGAGGAAATTAGATTTCTAAACTAATTACTGCAGGATCCCTTTCAAGTCAAGTACGTAAAGCCCCTATAATATTAATGCCTGCTTTTCACATTACGTTCAAAAGACTTCTTCTGATTATTAGGATGATCTGTGGAAACAGTGACAACGATCCTCATTTACTCCTCCCTGCTTTTGCAAGTTCCTAAGCAAAGACTTGAGGTTTGATTCTTATTCAAGCTGAGATCGCAGTTAGATTGTTATGACCTTAGAAAGGAGCCTGTAATAGAAGAAAAATCTAATTACATATTCAGGCCTCTTCGGTGTAACAGGGACTTAGTGTTAATAAGAGTCAGGCTTTAGGTGTTCCAAATGTTCTTTAAAAAAAAAGAGAGAGAGAGAGAGAAAACAATGTGCAGTGTAAACTCCGAGTTATTAATTCAAGAGTGGCATGAGCAGCAGCAGCGGTAAAGAAACCCGATCTATCCATCAATCAGTGCTGTGGAACCCTGTTTGTTTGCACTAGTTAGAGAGTGATGAATAGGTCCTCTGTGTAAAACATTCAGCTACAGTGTGAGAGGGTCATAAATTATGTTTGTTAATTTTATATACCATACGTATAAAAATCACTAAAAATGGTTAATAGTCTGTAATGGTGACAGAAAACTCTGGTGCTGCAGGAGCCTTAGCATGGTGCTTTTTCATCTCCACTAGTGAAGGTCTCTTCTGGCATTTCCTGCATTTCAGGCAATATGATATACAAAGCCTTCAGGAAGAATTTTGCCTGCTAATCACTCAGGTTCACAGCTGTCCTGCCAGACTGCACTTACCAAAGTGTTGCTTCTTGCGCACACTAATCATACAATCATAGAATGGCTTAGGGAGCCTACAAACAGAATGGGAATCAACTCTTTGAAAGGGTAGATAACAGCAGGACAAAGGGAAATGGTTTTAAGTTGAGAGAGGGAAGGTTGGGTGTCAGGGGGAAGTTCTTTACTATGAGAGTGGTGAGGTGCTGGAACAGCTGCCCAGAGAGGTTGTGGATGCCCCATCCCTGGAGGTGTTCAAGGCCAGGTTGGATGGGGCCCTGGGCAGCCTGGTCTGGTATTAAATGCGGAGGTTGGAGGTTGGTGGCCCTGCCTGTGGCAGGGGGGTTGGAGATTCATGATCCTTGAGGTCCCTTCCAACCTGGGCCATTCTGTGATTCTATGATTAGGTTGGAAGAGACCTTAATGCTCACCCAGTTCCAACCCCTTGCCATGCCTTTTACCCCAACACCAGCTCAGGCTACCCCACCTGGCCTCAAGCACCTCCAGGGATGAGCTTTCCGGGCAATAATGCATGTTACCTCAGCAGTCAATGGGGAGAGGCCAGGGGCTGCAGGACAGACAGCCCCATTTCCCATGGGGGGACTGGAGAGGGGATGGGCCTTGTGCTGGGTGCCCTGAGGCCATGATCCCACTGCTCACGGGGCCCATGTGGGTGGGTGAGGGAGGTGGAACTGTAGAATCGTAGTACATCCCGAGTTGGCAGGGACACACAAAGTATGTGCACTTGCAGGGTAGGCCTCAGAGAGGCTGTGAAGTGCAGTCCCAACCTTGGAGCAGCAAGCACGGAGCATTGGGGGCTTGGTCTCAAACCACCTCATTCTGGCATAGGCAAATAAGAAGTTTTGACCTGAGCACCTCAGCCTGGCATTTCTCAGGTTGCAATCTGCAGCTCAGACCACAGTCTGCTGACGGTGCAGGGCTAAGACTAGATGTAAAGAAAAAGTTGTTTACAATAACAGTAGTGAGGCACTGGCACAGGTTGCCCAGAAAGGTGGTGAATGCCCCAACCATGGAGACACGCAAGGTCAGGCTGGATGAGCTCTGATTACCCGATCAAGTCACAGATGTCTCTGTTCATTGCAGGGGATTTGGACTAGATGGCCTGTAAGGGTCCCTTCCAACTCAAACGATTCTATGATTCTTTGAATGTGAATTGGCAGCTTTGGCCATGCTCATCCAAACTGAATTTGCTTTCCAGAGATCCTTCCTCTCTAGATAAGCTGGATGCTGTTGTCTTGCATGGACTGCTGCAACCAGGGTTCAAAGTTTACACTGACACTGCATAGTGCGGACAGAGGTATGCTTGAGTATTTTTTAAAGCATTTTCTCAGAGGAGAAGGGCAGCTTGAGAAACTGCTTCACCTTCTGGAAGCTTGCTTTATGGCAGTATTTATTTCTCGAGTCAGGGCAGCAAGGAAATGAGCCTAATGCATGAGAATGTTGCCATGTTATTAAATGGTGGTGTAAAAGCTGTGCTGATTTTCATGGGAATGAGGTCCTTTGCCAAAAATGAGATGTCTAAGCTCCCCTCTGGGACTGCATCCTGCTTCAGTGGGAACAGAGGAAGCTGCTACAAGCACTCAGGGCAAGCAGTGGGAAGAGTCCTGCCTTCATGCAGGGCGCTGGGAAGGATGGAGGAGCAGCTGGTGCTCCACATGGTGCCCTGCACCAGCACCCCGGTGAATGCACTGCAAATTGCTGCTCCCCGCTTCCAGGGCTTGGGTGTTGCTCTTGTTTGTGGATGCTAATCCAGAGTAATTGCACTGACACTCAAGTATGCATTACAGGATGCTGAAATAAAGGGTGACCTGCATGCATGGGACAGCACAAAGTGGCAAACTGGAGAAAACTGGGAAGGCTTTGCTGATGGCAACAGATGAGAGCACTGGGCTCCATACCCCACTCAGTGCCTTCAAAATGAATGTAAAAATAAGACTAGCTTTGTTTGACGTGCTAAATACAAATCATTTCGAACTCCCCTGTCAGCAAAAAGTAATTTTTCCTAGCTATTTATATTTTATCAGAAAAGGGGAGAACTCATTACCACTGGTGTTTTGAACTCCGGTTTAATAGAACGCAGACTAATGCAGTTCATTAAAATATGCATGTTTGATGTTTGAGGTAATGTTTGCACAAATCCTCAAGGAGAGGATACTGTGAAGCTAAAACGTTGTTTTTCACAGCCAAATGGCATAATCTCATTACCAAAGTTTTGTGATCAAGATGAAAGGTACAGTTAGTAATTGCGAAGGATAAACATTTTTTTTTCTCTGTATCTGCCCTTATTACTCATGGATAACAGATCCAGTGCAGACTGTTACACTTTCTTTATTCTTCTTCTTTTTAACCACCCACTTTGTGATTCACCAGCAGTGCCTGTGGAAGTAAGGAAAGGGGGACACTTCTATCTGCCTGTTTCTTGGTAAAACATCATGAAAAGATGCGTTTGCCAAAATGTAGCCTGGTAATGCAGATATAGTTCACAGAGAGGACAACATTTTTAAAACTGCATTTCCTTCCCCTCTCTTACTCCCTGCTCCTTACTTTCCAACAGGCTGCTATGCACACTGCTCTTCAGCTTTTTGCAGTTGGTGAACCCACATTATTTCAAAGCAGTATGCAGACCCATGGCACAAATGGAAACCTCGCTTTTCATAGTTACTTTTTGACCCTCAGAAGTCATCTGTGAGCCCCCAGGCATCAGATTTCACATTGAAAACTATAACTTATGAGATTTGAAAGAGTACATCTGCCAGAAAAGTGTAGACTTATCAAGAGTCATAGAATCATAGAATGGTTTGGGTTGGAAGGGACCTTTAAGATTCCAATTCCAACCCTCTGCTATAGGCAGGGACACCTCCCACTAGACTAGGTTGCACACAGCCCCATCCAGCCTGGCCTTGAATAGTTCCAGGGAGAGGACATCCACAACCTCAATGGGAAACCGGTTCCCAGGTTCTCCACCCTCACTGTAAAGATTTTCTTCCTTCTAAACATTCCTCTGACCATATTGATTCACAAATGGAAAAAAAAAAAAAAAAAAAAGAATGCAAAAAGATGGAATGGTGTAAAGGACCTGTGACCAATGAAAAAAAAATCTTTACCTTACTTATAGAGTATGGGAAAAATCCTTTTTTTTGCTCTTACTTTAGTGCTTCTGTAACAATAATTGGAGTGGCCTTTGGTCTGCATTTGTTACAAAGAACTTTGAAATGAAACCACAATACAGTCAGAGCACTGGATCTTGATGTGATCAGATGAAAAATCACTTTATGCATTCCAATGGATGTTTTATTTTGCACCTACTGGCAGTTTTGGTTCAGAATGCGAGATGAATTGCACTGTTTTTGGTGTTTGTTTTTTTTTTCCCTGCTGCTGCTTTATGGTTAGCATGTCGTATCTGTAAATGAAGCATCTAAATCAGATACTGACACTATTCCCTTGTCTTAAATGATTATGTGACCCTTTAGGACTGAGTGATCAGTTAATCTTTTCTAATTACACTATATCTATTGCATTCAAACATGATCACAAACAGAACTGTTTCTGCTGCCTTAAAAGATGCAGGTGGCATTTGGCCAGCTGGAGCTGCACCAGGTCCCATTTGCAGCCCAGTGACCACATGTTTTAGGGAAAATTGAGGAATGTAAGCTCATGGAAGACACAAGAAAAACAGAGAAGCTAATTATCTCAGGAGCAGGAGAAGGATGAGATCTGAAGTGCTGTTTTGAAGTTTCTTCCTCTCTTGCAATGTGATTATTCATTCATCGTGCAAATTTATAGTTTTTATGCAATTGAAAAAAAAAATTCATTATGAAGGTGAGTTTGATTAACTTTTACAGTTGACAGCTAGTAAAGCTGTGTGAAAAATTCACACACACTAAAACTCTCCTCCTAGAGGGAAATTCTTCTTTTTACTGGAGAAAAGGCATATTTCCCTCATCGTAAGCAGAAAAGGAGGATGAGATTTAGTCCTAGCTCATCTCAGCGTTGGCTTTAACCCAAGAACTTTACGTAACTTTACATGGTATCATGATAAAAAGCCATGACTCAGGAATGTGCCCGGCTGGGTCCTCGCTGCTATAGTGGCTGTGCACAAGGCAATTAAATTAGTTGTCGAAATCACAGTCACTCCTCATCTTGAAATTCTTGATGCTCCTGGAGTGATATAAATGTGCTGCAGAGTAAATAAATCCCAGTTCTGTGGAATTCAGATACACAGAGGCCTGATGTATTGCCAGCACAGCAATGCCAGCTGTGGGAGTAAGCTTCTACCACCATCACTTCTCCTTCCTGCTGTTCACAGTGCTGGCTGAAGCACTGGTGTGGATACATCCGTGCTGACAGAAGAGCATTATTACAAGCTCAGTTTATGTAATTCAGCAGCAGTAAAACTGCCATCAGAAGGACTACTGTCAACATATACCGCATCTCCACTGGGGATATGTGTGTGCTGTGATGGAAAATTCCAGGTGTGGGCAAGCCTGGGTGTCTGTCCACTATCCTGAAGGAGCTTTGGAGTGCTACCTGGGTGCACCACCACCTGTGCAAAGTCTCTTTTAGACAACAGAAGGGTTTGAAGGTATCCGAGCACATATCCAAATCCGGCAAAGCAGATGGGCTACTTTTGCAAAGCCCTCAGCATGCATGCCTGCACCCAGGTCTCCTGAAGTGCTCTGCAGGTTCTGAGGCTGCGCAATGAGGCAGCCACCTGCCTGCACAGCACCCTGCTGGTCCTCATTGGAGCAATAGAGCCAGCTGGGTCATGGCATGTCCAGCACCTCCCGAGCATCACACATGACCAATTCAGCCCTCAGGAGTCTCACTGGCTTCTGAGTTGTGTCTATCTGTTTCAGGGAGCATGAAATGAACAGTATTGCCTGGCAAAGCTTCTCAGGTGGCTCTGTGATCCCTCATGAGGTGTATGCACAGCAGGCTGGAGGGGATGGGGCAGAAACCAGGCCATAGAAAAACTCTGCTGCTGGAGACACACCACGTTGTGTGCTCACCTGCTCCAGCAGCCTGGTCACAGGCCTTCCCACGGCCCATACTGGTGCATGAATCACAGTATCATAGAATGGCCAGAGTTGGAAAGGACTCCAAGGATCACCAAGTTCCAACTCCCTGCCACTGGTGGGGCCACCAACCTCCAGATCTAGCACTAGACCAGGCTGCCCAGGGCCCCATCCAACCTTCAACACCTGCAGGGGCAGAGCATCCACAGCCTCTCTGGGCAGCCTGTTCCAGCACCTCACCACTCTCTCTGTGAAGAACTTCCCCTTGACGTCCAATCTAAACCTTCCCTCCATGAGCCGTCTCTGTCTCAGAATGGCACCATGAGCTATCTCTGTGGTACGGATTGGTGCCGCCGCTATCTGCATGGCCTGGGCTTGTGCTGTACGCCAGTTCTGTGGCCCAGCTTGAGCCCTCTTGACGTGTGACCAGTACAACAGATGAGTCCTATGTGACTCAGCTCTGCGTATTTGTCTAATGAGGGGGGGGGGGGGGGGGAGGGGGGGGATATATGCGTGAGAGCTATTGTATGTTGAAAACCTGTGAAAATGCAAACGCAACCAGCACATTTTTTTGATGAAGATGCTCAGGCAAGATAAAGGTCAGGTTTTGTAGAACTCTCAGCTTGACAGCAGTCTCTCAGATGCACATCATTTGAGTTTAGCAGCCAGCATGCACCTGCCATATCCACCTCCTTTCAAAGGCTTCGGTGCCAAAAGTCAAAAAATGGGAGCGTTCGAAAAGCTGATCCAGAGCTGCTGGTGGCTGTCATCCCAGGTTTGACGCTGAGTAGTACAGCTTGAAAGGGTGGATGAGTGATTGGCTCATGTAACCGAGAACTGCTGCAGAGGTGTTAGCTACAGACTACTTACTGTGTTTAAGCACTCAGTTTAGGTCTCGTTGAAGTGTCTTCAGAGAGGGGTTTGGACTGTTGGCAGCTAGAAAAATTCAATGATCCCAGCTGACAGGAATCTTGAAGTTGAAACATAATTTGAGTCCTGCCCTCAGCAGTAGGTCGCAACCCAATGCAGCTATCCCTGGAAGGAGGAACAACTGTATTCTTCCTAGTTAGATTAAGATGTGCTGGAGCATAGGAAGAGGGAAGTGGGGAAAATACAGGAGCAGGAGTATCTGTCTTGTCTACATTTCCCTTTGTCTTCCAAGTTTTAAGGTTTTTGGAGAAAATCATCTAAAATAAGCTTCTGACTATATGTAGCCCTATTGCAATGCTCTTTTCAAGGCCAGAGCTTCATTGGTTATAGAAAGAAAGGAAGAGAATGAAAAAGATACCTTCTTACTCAACTGATCTGTCCCTAGTATGCTTGATGAGTCATATCTGCTAATTTTGCTAACAGAAACAAGTTTTTACTCTTTTTTTTCCCTTTTTATTAGTAACACATAGCACTTAGAGCTAAGGGAGGGCTGATTGGATTGTACTCTGGCTCTCAGAGGATCAACAGAACACTTAACTGCATTTTTATTATTGTGATGGTCCACAGGCTAGAAGACCACGGTGTGACTTTCAGGTCTCAGGTAATGTTCACAGTCTTGGATAGAAGACACAGATAAGGGATTTTGCAAAGGAAGGAAAACGTGAGCTCAACCCCCTGAGTATCCATGTTCATAGCAGCTACTGTGCAAAAGCATGGCTTTACAAAACCCCACAGACAGATCAACAGATCGCTGGAAAACAAAACAAAACAAAACAACCAATTGTGCAACATGTCCTACTCATAGTAAATCCTAAGCCAGTCTGTGCCTTTCTGAGGATAGGGGTGTATTCTTGGGTTGACAGAAACAAAGATGAAGTGGAAGTCAGTGGGGCTCTACAGGAGGCCATACAGAAGCTTTTGTGCTTTTTTATGGTCCAAGCCCAGGTGTGCACTCTCCCCACCAGGCAGCTCTACATGGGACTTGGTGCTGGGGGAATGCCCTCATCACTTACCCTCCCCAAGAAAATTCCATAGCTGGACCTGGGCCATGGAAATGAATGGTTTTGTGAATGATAGAATAGCAAGCTGGTTGATTTGTCGTGTTCAGTCTCCAATGTGTGCAACTGACTTGGCATTAGCAGCTAAGGGATAAGCACCCCAGTCTGCTTCCACTGATGAAAAGCAAGATTTACCCAAACTCCTGGTTAAACTGGGTTAAAGGACAGTTAGTCACGTAGGATAATGGCTATCCCTTACTAGCAGAGCAAAAGGTGCCAAGTCCCACTGTTGAATCTTTGTTGGTAACTGAACAGATCCTATTTAACTAGAGAAATAAGCTGGGTTAGTAGGTAGCTTGAACTTTATGCTCATTTTATTCCCTCTATCAATTCATCCTTCCATAAATATAGTATATGTGGATGGATGCTGGTGCCAGCAGTCTTTTTCCCTCCAGTTTCTATAGAGCTGTTCACATGCATGCTATGTACACATATTTACATTCACTAGGAAACGCTCCCCACGGAGACTGCTCTCAAGCCCGCTGCCAGCACATAGCAGAGGTGAAACCACCAGGCTGCAGTAAAAAGTTTCACCCTTGAGGCAAAATAGGGATGAAGACAAAAAGCATTTATCATTTCCTGTCACTGTTATTGTCTACTGGTTCCTCCTTGGCTAATGCCAGACCTCTGGCAGTGGAGTGAGAAGGGATGGGGGAACTCCTGCTGTGCGTCCATTGAATGAACAGTTGGGGAGAAGGGGTTGTCAGTACCTCCTTGAAGAATCAGTCAGAAGTGAACATCGGGCAAATCTCCTACTCTTTAGGTAGGTCCTTTTAAAGGGTAGGATTTGCCTTGGGAATTATTTTATTTAGTTTAACTGAATGGTTTCAATTCATTCAATTAAACACATTGCAATTAATCTGCAGTGTAATTCTATGGACTGCAGTCAGTAGGTAGGAACTCTTCCAGTGACTTCAGTGGTTTTGATTCTGTAAAATAATTTCTTTTATTGTACTTCTTTAATTTATTTAGTTGTATTAAAGATTTCTGGCTTAGGAAAAAAAAAAAAAAAAAAAAAAAAAAAAAAAAAAAAAAAAACCACCTCCAGCTTCCTGGTTTTAATATTAGTACTAAAATTGGAACGATACCTTCTAAAAATCATGTCTTGGTGAAAGATTTAATTCTACTATCAAATCAAAAGAAACACTGGTGGAGTCTGAACTCTTCTAATGTTTATCAGATGTGGAGGCAACTTTAATATGTACCAGAAATAGAAAGAAGAACTTGCTATTAGAATGGGAATTTAAAATTTCTCTCCATACTTTTATCTGCCTTTCAAAGTTGGGTGTTTAATTTAGGCTGGAAAGAGATCCAGCACCAAACAAGAAAAACAAAGCCCTCAGCGTCAAAAGAACTTTTTAGGGAGTGTACAAACAGGAGGGGGAAAGACTGTTTACATGAGTGGACAGTGATAGGACAAGGGGAATGGTTTTAAACGGAGACATGGGAGGTTTAGGTTCGATATTAGGAGGAAGTTTTTCACTCAGAGGGTGGTGACACACTGGAACAGGCTGCCCAAGGAGGCTGTGGATGCCCCATGCCTGCAGGCATTCAAGGCCAGGCTGGATGTGGCTCTGGGCAGCCTGGTCTGGTGGTTGATGACCCTGCACATAGGAGGGGGTTGAAACGTGATGATCATTGTGGTCCTTTTCAACCCAGGCCATTGATTCTGTGAAATACCAGTGTCTCCACAAAATATTGACAATTTGAAAGCAGAATGCTTGACCCTTTCAAAATGAGCACCTTCACTCCTGCAACTTTTACTTTTGTAGCAGCCCAAAATCTGTCAGGATTTCATCTCTCCCACTGACATCACTGAACCATGGATCAATGCATTTGACTGGAAGCTTGTGAGACAATACCTTCATGCTCATATTTATACATTTGTCTGATTTTCCTCATAATCCAACTACCATCAAAACTTTTTAGTTCACAGTATAGCTACAAGTAATAATGGAAGCTTATCATTTCACACTTCTACTGTAAAAGTAGATAAAGGTGAGCCACATCGCACACACGATGCCATCAGTACACTCAAATATGAAGTAAATAGCAGTCAGTGTACTGAAAATCTTACATATTTTTTGACTCAATTATCAACTGCTATCTCATTGTGATATTTCATATGAATGTAACTGGAACTACTCACACACATATTGCTTCAGTGGAAAATGCTGCCAAAGTGTTTTACTTACCTATCACAAAAGAGGTGCCATTGCTTTCTACTTTGACAAAGCTATGGGTCAGAAATAGAGTACATCCTCCACCCTTTATTACACACCATTTGTGTCACACTGAGGTTCCACATACTCTAATATATTTGTATCTTCAGATCATTACATCCGACACACGTATGTATAAATTACTGCCACCACTATTCCCATCCTTTAACAGAGATATAGAAAGTATCTTCTCATTCTATGGGTCCCTCCCACAACATCCAAAACAACCATCAATTACTTACATCTTATTTGCCAGGAGGGTCAGTCAGGACAGGAGAAGCTGCACGTTGGATTTCTGGCTGCCAGCGTTAGCTTGGCTCCTGTGGTTACAAGGTCATATTGACTTGATTCTCTCTGGGTTACCATGATGCCATAAAACTTGCCTTTCCAGGCCCATGGTGGTGTCTGGGGCAATGGTGTGGTTTGTTTCCAGCCACCTGGTAGCTGCTTCTACTGTGCTGAGTGGGTAGCATGCAGAATCTGTTTCAAAGATTGCTCTTCACTAGCTTTAATTTCTTTACTTTTCAACCAGATTTCATGGTTGATATCTTTTCAGTTTTTAAATAGCACGGTTATACCTTCAGTCCGACCTCTCAGCTGGTATGAATAACTGTGCAAGGCCAGGATCTCTGCCAGCTCCTCTACAGCAAGCAGGGACGAGAGTGTATATAATGGATCACAAACACACTTTGTTAAAACCAATTCTGAAGTGGCATCAAGTTAGGGAGAGAACAATTTCTTGATGAACACCAAGCTGATCCCTTGTTCCCGTCTGCCGGTGGCAGCTCCAAATGTTCCCGTCAGGCTTTTCTCTGCATTGGTGTGTGATGCCTTCTCTGGCATCTGTGTGCCCTCAGCTACAGGGAAACCCTTGCATGAGATGGTTTTACTTAATCTCATTTTGCGCTCCTGCTTTTAGTACAAGAAGTGGTCCCAGGCGTTCTGCAGCTCTCACTGTTTTGCATTTTTTGGTATAAACTTCTGTTCTTTCATACTTCTGCTTGATGAGGGATCAGGGTCTTCCTGCCAGACGTGTATGCATAAGCAAAACTATGTAAGGCTTTGAAGGCTGAGCCTAGGACAAAGCATTCTCAGTAAGATCTGTTTCATATATACGATCTCTTCTGAAATATCCCTTAAATGCTACATTACTTGCGAGGAATTAGTAATGGGGAGGAATATCTGTTCATTTATTCGTTCACAACCACGAGGTTTCTTGTAAACTTGATTCACCCTCTCATATCCAGAGGTTTCATTCTTCTATCTCGTTCCTCATTTGAAGTAGCAATCTGCTACTTATCCTGAAACAGTTCTCTCCAGGCCAAAGGAAATGGTATGAAGCAGTTTTTTCCTTCTCGCAGGCCTGCGGCCAGGACAGCTGGGTCCAGAAACTTGCTGCTGAGTGTCAGATGCAAAGTCCCAACAGGGACGGACGCTGTTCACAACCTGGATCAGACGCGGGGAGGTGATGTCTTTCCCCAGTTGCAAATGCTGCCTGAGGAAAAGAGCTAGTTTTAATGTCAAAACAAAAAGAGGAAGCCAGGGAATTATTTTTCGTAAAGTTTATTTTATTACTTACCTTGCTGGCTGGGTGATGACTCTCATGAAGCTCACAACTTCCCCCCTTTTCAGTTGCTTTTTAGGGTGGGGGTACCCCCTTGAGTTGGTAGGTCTCTGTCATCACCCTCGAGCTAGAAATGCAAGGAAGAAAAGAAAGAATGAAAATCCTGTACAAAGGTCAGAGAAAGCTTAAAGCCTGCAACTCGAAACCACTGGCGTGGTGCTGCGGCACTTCATATTTCTGCTGGGAAGGGATCCCGCCTGTGGAATCAGAATAAAAGAAGTTCTTGTGAATCCTCGGAGTGGATGCAGCGATACGCAGAACTGCGTGTTTGTGTGTGTATACACTCATGCATGCTTACTGTATATGTGTGTATATCTGCACGTATATACAAAGATGGAAATCTTTGGGGGTAGTTTTCATTTGAAATCCTTGCTTACTCCTGGGTGATTAGAAAGGATAATAATAACAAAAAAATACCCCCAAATGGGGATTAAATCCTCAAGAGAAGAAGTGCTCCATTTATTGGAGCCTTGCTTATCTCGCACAGAGTAAGGGGATTATGCGATTGCTTTTGTGCTCTGAACGATTGTGGCTAGACAGTTTCTGACATAATAGACTTGCCTACTGAAATAGAAACATTACTGTTATATGGATTTGCAGCTGGCTGCAGAAATGTGTTTGTCTGAACAGAAATGTCCCTTGTAACTCACTGAAACCCTCGCTCTGAATGTGGACGCCGGGCCTTTTGGGGAAGGCATACACTGCCTTTTGTTACGCTCGCGAGACGCCGCAGCCTCCAGAGACACCAGCGAAGGGACCTGAGTTCAGAAGCCCTTTTGAATTGAAAATGCAACCCAAGACAGAGGCTGAGTATGTAAGAAAATCTGGCTCCAGGGATGTGTTGCTAATGTGCAATAGCACTAAACGAGGAGCTGGATTCATAGGGGGTCACAGCGGGGTTATGTGGTCAGCTGTCATGGGCTGTCCCTAAAAGCAGAGTTGGAAAATATTTCGGTCCCAGAGCCCCATCTCTTTGGACATGCAGAGTACAGGCTCCTTTGTGATAACCATCATCAGCTTTGACTGTTTTTGGGGAGAATTGGGGCATTTTGCTCTGCTAATTCTCATTGAACAGGGTGACGCCCTCCAGGGCAGCCAGGCTGCATTTCCCAGGTAGTAATGCCCCATCTCACTCTGGTGTCTTGATCAGAAAGGAACTGTTGAGTGTTAGGGACAACTTGTGGAGGATCAGAGCTCCTTGGAGGACAGCTGAGCCCATCCGCCCCTTCCATAGATGGAGCAGTCTCATCACTGGGAGCATCTTCGGGGGCAAGGCAGCCCAAACCACAGAGTGCTGCAAAGGGACAGCAAAGGGTTAAGGTGTTTGGGCCATTGCAGCCACATCAGAGCTACTCTCCTTTCCTGTTTTCATTCATCTCTGGCCACTTCCTCCAACACACCCACTCCCACCCTGTCCCATAACCTGACCCACTTTGTTTGGGGAAGACAGTAACTTCTGCAGTATTTCTTCTACTGTGTTCGTTTTTGCTTGGGTTTTTTTTTTTTTTTCTTTTAATTTTTATTCTTTAAGATTATGTCATTTAAAAATCATTTCACTTCCAAGAATGACAATAAACTTTACACTTCCCTGCTGTAAAACAGGCCAGTGCTGTCACTGTTCTGCTCGTTCTCAGGGATTTACGGCCCCGTGTCTGATGTGATGCAATCCTCTCAAATGAAAAATCATCACGACTGAGCCCATAGCACAAAGAGACGATTTAAGAGGAACAGGAATAATTAAGGCCGCCCCTTACAAGCCCAGCACAAAGGCATTTCTCAGAGCAGCCTGAACAGTTAGTGAATAGGCAGAACGAGATCTTAGTTTTCCAGGACTGAAATCCCTCCCAGTCTCACAGCATCTGTGAGTGAAGGCGAGCCTGCGTCTTTAGCTGGTGCTTGAGGGAAAAAATGGCACTGCCATTCTGGGGAGATTTTTCCACTCCTAGCCCTCCTCCAAGCCTTTCTGGGGTAGGCCAGTGCTGAGTGTGTGCTGGATGCCTGCAGCACCCACAGGGCTCTGAATGGAGGCATTCAAGGTCAGGCTGGATGGGACTCCGAGCACCTGATGGAGCCGTTCTTGTTCATTGCAGGGACACTGGACTCAATGGCCTTTAAAAGTCCCTTCCAATTCAAACAATTCCATGATTCTGTGAGTCCCTCGGGGGCCCAGACACCAGACTCCTGTTGTCCCCCCAGCTTGATGTCACAAGGCCACCTGTGCTACTGATCCATCAGGAAAGGTCGTGTGGAGCATGGATCTTCACCTCTTGCATTTTCCCAAGGCACCAAACTGCCTTCAAGGTGCCAAACTGCCCCGTGACCCAATGTGTCTCCTCATGCCCACCTATTACATGCTTGAAATCAGAAATGGCAGTGCAATTAAAATGCAAATAAAAAATCCATTTAAGGAAGAGAAAAAGCCATGTTATAACTGAAATAATAGCATAGTCTATTTTGTAACAGTCCCCACCAAGACATTTTTGCCAGAAATTCACAGGATTTAGATGGCCTCTTTGAACGCACCACAGTAGATGCTTGGAAGCTGGCACGCTCTGTGTTAGCAGCTCTTGCAGTCGAGCTACTGTCTCTTTGGGAGTGGAATTCATTTCCAGAAGTAAAAGGAAATGACCACTCCACTTAAATGACAGGGTGGTAATTTCAAAACCAGCTTTGCTTTATCTGCCCCTCTTCAACTGAAAAACAACCAGACTTTGGCTGAAATATCGCTCATTATCCAGAAATGTTACTGAACAGAGTACAAGCAAACACATTACAAAGATCCAGTTTTTATTTATATATGATTTTGCACCGAATGATTTATATATCCTTTCATCTTCAGTCTGTGGCATGGCTTTGCCTGCCCTTCCAAGAAGGCAGCTTCAGAGTATAAGGACAGGTCAACCTGTGGCTGAAAGCACGTTAAGATCATCATCTATGCAGCACTGCGCACACAAGTGGTGCAATTTAATAAAGATAATAAATGTATCAAATCTGAGAAGTATGCCAGCACTGATCACATTTTGTATGTGAGGGGCTTTTTTCACTTTAGTGCGGGAAAATAATATACGTATCTGTGATGCAGCTCCTCTTGTTTACCATCAGCTCTGTGATTATTGTTTTATGTACTTTTAAAATCTAATTACAAATGTGACTCACTGGTATTCTCAGCAGACTGCACTCAGGGAGACTATCTTGTCAAAAATTAGAACTGAGAAAGTGGCACATTTACTCTGCACACTCTCATTTTCTGTTTGTAGGGCATCCATGCAAATTCCTGATATTCAGATAATTGCTGTGTTCGAGTTTGTTTGGAGGCTTGTTTTTAAACTTTGGACTGATCATGAAGAATTCTCTGCAAGCATTTCATGGCTGAGTTGCTACAGTTAATTATACGTGGCCACACCAGCCCAGTGGCATCATTTCTATTTGTTCATTTGATAGCTAGAACAGCTAAGTTTGAAAAGGCAAGATCTACATTTCTCCAGAATACTGGTTTTCACTGGTCAGTGAAGCAATGCCAACTGGAGATAGCATCTAGCTGCCCTTAGCCAGCATGCTGCCCCAGGAAGCAGCAGTGCCCTAACTTTTTCCGTTGTTGCATCCCATCATTATGTCTTCACATTGTCATCTCTCCCAAGGTTCCATTCTAAGCTCATTTTCCAACCTGTTTTTTCCTACCTCCTCCAGCCTTTTCCCATCCACACCGCCACTCTAAAGGTAGAATTACAGCTTTACTTATCCTGAATGTTGCTGCCATTCTCCTCTCCCCAGTTTTACGTCTGCTCTCCCTCCTTGTTCCTTTCAGAGTCAACAAAAGAACTGGGCTCTGAGGAGCATTTAGAGGTGGATCTGCACATCTGCAGAGCTTAAAGTGCTGCTGTGGTTACGCTAGTCAAAGTTGGAGCCAAATCCTGCCAATTTAAACTTACTAATGGGTGTCATTCAATCATAGAATCATAGAACTGTTTGAGTTGGAAAGGACCCTGAAAGGACATCTAGTCCAGCTCCCCTGCAGTGTACAGGGACACCTACAGCTGGATCAGGTGCTCAGAGCCCCATGCAGCCTGACCTCGAATGTCTTCAGAGACAGAGAATCCACAACCTCTCTGGGTGACCTGTGCCAGTGCCTCACTGCCCTTATTGTAAAATTTAATATTTAATATTTAATATTTTAATATTGTTATATTCCTTATAACCAGCTTGAATCTCCCTTTTAGTTTGAAACCATTCCATGTCCTATCACAGCAGCCCTTGCTAAGGAGTCTGTCCCTTTCTTTCTTACAGCTCCCTTTTAGATACCAAAATGCCACTCTCAGCTTTCTCCAGAATCCCAGCTCTCAGCCTGTCCTCACAGGGGAGATATTCCATCCCTTGGAGCATTTCTGTGGCTCTCCCTGGATGTCATCCTACAGATTCATGTTTATCCATGTCAGGTTATCCTCAGGAGTGGAATGACAGAACAGTTTGCAACTAACTGCGCAGGAGGATCCGAGGGAGAGCTCCTCTCCCTGCATGTTTGCTCAGTGTCTGCTGTAGGTGCAATTCTTGCAGCTCTTCAGCTCTTGCTGAGAAGATCTGGCACTTGTCTGACAGCCCCACTGCCCTTGTACCCTCGTTCCTGCTTAGTTTGGTTAAGGATTATATATTGTTTTGGAGTTCCTGTTGTAATGCAATGCAAGTAACCTTCGTCCTTTGGTTGCTCACATTGTGCTGACCTGTGAATAAACCTAAGTTTTCTCGTGGTGAAAACCTGTAGCTTTCTTAACAAGAGAAAAAAGCAGCGGATCAAGCTGCAGAATGGACATGTGCAGGGTAGATTCACTTCTATTTGCACTTTGCTTCAGCACAATTCCTGCACAGATAGACTATAAAATTGTTGTTTTCAAAGAGATTGTAGGCTCTGTCTTCGGCACATGGCGAGCTTTGGTAGAAGTTAGGAGGAGATGCCATCTGCTGGAAAGCTTGGACATTGTCAGAAGGAGAAACAGAGCAGAAACAGCTGTGAGCAAATAATACGGAGGATTAAATTAGCACTCCACATCCATGCGTAGCAAGGGTCTCACCTCTGCAGCTCGGAGCACTGAAGCCAGGCTCAGCTCCCAGCGGGATGTCAGTCCGGCCTTGCTGTCTGTAGGGAGAGGAAGAGAGGAGGACAACCAGAAGGATTTAGGACAATCTGTAAGGGTAGCTATAGAGGTGAATAAGGGGTTAAGAATCTAGAAATGTGAGCGGGAAGAAAAATAAGCCCACAGAAGCCTTGGAAGGGAAAGCTTTTAAGAGCAGGAACCGCAATAACAATAATTGTCATCAATGGGGACTGATAAATGTGCATCTCTAATCCAACAAAATGCTGAACTTCACTGCGTAATGCTGCTGACACCTTGGTTAAGTACTCGTGCAAGTGCTCGAATGATAAAGATGAAATGAAGCCAAACGCAGGAAACAGCATGTCAAGAATAAAATTGTTAATTGTTTTTTGATTTAATCCTCTGATTCTCATTACTGCTTCCCTCTGCTACCCACTGTGTTTTCACTGTAACTTTCAAACTTTCAAGGTGGTTGTAGAGAAGTAGGTAGATCTTAGCGCTTTCTTCATTTCCCCCCTGCGTGTGATTGCACTAAATGTGTTTTTAATATTGCTTTTTACCACTTTGATATTTTATTTTGTTGTTGTCATTGCTCACATCAGAAAACCACAGGGTAGGCATTAGATATGATTTATCAGGAAATATCTGGGGCTATGCCAGCTGATTAAAAAAGAAAAGGAAAACAAGCACGACACACATGGGATGTGAATAAGATTCATTGGGAAGCAGTCGTGAGAGAAGCTCTCTGCAAAGTGGAATTGGATGAGCTCACAGTAACAAAGATAACTGTCAGTCTGCAACACAGAAAAGGAGAAATGATACCTCACAGCATATACTGGTAGGAATTAAAAATAACGCATTCAAGCATCCTTCTTTAGAGTCATAGTTCAAACATACACAAATGTGCATTGCTATGGAGCTCCACTTTCAGATCCTACCTAATATCCACGTGGAGCCTTACAGGGAGCGTTTTAAAAATGGGCAGTTGCAGCCCAGCTCTGCTCCTGTTGGAGTGGATGGGAGAGGGCATGTACTGGAAGAAGACACCCCTGACTTTATTGCTCTTGGGAACTGTGAATTGTGAGGCCTGCTACAGCAGGAGGCCCTGGAATCATCCTTAGGTGGATCTTGGGGCTGGGGAGTAGAAAGAAGGCAGCCATGGAGAAAGAAGAAAAGAAGACGGGATGCAGACAGAGAGTGGAGAGAACAGAAGTGTAGGTGCATCGTATATCTATTTTGTGTTGTCAGCTTAATTTAACTTGGAGACTCAATGTCTCCCTTTTACTGGCAGCAATCAATAGCTCATAGTAATGACTTGCAGAACTGTGAATCATTAGAGAACTGTAATGTTTAATCTTCAAATTTCTTATCTCAAAGATCATATCTCAAAGATCTGGAGGAGTTAGGATATAATGGTGATGAAAAATAGGTAGTTATACAGTTAGCTGGGTAACTGCTTAGGTAGATGGCTAGCCCAGCAGCCATCCAGCCAAATATTTTTAAAAATGCCTTTTGGAGGATTTGTATTTCATTTATTCAAGTGTTCAAATCTTTTCTTCATTTCCTGGATCCCAAATATGGCCACTGGGAAACTTGCAGTTTGCTGGGACTAGGAGACTGCCAGGGGCTCACCTCCTCCTGTAGTAAGTACAGGGGGATGGACGTGCTCCTGCAGAGCAGGAGTCCATGCTTTTGGGAGCATGCCATTGCCTCTCAAAGCAAAGTCATGGCTGGAATTTCTCCCAACAAGAAGATGGGAGAATAAGACCATTCATACTGTCCTGCCATCACCAAGTTTTGCACGGGCTCTGGACAGCAGCTCCACAGGAAGCTGAGGGGTTGTTCCAGTTTAGTAGAGAAGTGGTTTGCTGGGAAGGGAGAGCAGCAGGCAAATGTGTCTGTTGAGATTCACCCACTACTGAAAATCAGAGCTCTCTAAGCTTCTTGTGTTTTGTTCTTACATCTGAAGTTTTCTTCGTGCTTGTCCCTACACTTTTAACACAACAGAAGAAAATAATCCCAGAGAACTTCAGCAGAATGCAATAAGACATTCCATGTAATTAAATTAAACTACTACAATATGAAGAACAACTCCAATAATTACAGTAGCCAGAGGAAGAAGGGAGGTTGTAAATCCTACTGTTTGAAGAATTCTTCATGCACTCAGAGCCCATGAGCAGCATTGCTGTTCTCAGTGCAGCAAAGCTTCTTCTCCCTCCTAATGAATAAGGTATGCCATCCCACTACAGAACATGCCAAATAGCATGTGAATCAGTCCAGGCGCTCTGAAATCCTATCTGGAATGCTAGGGGAGTAGTTAAGCAGCTGCCTACTTCTTGTCACAGAACTTGATAGCTTTCTGCAAATATGCACAAGCAAAGGTTCTGTTTACTTTTAATGTGTTTGAACACGCACGCTGCCAAAACCTGAAGTGCCTCCAACAAAGCCCGGTATCAATTCCTTCCCATCTTCATTTGGTTGCATATGGATTTGGCAGAAGGAATTCACAGGACTTTGGACAAAACAAAAAGGAACCACAGTCTCATCGATGAACCTAAAAACTTGTAAGAAATAATGAAGAGTGGGCATTCGATAAAAACCTGGTGTGGTGATGTTGGAACAAGAGAAAGAGCAGGATATTGAAATACCTTCCTCCACTGTCTAAAACAAGCAGGAAACTTGGCACTTAAAGCCTTTATTGAATCAGTTCAAAAGGATCTGTTTTCAACAAAGGAGATAAATGTCAAGATGAAGTTTTTAAGCACTCACAGTACATCATATTTTCCCTCCCCAAGAAGACAGAACAAAAATGTGAACAAATGAAATTACTTACATATGTAAAAATTGTATTCGATTAAATAATCTTTTCTTCCTGACCGAATGGATCAGCAACGTATCGAAGCTTAAAGTAATCTTCTAAGAGTATGATTATTTGGGGATGTTCTCATTCTCTCTATTCCTTATTGTTAACCTACATCAGAGCCAACATGTAAATACAATTTATCTGCACAGCATCTTTATTTTGGTCACAGTGGTTCTGGATGCTTCTTATGCATAGGTAGGAAGGGACTCTCAGGCAAATCAGTAATAATTCTTCACAATTTTTTTTTGTTTTTCCACTTAGGAACCTCTCTCTTTCTTTTTCTCCATCTCTCATCTGCCATTGTGTGCTTTTCAGACAGGTCCAGCTCCTGGAAATCTGGTTTTCGTCTGCCTCCTCTTTATCACCATGCTGCAGACGCATTGGTAGTGGTGGACGGGGGGAAGGTCTGACATGGAGATGGGGTCATGCTGTTCTCATCAGCAGCCTTCCATCTTCCATTCCAAGTTTGTCCAGAGCCTTTCTGCCAGCTGAGTACTTCACATTTTAGTAGAAATACAGCAATGGTGTTCAATGTTTATATTCGTTCTGGGAGAAAAATGACAGAGAACAAGCAAGTTGATAAAATGCTAAAACACTTCTGGGTTGCATGAGGTCAGAGTGGGACAGCATTGATCCCATCACATTGACTCTGTTCCCTGAAGATCCCAGCATCGTGCCTAATTAGCCACAGGAAGGAAGGCAGCTTTATTTCCCATTTCTTGCCTGAGTACCACCTGATGATGCTTTTGCAGTACAGGGAAGGGAGCGTACACACAACTTGAACAACTGGGAGGCTACTGAGGGAATCTTTCCATCCCAAAGCACTGAGCTTTGTAATCCTTACTCAAGCAAGGGAAGGCTATTGTCAACAGTCCCTTGATATTTAAGCTGTCCAAACCACTGAGTCATTAGGCCTACTCATCTGAGTCATTACAGAAGGGAGGGAGCACTGCAGTGGCACAGAGGACTGTAGCAAAGGCCAGTTTTCAGGCAGTATCCCACTGGGCAAATCTTCTCCTGTCCAAATGTGAAGAAAGGGATATGGTGTCAGGTGGGAGGCGGAAAGCAGAGAGGAAGACAACAGATATCTGGCTTCTGTCTTCTCCAGAAGACCGCCGTCACTGCTTCATGGGATCTTTTGCTCTCTCATTGGAAGCGAGTCTCAAAAACTCAGGAAAGAAAAATAAGGAAGGCAAAGAAAGCTTGTGTAAAAGCAAAAGCTGAGAAAGGGTTGGGGGAAAACAAACCAAAACAAACAAACAAGATTTAAAAAAAAAAACAAACACTCCTGCTCTTTTATTTGGGATAGGAAAAATCTGTTATAATCAATGATACCTCATACGAGAAACTTGAGCTGAGTTGCTTATATTGTGAATTTATCAGTGATATTTACAAATTACTATGGGTAGCCAAGAAGGGCAGGCCAGACTTCTGCTGAGGCAAGGTTATGATGAAGGGAAACAAGCCCAAGTTTAGCTTGTGGGCAGAAATTCCCCAGAGTACATTGGCAACTGGGCAGAATCAGCATGCTGGCTTGGCTCCCAAGCACATTGACTCCTCATTCCAGCACAGGAACAAACCTAGGCAGTGTTTTGTATGTCGGGTCAAATTCCTTAGAATAGACAAGATTCAAAAGTATCTGCTAGTCTGTGAATGTGCCCAAAGTCCAAGCGCTGCAGTAACTCCACTGCACAATAGGAAAGGGAATCACATGGTGACATTTAACAAAGGTGTTTCAGATTGATAAGGTTGTCATCTGCCTATCAGCAGCTCAGAGAAAAGCAGAAGTCACAGCAATGTTGTTATAATTATTGGGATGCACTATCTGTCATCATCCCTAACACTCACACGGCAAACGTGCCCTTTGTTATGGAGCATCATGAACAATTGTTCTGTCATACTGATACTCCTAATAAAACAAACACATTCTGTATGATTAGTAGTGCTGTCAAACAGAGTGCTCAGTTGGTATTTCAGGTATCTGATCTACAGTTGGTGTTATTTTACCATCACTGATAAGTGATCATCATTTTCATGTGGGACCTCAGTTTGGAGGAGGATCTCACAACACCACCCCAGTGTCACAGCACTCCAAGGACACACCTGGCCCAGCCATTGCCATCATCCTATAAGAGATGGGAAGTGACATGATGAGACCAAGGAGGTTGCCCAAGCAGGCTGTGGATGCCCCATCCCTGGAGGCATTCAAGGCCAGGCTGGATGTGGCTCTGGGCAGCCTGGTCCGGTGGTGGCAACTCTGCACATAGCAGGGGGCTGAAACTCGATGATCATTGTGGTTCTTTTCAACCCAGGCCACTCTATGATTCTGTGATTCTATGTTTGTCTGATTTTGATTAGGTCTCACAGCACAGAGTGGCTCTGACACTGGAGAACATGTTTCCTTCAGCAGGAAGGTTCACCTCTGGATAGGGGGGCACTGCAGGGTTAACTCCTGGCACTGTCCTGAGGATGGCAGCAGGGATGTTGGGAGCTTCTGAGCAGCTAATCAGCATGCTGGGAATGGTGTGCTGGAAGCATGAGCTCTGCCCAGACTCATTTTCCTTGTTTCTGAGCTAGCTCAGAGCTTTCACAGCATCTCTCCAAGGTACAACACTGTGCAGATGTCTGGTAGTACCTCCAGAAGTCACATGGATGTGCTCTGTTAAAAATGGGAAGGAACTAAAGGTCCTTGCCAGCAGACTGTAGAACTGACTATGTCTTAATTTGTCCGTGGCAGAGTGTCTTACTCAGTAGGTGAGAATTTAGCTATGAGTATATTGAGTAGCAGCCAGCTTGGAACATGAGTCTAATTTACTGTAACTCTTGCTACATTCTGTCTGATCTCTATCGGGCTGAACAAAATGTTTTTAAAGTGTTTTTGTAGGGTTGAGTGACTTATTCAATAATTTATACCATTTTGGAGGGATTAGAGGATGAATTTAAGTCATCAAATACTGTCATTATGGCTCAGTGGCTACATTCTTTATCAGGAAAAAAAAATCAGTTGTAATTACACTCAAAAAGACAGAGCCCCTTTATTCAGCCATTCCCCCAAGAACAATGATATCAAAGATGTTGATAGGTCTCTCAGCAATACCGAGGGCTGTCCCTCTTTGTTAGGAAGGAATAGATCAAAAAAAAAGCTGCCATCTGCTTATCTGTATAACCATTGTGCCATTTGTGCCACATATTTTCAGCGTGCATTTTTCATGCTCCTAAATGTCTGCTCCTTGCAGAGGCATGAGATCCTCCTGTGTGCAGAGCTACGTGAATGCCCTGGGAAGCAGGAGGGGAGCCCATGGCCCTGCTTGTTGGTGGGAGTTTTATCTTTAATTTCAACAGTTTTCCCACATGGAGCTCATGGAGCAAAGAAAGGGCATCGTCCCTGTGACTCTCTGGAGACTTTCACTCACACCAGATTGTGGGGTGTCAGTCTGGCCCTTAGGATATATTTTTCCCTTTGTTTTTGTTTCTCTAAAATAATAGCTGCTGTAGCTAGGGCACCGCTGGTGTCTCAAGAAGGCTGTGCTTTCCCCTGGTGGGCTGAGCACTGCATGATTTCATTGGAGCCAGCTTGTGTCTAATGCTGGCAGACTAGGGTGTAACCCAAAGCTTTCATTTTCTCCTTAAAGGTATCCAGCAAAATCGTGAAATCCTGCTCACTTGACCTCTGAGCTGGCTTTTCAGACCAGCTTTTAGCAGCTTAGGAAGACTTATCTCAGAGAGGAAAATCAGGTCATGCAGTGTTTGTGGACAAAGACTAGATAAGTCTGATTTGAGCAAGGGAGGAAAATACATTAGATCATCCCTTATCCTTGCAAAATGACTGTGTGCACAAGATGGGCATTAGTTGGAGTAATTCCCCCAGAAAACCTTGGGAGGAGCAGGCCAGAAAGAAGAAAATACATCTGCGTGAGGGTGTTTTGATTTGGAGTTCCCTGCACGTCTCCATGTCCCTTAGTGACAGCACCAGCCACAGTCAGGCAGGACACAAAATGAAAGTTCCTATTAAAATCAGGAGCAACGAACAGAGGGAACATTTAGTTTAATGTCTAAATGCACGTAGATCATTCCTATGGTCTGCACTTGAACAACAATCTGCTGCAAGCATTCCCGTCCACATGATTCGGTGTAATAGGACTTCTCTAAGACATACTTCTCCTCATCCAAAATGCCAACTGGCTGCTCCATGGCTGAGTCTTTTCAGGTCTCATGCACCTTGCACCAACAAGAAGTGAAACCTGGAAATCCCTGTATTTTGCAAGAAGAAGCATTCCCCATTCCTCTCCAGCCATGCTTTCACAGGTTGAGCTCTGAAGGAGATTGGTCTCTGCATTCCCCAAGTTTGTTGTCAGTGTCTGCAGGCTAAATGAAGTGATTAAAGGCAGGTTTGCTGCCCTGTTAGTATGAAAATCTTTTCAGAAGTGTAAGGAATGGAAAATATTATGTTGGTGACTCAAGAACAATAGTATCATTCAGCCTTCTTGTCTGGTAATGGTGTTGGCTGTACAGGGCTTGCAGGAAACAAAGGCAGAAGTTGGTATTTTGGCCCAGATTCACCATAGCACTAATCTTCTCCCATGGCACTAACCTTCTTCCTAGGGCCCTCTCTGGTTTTCAACCAGACCATCCCAAACAAAATAAACTTCAGTTCATCCTAACAGCTGGGCAAAATGTGCTACTGCAAATACAGGAAATATCTTTATGTGGGACACAATGGAAATACTCAGAACTGTGTAGAAAAGTATTTGAAGTGTAATTACAAGGAGAGTCTCTGAATTTTAGTCATATCCCTGTAATATCCAGAAGAGAAAATTAAGAAATGTAAGCATATTGTTTCACAGAATCACAGAATCACCAAGGTTGGAAAAGACCTTCAAGATCATCCAGTCCAACCATCCACCCATCACCAATAGTTCTCACTACACCATGTCCCTCAACACAGAATCCAAACGTTCCTTGAACACCTCCAGGGTCGGTGACTCCACCACCTCCCTGGGCAGCCCATTCCACTGCCTGACCACTCTTTCAGAAAAGTAGCATTTCCTAACATCCAGCCTGTTTGGTCATTTTGGTCTTGATGACTAAATTTGATATACATAGCAGCAGGATAAGAAAGGTGTCATTTACCTTTTTTTCATCTTCTAAAGGCAAAGCCCGCCTCTCTCTGATCTATGGCATTCCACTACATTAACCTTTTCTACCAACACTACAATGAAGGAATGGCATGGCAAAGATTTGCATGTGAAGATCATGCATGCAAGGGTAGCACCACAGAATGCCTCTTCCCTACATTCCAGTTGCTCTCCTTTATGTGATGAGAAGATGTATGGCATTTTGTGCATCCATTGCCTGCTTCCCCTGCAGTATGTCACAGCAGAACTTGCCTTTATGACAGAGCCTGACCCAAAGCCTGGTGAGATTCTTCCAATGCAATTGCATTTTGCTCCCAAATCTGTTATCTAAATCTACAGCCTTGGTGTCCATGAAATTTCAGGCTCCTAAAGAGGACAACACAGCTTTATTGAATCACAGAATCACAGAATGGCATGGGTTGGAAGGAACCTTACGGGTGATCTAGTTCCAACCCCCTGCTGTAGCCAGTAGCTCCTGTCCATTGCATGAAAGCAGGGATTGGTGGGTCTGGGTATTCAAACAGCTGTCTGAATCACTCAGCACTGGCTTGAATTAGATGCTGTAGTAGTTGCGACATTTAATTACCCATGTAGAGTAGGTGGTCCAAATCAGAGTGCACAGCAGAACAGCAAATGTGGGTTGCTGCTGTCAGATTAGATTGAGATTAGATAATCAACCCTATATTTTCATTAGAATCAACTCAGATTAGTCACACAGCAATTATTATAGAAAAGCATAAGAGGCACAGTTAACATTCCTATTATTAAAATCAAGGAAGCATTTTGACACAGCAAGATCTTTCTAGCAAGGAGTTATTCCCTGAGTTTGTTACCTCTTTAGTCTGGACGAGATGTGCCTGGAAGGAGCTCTGTAGCATGCCAAGCAACAATTTCTTCAATCTGCCCTTTGCTGGCCCTGCACATCCCAAGACAGCTCATTTGCATAATCACACAAATTTCAGCATACATTTGAGGGAATGTATGCTGTTGTTTAAAACTCACACTATTTGCTGTTGTATCACTTCTATATTGCAATAACAAGAGGTTCACAGCAGTATAGAGATGCTCTTGCCATCGTTAGTACTATTTATCCAGATTCATAGTGTCAAACCAGCTTCACCTCGCAAATGTCACATCAGAATTCCTTGCCACTCAGTTTCAAGTCATTATCATGATATTCTAAATAATGTGAACTCACAATCACAAGGCTTTTCCCTTTTGGTGGAGGTAAACTCTTCTCTGTCAGAGCCTCCTCTTCTAAATCCATGAAGTCTCCATCCTGGTAAACTTCTGCCTCCTCCATCCAAAAAATTTACCAGGAACTTTTGTGTGGGCCCCAGAGGGAAGGTCACTTTAAGGAGCAGCTATTTGCTTTGAGTAAAATGTATTTCTGTACAACATAGTACAAACCAGTGAGCCAAGTAAGTCACATTTAAACCATACTTTGAAGCTAAAGGAGTAATATACTCTCTATTGCCCGAGACTGAATCAAATGTTTGCTTTTAAGGACAAGAAAACAAGTGAACAAGCAGAACAAAAATGCAGACTTACAATATCTGAAATCCTACATAACCCAAGTTTGCAAGAAATGAAAGCTTCTCACTTGTCCTGAATTGTTGTCGAGCTGTCAAGCAAAGGGACGACCTCTGGCCAAGCCAAACCAGGCCAAGACATCTCTTTTTTTTTTATAACAAAAAAAACTTGTCTGCTTTCTAAGCATTTGCATAATGCAGTTTATGCCTACATCAGTGTTCTCTCTGAGCTATATGGTCCAAGACACCTCAACAGGCATTGTAGATGTCTATGAAAAGCTCCTTACTGTACAGCCTTCTCCTCAGCTCTGCCACCAGGCAGTGAAAGGATTTACTCTGTCACCTGAAAATCCTGAGAGTAAATTGCAGGGCTGTGACCATCAGGTTGCATCATTCTCAAGTCTGTTTGTTTTCTTCTTTGTGGATTGCACTGAGCCTCTTCAAATTGTTGGAGAAAAGCTGAGCAGTGTAATGTTCACCAGAAATTCCTGTGTTAGTTGCTTCTTATGTGGGAAACACCACAGTACAACGTGAGGATGATTTGGAGGCACAGACAGTTGCACTTGCACTTTCCCCTGCTCAGGACTTGTGATATTGTCCACCTGTTCTTTTTTAAATGTAGCTCCTTCAAAAAAAAGGGGGTGCAAAACAAGTCCTTCACTGCTCTTGCACAAGAATAATGCAAATATAATGAAGATATATAACATATATATATATTATATATATACATAAAATGCAAAAATAATGAAGGAGCCCATTAAGGTTTTCATTAGCATCCACCTCCCCATTTTCCTGAGTCGTACTTTATCTGATAGCTGGAATATGGCAGGCCTTGGAGAGTCTCTTTTCATTTCCCACATTGCAAGATTTGGGCAGCAAATAGCTTAAATAAACGCCAGAAGTAGAATTCCTTTTGACTTCATCTGATTTAAGGAAGCCCTTTTGCAGATAACTCCTCCCCAGCATGTTGTCCAATAGTCCCTGGTGAACTGAGCCATTCTGGCCTCTGTAACTGGCTCCATTTCAACTTTCTGAAGGTTGGACATAAAAAAAGCAGAAGAAACTAAGCACTACATCCACGTACTATTGGACATTTCTTTAAGCTCAGGGAGACGCCTGGCTCTCCTTGAAGAGCCTGTGCCATTACACTGTGCTTAGTGGCCTTCTGTCACTTTCAATTAACCTTTTCTTCTTGAGACGCCAGATAAAAAAGAAAACATATCTCTCATATCCAGCAATGCTACTAGAGGGGCAGTGAGCAGCAGATGAGCTTCCACAGTGGGGATCCTGGGCAGGCAAACTCTGCAGGGCTGAAACCAGAGGTGGGTGAGCTCCGTCTGGCCCCAGTGCCCTCAGATCAGCTCCGAGAGCCTCCATGATGCTCTGTCAATCCACACCGCCTCCTCCATCTTGAGTGAAACCTGGTATTTTTCTCTTTGCAGTGAAACCGCTGCTGGTACAAACAGATCAAGGAAAGTAGTTCTGTCAGTTCTCAGGTTGTTGTGGCCATTGGCATCATTTTTATCACATCGTCAAGATAGCAATAGGGGATGGCTAGAGCCTAAGTCTAATGGAGGGAGATTTAGATTGGATTTAAGGAAAAAGTTTTCTGTGGTAAGGGTAGTGAAACAATGGCACTGATCGTCCAAAGATACGATGGATGCCCCATCCCTGGAGGTCAGGCTGGACAATGCTCTGAGATGTCCCTGTTCATTGCAGGGGAGTAGGCTAGGTGACCTTTAAGGGTACCCTCCAACTCAATGCTATGATCCTGTGATTTTATGAAATTAGTCCCCCTCAAATTACAGTACAGCAATGATTACAAAGGTCGCTCATCCGGACAAAAGAAGGGTGCAGCTTGGGCTGTACACAAGCTGAACATGGAGAGGACAGCTCGTCTGAGTTGCTCACCTTGAGCCTCATGTTATGCACAAGTCCAAGAGCTGTCTCAGGGGGGGATGATTTGCTCAGGGACGTGGTAGAATTACCATCCCTAGAGGTGTTCAAGAAACATCTGGATGTGGCACTGAGTGATGTGGTTTAGTGATGAGTTGATGGTTGGATTTGATGATCTTAGAGGTCTTTTCTTACTTAATGATTCTGTGATTCTAATTTGTTGCTTCCCCTGTGCCTGGCGATGCTTGCTCTCCAGCCTGGATGCTGATCTCTTCCACCATCCATCATTGTCCTGTGACAGGCAGCACGGAACAAAGAGATCAATCCCCCTACATGTCCCAGGGCTCCCACCCAAAGCTTTGATCAGCACATGCAGATGCAGGTCAGAGGCATTCCCCCTGCATTGCTTTTCAGCATTCGGCATTGTTTTCCACCAGAGCTGTGAGTTTAGAAAGCATATCCCAGGAGGCTCTGGTTTGGGGATGCTCGTGTTCTGGCTGCGTATTCTCAGCAGGACAGCTTTGATCTTAATGTGTCTCTGACAGTCGTGTCACCCATTTTGTGCCCATTTGTATTCAAGTGTTTGGTCCCAGTGATGTGGTTTTTCTGTTGTTGTTTTCTTTGTATTTAATTCCTCTTTCTTCATTAAACATTGTGTTCAGGTTGCCTGCTCCCTCCTGCCCTCCCACTGAAGAGCATTTTGTGGTGTTTGCTTTGCTTTGTTTTGTTGCTGGAGGAAATTTTTCACATTACTTCAACATCTCATTTGTTTTGTGATTGTTATTTAGAGGTGACACAAATGTGTTTAGACTGGACTTAATGGGGAGGATGAGTCCAAGACCAGGAGAGACATGGAAAGTGCAAAGAAAACCTAGGTAAATGCCAATGGAAGAAGCTAAACTAGGGAACTAAATCAGGAGGAAAAACAACTACAATGATTTTCTATTGAACTTCTCATTAATGTTTATGATCAAGAAGAGAAACAGACTTCAGTGTCATTTTTAGAGCTTCTCTGCAAACTGGGTGGTTATGTGTGAGCACATCTGTACAAGAGTGCCTCCTGTTACCCAGTTCCCAACATGTCCTCTTACAAGTCCCTGTTTCTGATTGCTTGTGCCTTTTCTGAGTGGGCTGAAATCTTCTGTGCTCTGTATCATCTTCAGGCTAGCTATTTTTGGGGAATGACAATAAACACTTGGCAATGAGACAAGAAATCTAGATGAATGCATATCCACAGACAATATATACTCACATTAAAGATACAGACAGATGATCACAAGTGTTTCATTCAGTCAGTTTAGGAAGTTCTCACTGCCTTAACTGGAAGGTACCACTCCTTAATGGAGAGCCTGCAAGCATGAATGTACCTCGTCCTGGAGCACCAGGCAGAACCAGCTCCTGCTTTAGCTGGAAGAGCAGCATCTTCAACCTCTCTAATTTGATTTCCTGCAATTGTGGGATGACAAGGCAAAGGTCTTGGCTTGCCACAAAATGGTCATTGCATTATACAGACACTGTAAATGATGATGCTAAGGTAGAGTAAATCAGTATGTCTGATCTTGCGAAAAACCTGATAGTATTCATTATTTATGTTTATTGGCATACTTATTTCAATGTAAAGTTAGAACAGAGAGCTCCCCATAGACCTGCAGGGTGCGTTTGCAGAGTCTCATTGCTGGTACCTGTCTGAACCAGAAGGTGTAACCTGACGTCATGCTAAGCCAAAAGTGTCACCGTGTCCTCATGGCCAATGGAGACCTGGGGGCAACTTGTGGCCCTGTTGAAGTCAGCTGGAGTTTTGCCATCAGCTTTGATAGAGCCAACATTCCCGTGCTGACATTTCACAACAACCTCCTCTGCTGAATTTTCAACACGTGTTATTTTCATTACAAATAAACATCTTCCTAAGATGGAGACCTACATACGTACACTGTGCCCAAAGACTGCACTAAAAGTTCATCACGGTTAAACACTGAATCCATCCTCGAACTCTCTGGGAAAACTTCAGATGTGAGCAAGCCCCACTTAGGCCATGGAGGCTGCACCCAGAGATCAGATGTCAGCTGGGAGTGTATGACTTCTGCAGAGCTCACACACGCTCGGTGTTGGCCACGCTCAGGAGTGGGGACAGCAGTTGGGCTGCATGTTGGCTTTTGGGAACGACGTCTGCGTGTCCATCCGCGGGCCACGGTGCAGCACAGACAGGAAACGTGCCAGACTGCCTCGGCGGGAGGCTGCCTCCAACACGTGCAGAAGGGAACAAGAAACTGCTTAATGATTAATCACTGTCAACCTTTGTTCTCGTTAAAGACTGGCTTGTTGGACAAGGCTGGTAATGAGGCTCTGTTCTGGGTCTGTTGCTATGTGATTGTGCAAGAGCTGGAGCTGGTCCACAGTCCGTGCAAGATACAGCTCCCACTTTGCCCAATTTTAATGAGTTTGGGTGAAAATGTTGTAAGAGTGCCTGCTAGTGGCTATAGGGCTGTAAATCTCCAGCAAGAGGCCTCCTTTTCCCCAGGGATTATGGGCAATGCATAAATCACTGGTGGCTGAGAACCGGTTCACAGGGATCTTGAGGGTGAGCAGCTCGCTTTTGGTGCTGAAAGGTAAAAAGCTGTAAAAGATTTCTAGGAAGAAATATGCAAATAACTATCTATGCGTAAAACTCCTTCTGGCTTCTCACTGAAAGTGGAGATAGACCCCTGTGTGACATCAGATCACCCATTTTTAGCTGGGAGATCGTGCACAGCATCATTTTTAATTATTTTCATCTGCAAACTTTTAAAATATTATAGCTCTACCTTTCCTGACAGATACTGAAGTTTTGCAGAATAAAATCACTGAGGCATTAAAAAAAAAACAACCACCCATATTTCACTCTTGTTCTCCTGCTGCTTCTTGGGACTCTGCAGGTACGCACTCAGCTTGTGCTGGGTGGCAGAATGCTGTGCCCCATGAAAGCATCCATCCTGCCCAGCTGTCCCAGCAAGAGCTGCAGCAGGTGGCTGTGCTGAAGGACAAAGAATCACAGAATCATTAAGATTGGAAAAGACCTCTAAGCTCACCCAGTTCAACCATCAGCCCACCCCCACCATGCCCACACAGCACATCCTTCAGTGCCGCATATCCATGGTTCCTAAACACCTCCAAGGACAGTGACAGCACCACCTCCTCGGGCAGCCTGTGCCACCTCTCTTGCCGAGAAGTTTTTCCTGTTATCCAACCTGAACCTTTCCTGGTGCAACTTGAGGCCATCCCCTTTTGCTTGTTGGGCATCTGCTGCAGGAGAGGTTTTCCTCCAAACCCGTCAGTTGAAGGGTGAGTCCTGCCACAGGCTGCAGCAATGTGGAGTGCACTCACTCTTGTCATGACCATCCCCAGCTCCGTAACATCTGGAGAGATGGGTCCACGTTTCCTCTTTGAGTTCCATTGCTTGATTTGTTGGAGGAGTGACACAGTGTTTACTTCTTTTCTCTGGTTGGACAAAGGCACAAGTATTTCTGGCAGTCAGCCTAGGCTTGTGAAATCACAAACGCTGGTGTCTGTGATTCCTTGTGCGTGTGCTTTGGAAACACGGCCCTGAAATATTTGTGCTGAGAACTCAGACTGTTCACAGGAGAAAAACACAGGAGATGGCCCCGTGTGACTGAACTTCTTATAAACATTCCAGAGAACTCCTGAATGGAAACATTTTGCACTCTTCTCCCAGCTCTGTCTCTAGGTAGTAGACACAGGAAAACAAGTCTCAGGATCTTGCAATTTTTAGGGTTTTTTTCAAGCATTATTTCTTCTAATTTCATCTAACTGAGCTGCTCAAATATACCAATGAATGCAATCTTGCAAGAACCTATAAAACCTTCTCCGGTGGGGTATGAGGAGAAATTCAGCCTATAACAATATATTCTATGATTCACTTGAGATGCTTTTAGGTCATTCTGTTCAACAAACTTAAAAAGCTATTTGCCAGTGCTTGAGTGTTCACACTCACTCTGCCAGGCATCTTGCTTAGGTGTGACTATAAGCATCTAAAATTAGGAATGAAAGGGAATGTTCCTGTCATCTAATTCGGGCTCCTAACTCAGTTGTCTAAATTAGGCACCCAGAGCCTAATTATACAGCCTAGTGCCTCTGCGTAGTGAAGGTGTTTGGAGCGAATCTGTTCTAAGCCTTTGCTTTTGGACCTGAACTCAGAGGAGATTCGCTTTTATGCTGTTAGTTCTTAAGATGCAAGAAGATGGAATGAGTCTAAGGTGCTCAGCAAAGTACTGTTTCACACCCCAGTTGGGCTGAGCGAGCAATAATCAAGGGAGGACTGGGTTGGCTGTGATTTTGCATGGTCTGTGTTATTTCCAGCCCCGATACACAAATCACAACCTCAGCTGTTGCAAATGAGCATAACCCAGGAACTGCTCAGGGCTCTCTCAGGCGCAGAAAGCAGCCCTCTGCATTCCAGTCAGGAGTGGGAGTTATTCCTAAAAATAAGAAAACACTTTTTCAGTACCACTGAAGGAGCTCTCACTCTGCAGGCTCCCTGCCATGGTCCTACTGCAGTTTCGTTTTCCTGTGGGCAGCAAGGTTATTAGGAAACATTGTTTTCTCAAAAAGAGCGGTGGGGCAGCGGCACAGGCTGCCCAGGGAGGTGGTGCAGTCGCCACCCCTGGAGGTGTTCAGGAACCGTGGAGATGTGGCACTGAGGGACGTGATCAGTGGGCATGGCGGGGGTGGGCTGGCAGTTGGACCAAGTGAGCACTGAGGTCTTTTCCAACCTTAATGATTCTGTAATTCTCTGACTCTATGATCTCCTCTGTGCTAACTCTAAACATCCCATTAAGCCAATCTACGTTGCCTAAATTACACTGAGTATGAATGGGGATGAAAGGCACAGGTTGGTCACCAGATGAACACCAGCTCTGGCCCTGGAGAGCACTGGGGAAGCAGCTTCCAGTGAGCCTCTTCTGTCACTAAGTGAGCTTCAGTGAATAACTAACTTTGAAGACTCTTGCTTTTTTTCTTTTAATTCTCCTCCCTTTTTGACAGAAAATCTACAAACCCAGGAGCCCATCCTGACACTTTAGTGCCAGCTCTCCTGGCTGAGAAGCCAGCAGCTTCCGCAGGCATTGTGGTTTAGCAGAAAATTGGCCAATTGTTTCTGTCCCACAAAACTATTCATCAACCCAAGACATTTCAAGGAGCAGGAGGCAAAAGGTCTGCACACGCTTCTGTAACCAGTTGTCCCTACCAGCTCCTGAGCAATGAATTGCAGAAGGCATTCAGGGATTCTTGACAAGAAGAGAGGAAGGGTGAGGGCTGCAGGTTTCTCTGGTGGTAGAGGAATCCTGCCAGCTCCTAACCATGCCGAAATCCCTCTCCAGCTGCACATTGCTGTAACTGCTGAAGTATAAAAGCTGTGATTGATCCCCAGTTTTCCTTAGTGACTCTGCCTTTACCAGCTTTGTGGAGAAGACCAACACGAGTCAACCTCAACATCTGGAATGACAGCATAAGGAGCAACAGATTTGATACTCAGCCATGCCCAAGCCCACCAGCCAGGTCTGCAGAATGGGGAGAAATAAATTGTGAAGAACAGACTCATTCCCTCAACCTGGGCAGGTAAAGCCTGTCCAGAACACAGCCAGGATGGGACAGCCCAGCAGAGATGCTCTGCTCCATCTGCCTGTGTTCCTGCCACAAATGGACTCCCTTGGGCCATCCACAAGGGCAGAAGGCCAGGCTTATTGCCATCTGCTTTGCAAAATGGGATTGGTGCTCCCAAGGTCTGGATGGCAACCATGTTGTCAAGCAAACAGGACAGGAGCCCAGACCTGAAGTTACTGCATGGAGTGACCCTGGGATGAAGAGAAGGGAAGGGATGGGAAGGGAAGATGAAGGGAAGATCAAAGGAAGATGAAGGGAAGATGAAGGGAGGGGAGGGGACAGGAGAGGAGAGGGGAGAGGACAGAGGACAGAGGAATCATAGAATCATAAGGTTGGAAATGATCTATAAGATCATCTAGTCCAACCATCTCCTGGAGAGGAGAGGAGAGGAGAGGAGAGGAGAGGAGAGGAGAGGAGAGGAGAGGAGAGGAGAGGAGAGGAGAGGAGAGGAGAGGAGAGGAGAGGAGAGGAGAGGAGAGGAGAGGAGAGGAGAGGAGAGGAGAGGAGAGGAGAGGAGAGGAGAGGAGAGGAGAGGAGAGGAGAGGAGAGGAGAGGAGAGGAGAGGAGAGGAGAGGAGAGGAGAGGAGAGGAGAGGAGAGGAGAGGAGAGGAGAGAGAAAAAAAAGAAAAAGGAAAAGAGAAAAAGGAAAAGAAAGAAAAAGAGAAAGAGAAAGAGAAAGAGAAAGAAAAAGAAAAAGAAAAAGAAAAAGAAAAAGAAAAAGAAAAAGAAAAAGAAAAAGAAAAAGAAAAAGAAAAAGAAAAAGAAAAAGAAAAAGAAAAAGAAAAAGATTTATTATTCTAACACATATGTAAGTTTGAAGCCGGAGCCTCTCTTTATGTGTATGAATGCAAGACAGTTGCAGCAGGGAAAGTGAAAGGCAAATCTGATCTTAAATGCTTTGATTTACTGCTGATCTAAACATTTGAGCATAATGTCCTTTGTGGCAAACAAAAGCCCGGCTGTGCTCCCAGCTCTGCGCCATCTCATCTTGCTGCTCCTGCTGTCCTCCTGCAGCTCGTTGGTTCTGTATCTCCCGGTAACTTTGGTGAGAGATGTCACCAGTGGCAGTGAGCAACTCCTGGTCCACAGGGACGTGAGCGAGGGGCAGAGAAGGGCTTTAGGATGGGTCCGCAGCTCATCCCTGTGCTGCTGGAGCTCCTCTGCCTCCTCTGCCTCCGCCCATGGGAGCATGACTGGATGAGGAGCACAATGCGGCCTCATCGACTCACACTGACATTTCATGAGCAGCAGTGAAAGGACTGAATGCATAAAAGCAAGCTGGCTCCGAGTCCTTGATTTATACTGTTTTCTCAGGGCCTTTTTGCCAAGCAGCGAGCGCATCGTGCCAATTGCTGTTACAGAAAAGCTTTCTTTGATAGGTAGCTTGAATGGACGCTGCCCAGTTTATGTTAAACAAAGTCCCTCCCCACGGCTCAGAGGGGCTGGCAGGGGATAAGGGAGAGAGAAAAGGTTAGGCTTTGGCGGACTGTTGTCCTTGTTGGTTTTGGGGTTGTTTTTTTTAGACTGGACTATGAAAGCACATTTGGTGGAGCCTGCATTATCTGTGCAAAAACACAACAGATGAATTCTATTAATGGATATAACATGTGGCTGGGTTCAAGCTAGAGTGTCATTTGAATATAGAAGTCAAAGCCAATTTATTGTAACATATTTTTCTTTTCAAAATATTTTAAGAAAGACAAAAAAGTTTGCGCAACAACTTGGCAAGCAGGTCTGTTGAGAGGAGGTAGTTTCTATCTTGCAGCTAACATAAGGGCTGAAAAATGTGGCAGTGCTGAGCAATCCCGGATTCCTTCTGGAACCAAAGGAAAGTGTGCGGGATATAATTGTGTAAGAGCCCAATAAATTTTCAAGGGTGGGTTTGTAACACTGCCCTGGGGGCTGCAGGTGGCTCCAGAAGAAAGTCACAGTTTTTATTTCATTAAGAGACATCAAAAACTTGTATCCAGCTAGCTCTGCACTCGTGTAGCCCCATCTAAAAGCCACAGAATTATTTTAAAATAGAAATAACTCCAACAATCATTGTGTTTCTTCCATGCCAGATGGTATAAAGATAAGTTGGATTAGTTTGCAGTGTGCATGTTACTGTGTGTGAGAGGGTGCTTTTGTGTGCCGAGCAAAAGCTAAGACGCGGAAATGAGCTTTCCTGGGGTTTTCAAAGTGATTGCCATCGGTGCCCTGTGCTCTGCAGGGCGTGGAAAGCAGCCCAGCCCATCCTTCTTTCACTGCTGTTTGGCCCTTCTTTCCCTGGATGCCATGGGAGGCCGTGGCCATGGAGCAGGGCTTCACCCTGGGACGACACCTCAGCACTGAGAAGTGCTGCTCCACGGGGCATCACGCTGCCCTTGCCATGGATTTGCCCCAGCGCTGGGTCAAAATATGCTGCTGGATATCAAGTTATACAGAATTCACCAGCTGTTTCCTATGGTGAACTGCAACAAAGCAGAGTCAGAAAACTGCTGTTTTCTCATAACAGTTGTGACCTCTTCAGTCCTGTTTTCTTGCAGCTAAGGAGCACCTGACTATCAAGTGATCCAACATAGGCTGAATATTTTTGTGGGCTAACACATTTTTGTGTGCTGACTGAGAAAGTCCTTTTCCACATTTGGTGAAGATCCAAGTAGCAAACACTGGTGGAGCAAGTAGACAGAAAACATATTTCTGTCAACAGAAACCATGGTTAAAAGAAAATGAGCAACATATTCTCATCCCATGTCTGTTTTCATCCTCAATATACAGTCTGGACTTCCCAAGTACCTTGCTATTGAGATGACCTTTTGTCAACCCTTCCACTTAAAATCACAGAATCACAGAATCCTCAGAGTTGGAAGGGACCTTTAAAGGTCGCCTAGTCCGACTCCCCTCCAATGAACAGGGGAAATGCACAGCTAAAACAGGTTGCCCAGGGCCTGATCCACATGAAGCTGCCCATAGATCATATATAAGGAAAAACTTATTCTCTGAAAGAATGGTCGGGCAATGGAACAGGCTGCCCAGGGATGTGTTAAGTCACCATCCCTGGAGGCGTTCAAGAAAGGTGGAGTACTTAGGGGCCTGGTTTAGTGGGTAATATTGGTGGCAGGTGGACAGTTGGACTAGATGATCTTAGAGGTCTTTTCCAACCTTAATGATGCTGTGATATGGGGAAGAGGAAGCATACTGAGATTCATGGAAAAGACCAGGGAGATCCTAAAGCCCCCTTAAAGATCCTATTCACTTACATATTTGTTTCATCAAGGAAGCCAGTAAGTTCTAAGCCTATTTGTTTAATCTAGTGCTAAGTGAAGACCATCAGCAATCTCAGAGACCATTCTTGTGAGGGAGGTGAAGGGACAAAGGAAAATACCATCACTCACCCCACTGCAAAGTTGCAGCTTGTGACTTCTGTATTTTCTAACAGTAAATGTCACTTGTAGCAATGAGTCTTCTCCAGCAATGAGACTCTAAACAATTCTTGCTGCTGCTCATCAGGTGGTAGGAACCAGCAGAGGAAGAGTTTGTTCCCTTGTGGTCAAACAGGCTGCCATGCAGCCCAATGGAAGTTTCCTGAAAGGTCTGCAGGACAGCTCAGTTACTTCTGTTAATGTTTCCCAGGCTCCTGGTACAACATCAAGGTTTTCCACTGGAATCACCTGGCAAGTTCTCATAGTCTTCCATGAGCGATAAAGTTACCCCATCCCTTACTTACTTTGTCAAAGCCTTTGTATCAGTCACTTGTACTGAGAGCCTGTGCACTGTCCCCTGCATTTGAGCAAATTGCATAAAAGGGATTCTTTCATTTTCTTGTTGCTTCTTATTATTTTCATCCTTCATGAGCCATTTTTTCTGTTTCAGGATCAACATTCTGTGGTAGGTCAGGGAGCTGGCCCCACTCCAAACTCCAGTTCTTGCTCAAATCCAAACACTGGAAGTGGTTACATGAATTCATCCCAGCAATCAATGTTGAATCAGCAACTGATGGAAAAGAAGCAGGCTCTGCAACGGCAAATGATGGAGCAAAAACAACTCCTCCTACAGCAGCAGATGTTGGCAGAAGCTGTAAGCTTTCCAGTTCCTTATTTTATGGGGAAAAGATTTTTATGGAAATAATAGAAAAGAAAGCTAAGACAGAGAAGAAAGTACCCAAGACTGAGGTCATTTTGGCAATGCCTAGGCCTTCTAGAGTGTACCTCATATTTCTCAGTACTTCAATATGCCCTTTCAAAACGACTTCAGTTTGTATGAAACAACTGAAGTATCAGAGCTGCTGTAGCTTTGTTATAAGAAATAAGGATATGCTTAATTCCAGGCATACGAATATTTTCAGTGGTTTTCCCAGTAGGATAAGCTAAGGTGCACTGCTGAGCTACCTTGACTCTAAAGCAAATTTGACTTCCAGGCTTGGCAAACTAGGCAGCATGGTATAAAGGGTCTACGTGTGAGCAGGGATTGGGTACACTAAAAGTAGTGCTCAAAACAAATCTGTCTGCTTGTCTGAGATTGCCCATGAATTCTTCTTTCTCCATTTCTCTCTGTACATTTCCAGATAATTGTAGCCAGTTCTTCTCTCTGCCTTGTTAGCTGAAGCAAGGGAGATACGTGTGGTATTGATGGAAGTGATAGACCCCAGAGCCCACCAGTTTTGTTCTGCTAAAGTAGCACTGCCATTGATACCACACCCAATCTGCTGAAGGTGCTAGATGAGCATGGCCAATGCAAAGGGGCATCCCTGCTGCCCCTGCTCAGGGTGATACCAGAACCCCAGCCTATGGTTTACGTACCTCAGGAGAGCCTCAGGAGAGCCTACAGGGCACACCCATTCATGTTGGCATGGCATTTTGAATCCAAAATTTTCTCTTCTATATACAAACAAATTCAGAAAAACCAGCATGTTTAGTGAATGCCACAGAAGAGCACAGAAATGCAAAAACATCCATAGCTTGCTGTGGGTATTTTCAAAACAACTAAAAAAATAAAATCCATATTTTTATAGATGTCTCCTTGTTTACAAACGTGTGAATGTTCTAAAAATACAAACTAAAAAGACTTGAGTTTGAAATTCAATTGTCATTTCATTGTCCTATGAAGGAAATAAGTGTTAGCTTTTTAATTTACGCAGAAGTGTCCACTCAGCTCTGTGCTGCAGTTTTCTGAATTCTTACAGGAACAAAAAGTTAATTTCTCACATAGCTCTTCTAAAAAATAAGTAAAAGCTAAACAGAAATTAAAATGACTCTACAGATTGAGATTTTTGATCAGCTTTCATTTGTTTTGTATTGTGCACATGGCAATACGCACCAAGCCTAGATGCATTTTTTGCCGGGATTGCCTGCAGGTTAACTCGCCTTTTTCTTACAAGGCTGACTGGTATACTGAAATGAGCTCTATAAATCTCACTTTTAGAATGCATTAAGAAAATGCCTACATACTACAAGAAAGGCTTTTCTCCCAGCATTTCTGAGTGCTTCTTGCAGCAGAAAAAAAAAATAGATTTGTCATGAGAAAGTCAACTTGTGTGCTCTTTCAGGTAGAAGAGCCCTGAGTAAATCTGACTGGCTTCAGACACACACCGGGCCTGGTCCTCTCACACAGTGATGAGCTGGTTTGCTGTCTGAGAAGATCCAAGCTCCTTATGACAAATTTGCCACTGGATGCCCTTGGTCACTTGCCCAGAAATGGCTTTTCCCTTCATGCCCAGTGCAGAGCACAGGGAGCCTTTTATATCATTTCCCATAGATTTTGGGTGGAAATTGCTGTGGATTAGCCAGCCTCAAGCCTGCAAGTACGAAGCTCAAGTGCACTGGTGAGCATGTCATGGAGAAGAGGGACCTGCCCAGTAGGACTGACTCCAGGAGGCACATGTACACCAGCAACGGCTTACATCACAAGTCACATTTTCACGCCACAAAGTCACATATCTCAGAATCATAAAGCTGTGAAAGTTGGAAGGGACCTCTGGGTCCATGTGGCCCAACCTCTGCTCCAGCAGGGACACCCAGCGCAGGGTGCCCTGGGCCATGTCCAGGTGGCTTTGGCAGATCTCCAAGGAGGAGATCCCACAGCCTCTGTGTAACCTGTGCCACTGCTCCATCACCTGCACAGCACAGAAGTGCTTCTGGTGCTCAGAGGGAACCTCTTGTGTGCCAGTTTGTGCCCATTGCCTCCTGTCCTGGTACTGGGCACTACTGACAAGATTCTGTCTCCATCCCCTTTGCACCCACCCCTCAGCTACTTATGGACATTAATGAGATCCCCTGAACCTCCTCATCTCCAGTCTGAACAGTCCCAGCTCTCTCAGCTTCTCCTCACAGGAGACGTACTCCAGTTCCTTCACCATCTTGGTGGCCCTCTGTTGGCGGCCAGTAAGTCTATGTGTGTCTTGTACTGAGAAGCCCAGAGTTTGACACAGTGCTCCAAGCCTCACCAAGAAGTTGCAGGGCAGGAACAGTCTGGAGATGCCAAATCACGGAATCAGTGTCCAGTAACAGGTCAGCTTCACTGTGTGTTGATGCTGATGAGAGATTTGCAGCTGACTCCAGCACCTGCACTTAGCAAGTCTTTATGAGGACAGGGCAATTAGATTTCAATTCAAGGACATGGGTTTCTATCTTCCTTTCACTAGATATGTGTCTCTACAGGCCCAAAATAAAAAAGCTGCCTTACTACATTTTTCAGCTTTCTTTCCTCACTGTCCTTTCCCCAGTGCTTGCACTCCTAGAACAAGTAAGACAGTGCCATGTACATGTACAGGGAAACACAGGGCAGTGGTGAGTGGTACGAACAACCATCCCAGTACAGTCTTTGCAAAGCCTTGGCCACGTCTCCTAATTGTATCTATGATGAGAAGAGGCAGGAGGGGGACAAAGCAATGGATCTTGTTTATTTTTGTGACAACTCCTCCAATGTAGGAGGAAGGAAGGAGGGAGAGATAGGACAAAGCATGTCTAATGTCAAGCTGAAATCCTCTCTGCCAGCTGTGCACATTCACCCAGGTCAGCATGGGTGAAATGGGCTGAGAAATGTTGACAAAGCCAAGGAGCAGGTGTGGACCTTGCAGATCTGGACCCTTCCTGCTAAATTAACAAAATTCCACTCTCGTCCTCTAGGAGAAAATCACTCCACAAGATCAGCTGAACAGACACTTGACACGGCCACCACCGGATTATAAAGACCAAAGAAGGAATGTGGTCAACATGCAACAAGCAAACCAGTATCCTGGTAAGTGTCCATGTGCTAAAAGAAACTTTTTCCTCCAGAAGAGCCAGGCATGCGCTGATAACAAGGGCCTGACTTTATGAGTACCCCTCCCTTCAGCACTGCTTGGAGAAAAACACGCACTGAAATACCTGATACAGAGGTGTCTTCATGAATGTGCAGCCTTGCTCTGTCCAGAAGTTTCTCTTCTGGTACGTCTTGCTTCAGGGATTGAGACTAGAAACATTCTTCCCTTCAAACAGAAGCTTATTTCAATGTGAAGACCCTTACATTGATTCTTAAGTATTACATATGATGCCACCATGGGCATCAGAGCTGCCATTTGAGCTTTTAGTCCATTTTTTATGTGCCTCAGTGCTTCACGACAAGCAGCATTTCAACAAATCAGCCAAGCACTGCAATAGAACTCCCAGTGATATCACAGAATCACAGAATTGTAGATGTTGGAAGGGACATTCCAATGATCTAGAGATCATTGAGTCCAATCCCCCTGCAAAGCAGGCTGCACAGATAGGCATCCATGAGGGTCTTGAATATCTCCAGACAAGGAGATATTCTCCATAACCTCCCTGGGCAGAATCCACGATCTCTCTGGGCAGATATGAGCCTTTCATTCCTACCTATCCTTTGTAGCAGAACTTCTTCACTTTCTCCTACATCTTTAATGGATTCCCAAGTGCAGCTCCTTTGCCACCTTCTGCCCAAGCTGCTGATACAGCACCAACATGGTGATGTTCATGCACTGCTTTGCTGTTTGCAAGTCTCGGCGGTGACAAAACTGCTGCATTCTACAACCTGCTGCTTTTTAACAACTCTGAGCATATCCTGTCTTCAGTAAATCTGCACAAGCATCACTGATGCTCACGGTGGGGGCAGTGCCACAGGGCCCTCTTTGCTGGCTGGGTACTTCCTGTGCTGTTACAACAAATGCTCTCACTATGCTGGCAGCTTTGTTAGGGAATCCTGTGATTTCATGTGTTGCTTAAAGACTCATTCCTGGAATCAAATGATTAACTGAGATTCTTGGCTTACACTTGTAAACAACACATCTCTAGCCTAAGAGAGAACATGGAACTGGCTGCAGCCATGTCTGCAAAAGGCTCCAAAACAAGTAGGTCGCCATTGTTATGTGGTTCTCTTTGTTTGAAATCTGATGGACTCCTTGCCAGGCCTTGTGGCATTTGGAGACACACCTCCTGGATTTGCAACATATGAGATTGGCAGCACTTGCCCATGCAAATCTTCCCACTGAGAAACACCAGGGAGGAGAGCAGCATTTTGGGTGAGCCTGGGAGAAAGGGCTGTGCTGGGAGCTCACCACACAGCTACCAGATGGAGTGGTTAGGAAACTCTTGCATAAGGCAGCAACACAGGGAATCTGTTTCCTATTTTTCTGGGAAGAGCTTTGCTCAGGTCAGGGGGAAGAAAAAAAAACAACAAAGTTAACTAAAAATCCATAAAAGAGACGTGGAGACATGTGGTGAAGTATTTTATTCCTCTGTGCTTTCCCTCCAGTGCTGTGTCACAGCAAGAAGCCCCTGATGCCAGCAGGTGAATGGGGCAGTGAGGGTGTTTCGAACCTCTGCTGCCCAGGGTGTCCAGCTGCTGTGTGCAGCACTGCTTGAGGAGAAATGTCTTCCCATCTGGAAGAAATCAGGATGGAAAATATTCATGTTAAAAATAAAAGGATAAAAATAGCAAGACAAAAAAAAAAGAGAAACTTTGTCTTTTGCGCAACTTGTACAGCCCATGTCCTGAGCTCATGCTCCTTAAAGTGCATGGCATTTACACAAGGAGCAGGATGCCAACCCTCAGGGTCCCCACAGCTGGCAGTCACCCCATAGGGCATCATCCCACAGTGTGTGCAGTGACCCCACCAACCTGTCGCAGCTGCTTCAGTTTGACTGCACAGAGAGGACTGTTCTCCCTCAGTGCTGTTCCAGGTCTTTGGAAATGTTTCCTATGCCATTCCTCCACTTCACCAGCAGCTTAAGGAAGCGAAGTCTGAGGGCCCCAATCTTTATTACCCTACAAGAAGAAAGCAATGCATAAAACCACCAGCAAAGCCAAAGACAGGCTAACTGTGATCTTTCCTGCACAGCACTGATTTTCTTCCCAGGAGCAGTGTAGCACACGGGAGGATCCGATGGTGGGCTTCTCAGGGCATCTCCTGTCCTGGGGCTGCCCAGCTCAGGGACTGAATCGAGATTTTAGGTCACTGAATCATAGAATCGTTTGAGTTGGAAGGGACCTTTAATGGTCATCTAGTCTGACTCCAATGAATAGGGACATCTACAGTTAGATCAGTCTCCTTGAATTGCTTTGTAATTAAGCATCCCCTACTTGGAGACAGTTTATGAAGGATAAGGTGAGCTTCTCAGTCTAGGCGTCTGTTCATACTGATTTGGAATAAGTGACTCCGGTTGTGGAGTCAAACTTGGTGTTAATAATGAGTTAGGAGGAGATTATTTACAAGTACTTCAGTGAAAAAAGAATCCTTTGCATCCGTTACAAAACAGCAATAGCATATGTATAAAAATAATGAAGAAACAGCAGAAATATGTGATAATTCTTTTATTCTATTCCAGCCTCAGTGAACTGAACATCGTTATGGTGAAATTTCAACAGGAACAGTATATTAAACAGCTGTTACTAAACATAGACTTTTAAAATATGTATGTGCATGATTTGTGTTCAAGAGTTCTACAAGAGCTGGCTGAGAGGTTCTCCAAATTCTTAATGTCACTTTTTATTTAGTCCTGAAACGCCAAGGAAGAAAACTAAAGCCATAACAAAAATTAAAAGACTAACTAGGTAATTGATACCATAGTGATCTAATGTGGAGCCCAGCAAAAGTACTGGGGAGCCAATGTAGCTATATAAGAAAGAATTTAAGAAGAAGAGAATATAATCAATGTCAGGCAATATGGGTTTTTCATAAAAGGCATCTTTTCAAAATGTTATGCTATTTTTTCTTTTTCCAATGAAACCACAACTTTGGTTGATAAAGGAAATAGTTGCTCAGGTCGTGTACTTTCAGGCATACAACTTGGTACTGCATATTTTGATTCAGAAACCAGAGTAATAAAAAATTAACATGGTACGTAAGGAAATGGCTAATAGGCCTCCAGATATTCCTGCAAATACAACTGGAAGGACTCAGTCTGAGATGGTACTGAACAAGAAACAAAAAGCTTGCTTTACATCCGTTCTGGAGTTGTGCAAGAGCCATTAAATACTGTGGGTAGCTGTGATGTGTAGCCTTGAAATCAGATGCTGAAAAATGGCAAGTTTTGAAAAGAACTGAAAATGACTGAAGGACTGGAAAATATGCCACACATTGGGATACTGGAGAACACTGCAGACACAGTCATGGTCTTTAAGCACCTGCACCGTGCACCAAGACAGGACTGATGATGGACCAACTGATAAAAATAATCAGACTGATGCATAACAGAATTTGGGGATGAAGTCAAAGTTAGTCAAATTCAGCCTGGGTTTGTAGATGGTTTCAGCTATCTACATGTCTGTATCTAGAAAATGTTTGGTCTTCTTCAGACAGCCAGTGGGGCCTGGAATTAATTCAGTCCCCTGCACTGCATAAGCAATGGTCTCATGCCTGCTTGGTCACCACACCACACAGGAGCAAGCAGGTCACAGGACTGGGCAGCTCTCCTGGCATCTGCCCAGGGCAGAGGCTGTGTGCTGCAAGTGGATGAGATGCAGGTTTGGATGGGCAGCAGGAAAGGGAAATATGAATCTCACCTCACTTAAATGGGTTTTGTCCTGCATTTCTATCATTTCTATTTAAAAAAAAAGAAAAAGGCAGAATAGTGTTTGTTCCTTCCCACTGGTTCTGTTTATCCCTCCTTATTCCAATATTTCTCTCCCAGCAAGAACACTTCTGGCTCATCTGATGTCCTCTGAAAGGATGGAAAGACCACCAGTGGCTTCATATAAAGCAAGCCACCCATTAGCTGATAGGTATTTTTAAGGCTTCGAACAAGTACACGTAAATCCTGTCAGAGCAAGATATCTTACTCAAGAAATTCAGGATTCTTAACCTGTTGGTATTTGAATGACACCATGCCTCAATGCATTTATATTTTAACATGCATGTTTTCTCCTTTCCAGGTGGTTCACCAGCTGTGAGCATGAACTCCAGCATGTCCTTATCAAACCCAATTTCAACACACAGCATCATGCCTCAGAGCTCCAGCCTCATGTCCACCCCTGCTGGGACCCGAATGCCTTCTGTTCCTGCTGCTCGGAGTATGGGCTGCTATGGGAGCCTTCCTTGCAACCAACCGAGCGCGTACAGCGTGACTTCAGGAATGAGCCAAATGCAGCCACACAGAAACCAAAACCAGGTCCTGCCCAGTCAGAATAACCCCATGATGTCTCGACAGCAAACCATGACGCAGAGCAACAACGTAGCTGCTTTTGGGACTGGGTCGGTGGTCAGCTCACAGCAAGTAAGGCCAAGTTTGAACCACGGAGCCACAGGTATCCCCGTGCAAAGACCACCCAATGTGATGATCACAGCTACGGCCACTGCTCAGAACTGGGCCCCGCAAGAAGCTGCTGTGAAGCAGCAGGACACACTGAAACCCGCCGGTGTCCGTTTCCCCACAGGCACTCCATATTCTAACCAGTCTTTGCAACGCAGCATGGGCAACCAGCATTTTCCTCAGCGTGCATTGGCACCTCCCAATCAATTAACAGCGGGAGTCCAAATGAGGCCTCCTCTGAACCAAATGCACCAGACTGTAAATGGACAATCTGCTGGGTCACTGCGAGGTCTAAGCGTGAGACCTAACCAGCTAAGAGGACAGACTGTGCCTTCCTTGAATCAGCCTGGAACAAGTATGACACCTCCGTCATCTCTGCCATCTACCAGTTTCACGTCTACCAACCAAAACTCCCGGGCTTACCAAGGAGGCGATCACGGTAGTGACCTCGCGTTTGACTTTCTGAACCAGCAGAGTGACAGTATAGGACCTGCACTCAACAGTGATTCAGACTTTATAGATTCTTTACTGAAAACGGAACCTGGTAACGATGACTGGATGAAAGACATCAATCTTGATGAGATTTTGGGGAACCACTCATAAGTGACAGTGCCAAGGGTGAAACAGATGAAGAAGCAGTAAGGACGTTAGCTTTTTCTTTAGATGCCAACAATCTGCTCTGTTAACTTACAGTCCAGTAACTGGGCTGTCCTTTAAAATACCACATAGGGCGACCACCTTGTTTGAAGAGTTGCTCTAGGAACAGCCGTGATGTCTCCCTGATCAAACGATAATGTAAACAGTAGTCATGGCTGACAGAAACGTGTGAGAATACGTGAAGGGTCTGTTCCTCACGCTGGTGCCCAGCACATTGCAAACTCATTAGTTCTTCTCGTGGGTGCTGTGTGGAAAAACACTTAGCTTCCCACACGCTGAAGCACCAGAGAGTGGTATTGGCTGTGAAACATCATTTCTCTGAGTGTAAGTAGCAGCCCAAGTGGTCCAGAGATCTTCAGTCATTGTCTTCGCAGCCCTTAACTACCTTGGGACTACTCAGCCCTGACAGGATCAGGCTCTGTGTAAATCTCATGGCGTTACAAAAACTGTTTTCTTCTTCATAGTACAGACTCACACTTGTGTTTCCAATGGTTTTGTTTTAAGCCTATGTTTTGTACCACACAAAAGGGTAAGTGGTCCCATCCAAGGAAAGGAGACAGATCGTGCAACAGACGTCAGCGTGTAACTTGGTGTGCTCTAGTTTTTGCTTTCTCTCTTTTGCCAGCACCTGCAGCCAGTATCAGAGGAGGCTGCCTTCCTGTCAGCAGCACATTTGGAGCTTAGAGGGAGACACGATATGAACTGTGCCAGAGCTCAGGAGCCTCCCTTTGCCACCTTGCCCTACCCCAACAACACCAGTGACTTAATGGACAAATTAATTAAGAAAGGTGCTCGCAGTTTGACCCTCATGGGCTACTTTCCCAGTTCAGCCTACAGGAGGACAAATACATGATGTGGCTCAGTGAAGCCATAGCAAGTATCTCCATTTTCATTTTAATGCAATGCACAGGTCAGGTAATTCAGCCCAGTCCCAATCTATCAAACAGGTTCTTCCTTCCTTCTCTTTGTCTGGGAGAGACTACCATTTTGATTGCACAGTAATTTGGCTCCACTTTCCAAAGCTTACCTTTGGCATACAAGGGAGTTTAAGAGGTCCAATGATGGTCCATGTCAACACAGCTTCTTTCAGCAGAGTACAAGGGTGCTGCCTCTGCAACCAGCATGCATACACATCCATTGTAACCACCTGGGTTATCTGCAGTATTCACTCAACCACATCTATGCTTGTAAATTGAGCAGTTTTGAAGAATATTTCTGGGCACTCAACTCAGTCATCTGTTCTGGTTTTTTTTTAGGATGGTTCAGCTAACGTTTCCTTGAGCAATTTCTGTATATCAATAGGAAATTGAGTCATAGCAAGTTTGCAGCTACCATGCATTGAAAGCTAACAGAACAGAGTAGTAAGGATATGGGTTCCACATTGTTTGACTTCACTGCTAGAGAATAGTCTTGACTGTGTTAAATTTTGTCCTATGGGCTTGGCCAGTAAGAACATCAGAAGGAGGTCCCATGTCTCAATAAAGTAGCTCTACTGTGAGTCTGGCAGCAGGATTCAGAAATGGGAACAGATCTTGCAATTCAAATGAAAATGCTGTTCTTTAAAATGAGGTGTCGAGACGTGTTTCACAGCCTCCTCTGAATTAGTTAAAACTAGAGGTGGCAAAGGAATACAATGCCTACGTTCACATGCCTCAGCACCAAGAGGCACTGCTCTGCCCCATGCATGCAAGTGCTTTATTCACCTTTGTTAGTGGCAGTGGGATGAGTAGACTATCTGACAATAGCCTCTGCACATATCTGACCTATTTCTCAAGTGAGATTTCAATAAGGTTTTTCCAGTTATTTCTCACTGCCATTTCATGTGGGCACAATTTTCCACGATGTTTCAGGAAGCGTGGTCACACGCACAGGTGACAGCACCTCCAAGAAAGGTGTAACATGGGCATTTGGTGAGAGGTACCAGTTGAGGCAGGTGGTCCATTATGCTATTAATTCCCAGACACACTATTCATGAGAGGGATGTGAAACCATACTGGAGTGTCCCTTCTGCCCCACCTAGTGATCGCTGTACATCGCTGCCTTGCATACCGTGGTGGCTCAGCTGCCCTGAAAGCTCCGTTTTATCCCCAGTTTTCACTGGGGTGCATGCAGTACTAATGTTTCCAAGTCTTTAAAAAGCTTTTCAGCTCAGGCCACTGGCGCCCTACCTACTTTGGGAGTGATACAGATGCAGTCTAACAAATGCATCCCCTACATGCTGTGCACAACTAGAGTGAAATAGTAGCTAGGAGTTCAAAGTGTAAAGATCAGCACACAGGCACACACACCATCTGTGAGCAGGTCAGCAGTGACCACCCAACCTCTTGTATGAGCAGGCAATTCTGATGCTAAAGCTGAGGCTGGGTTAGTCTCATCACAAGCAATGAGCACTAAAGTCTGCTAACTTCAGCTGCACTCACATGCCATTGAGGAAGCCACCTGTACTGAGACCAGATTGTTTTCCAGATCCTCAACTGATGTAAAATAATGTTCAGCTGAGGAGCTGGTTCTGAGTCTTCAAGCTGTCATCCAGTGCTGGATTCAATGCTAAGCTTTGTCCTGTTGGCCCCAGCCTGCAGTAGAGGAGACACTGGGCAACCCTGGGATCAAAATGTCATTCCGACTTAAGTAAACCCAGCAAGGCAGAGGCCACAGCAGTGCTGTGAAGACAACCCTGATGCATTTGAAATAGGAGCTGGCAAAAGACTTGCTACCAAACCTTGAATCCAGTGTCACTTCTTCAGAACACCTGTATCCAAGCAGAGTTAGTGTCTTTGTTTTCCTTTCTTTGCAATGGCTAAGTGCACTACCCTCAGAGTCTATTTTTCATCATCGACCGAACGCTCTTCGCAGTATTGGGTTGTAAATATAAAAATTATTTGTTTTGTAAACTTTTGTAAAAAAAAAAAAAAAAAAAAAAGCCAACAAAAAAACAAAAACAAAAAACAAAACCAAAAAGTAATAATATTTTGGTAGGAATAATAAAATCATATTATTTGGGTTATATTTATACATATGTGAAATAAATATACTATCAGAAAGTTGTATTTTATACAAAAAGACAGCGGTTACCTTTTGTATTCTATATACAAAGTTTTGTATGATACGATTGTTTATTTTTATCTGCAGACTTCGGATTTTGGGGGAGGGCAGAATGGGATCGTGGTTAAATAGCTGGGCCTGACCCCAAGCTCACTGAAACCAATGGAGTCTTTCCATTGCCTTCACAGGGCTTTGAATCAAGCCTTTAAATCAACTTCAGGTATATTTGAAATCTGAAGCTCTCTGGAAACCTCAACATGAAAACATTCCAGGTTTCAATTTTTTTTTTTTTTTCCCCGAAAAAGGCTTTTATTATTCTTGTTGTTGTTGTTGTAACTCTTGGGAGGCAGGTGGGACCCGTGTAACTGTCACGTCCTTGTTGCATGTACGTCTGCTTTATATTTTCCCCATATTATAAACCAGTGTTTCTCTATACAGACTGAAAAGAAAAGTTGCTGTACAGAAATGTTTGTGTTTATGCATTTTTACATGTGGCTGTATATACCTCTTAGTACTATGCAGTGACACTTATTTGACTCCATTTATTTTTCACCTAAACATGAATAGTATGTTTTTCAGTAGCTATCAAAACTCTGCCAAGTAAATCAATCAAAATTATCCCAAGTGTCTCTTTTCTTAACGTGAATTTTAAAATTAATGTCTGTTTAGTCAACGGCTCATTCATTTGAGTAAATTAAAATTACAGTTCTATTTTAGGAGGGGTGAGAAAAATGTGCATCTGGCAGCTTCTGGGAGCTCACTCTGCTTCTTTGCAAAAGAACTGGGATTTTTTTTCTCCTGATTGGAGCAATAGTTTCATGCGAGGAGGGGTTAACAAGTAACACGTGGGTATTTTTGCTTCTGAGGAATAGGTTGGTGTAGTCTTGCAGCATAGTGGTTTGCTTACATGCTCCTGAGCCCTGCTGCAGCAATGAGCTTGCAAGTATCTGTAAGCCAGAGCATTCACGCATGACATGACCCAACATTTTAATAAATCCCGTCAAGCTGTATACCAAGGATGTGCTATCTAATTTATGCATCACCTCAGAGAGAGCTGAAAAACAGCCACGAGGAAGTGATTTCTCCTTCCTTGACAGGCTTCCCTCATAAGCCAAGCTCCATCTCCAAGCGGAGGGTGGTAACACTGGGGGCTGCTGAGGTGGACAGAGGTTGGCATTTCTCCTGTGCCCCACAATGCCCACATTTCCCACAGCTCTCTTCTTGTTTCAGCATCTCCAGGTGGCAGCCCAGGCTCCCCTCTCACCCGGGAGTGGAAATCAGGGCACAGTCTTACTCATCCGTGAGCACGCCTGAAATAGGTCACCAGAATCATGCCCTAAAGTGCCTTTTTGTCTACCCCAGCTGAAAAGGCAGTCAGACTGCCACTTCAGACACTTACCCTGGAGGCTCATCTGCTTGGATGAAAGCTCCCTAGAGACAGCAGCAATAGCAGGACAGATGGAGGAAAGAAGTCTCCTATTTTCATTGGTGCCGGGTGTTTTCCAGCTGGCCAGGCTGCCCAGCATTTTGGTGATGCTCACTGGGCAGAAGGCACTTGCACCTAGCCTAATCCATAGCCAGGACAGAGCTGGTGGGACTGGGGAGCTGGTGGGACACAGGATTCCTGATAGGCTGAAAAAGCAGTATCTATAGTATTAAAGTGAAAAACAGCCAGGGGTGGGGACCTCCCAGGCCCTAATAGTGCCTGAGTGTGACGGCCACTCTGCCAAGCACAACCCATGTCCACCACCAAAATGATTCCCACTGTGGATGCAGGGTGTGATAACATGGACACAAGTCACCCTGCACCACACGTTCTCAGTGCCACTGAACATCCCCATTCCATGTGCCTGGGGAAATGCCTCTCACCATGTGAGAGATATGGGTGGCAGGGAGAGTTTGCCCTGCCCAGCCAGATGCACGACAGCGGGATCTGCACCACATCTGGGTGAGGGCTGACCTTTCCCACTGCAGCAGAATCCCATGGGGACACACTACCACCTCCGTACAGAGTGCTGCTCCCTCCCATAGCAGCACAGAGGCCCCACAGCAGCAGGAATGTGGGCAGGATCCTGCCGTAGTAAAAACTTACACCATGTGAAAAGCTGACATCAATTCAAATTTTAAATAAGGCTTTCTGGGTCATGCAGGCCACCTTGACAGAGCTCCTTTAATAAGGTTTCGGATCATTTCCCAGTGACAAATAAATGACTTACAAATTTTTTTTTTTTTCCTTCCAGCTCACAAGATCATTGCACACAAATTACTGTATTTAAAAGATTGCTTTTTCTGCCATGACTCAGCCACTTCTGTGCTGAAGAGCACGCACAGTTCCCGTTGAGCATGTGGTGATGTTTGCATCGCCACTGCACGATTAGAGTCATGGAATCATTAGGTTGGAAAAGACCTCTAAGATCACCGTGTGCAACCCATCACCACCATGGCCACTAACCACATTCTTGAAGGCTGGATCCTCTTCTTCATCCTTGGAACCAATAGTGGGCTCCTGAAACTGCATGGCCAAAGTCTGAGGGGCTCTGCTTGCGTGTAAGCACAGCCATCGCTCCCCAGGCATGGCATGCATTCCTCTGATTCCTCTGCACGGCTTGAGACAACAAAGATGCGCTATCTGTGGTTTTTGGAGGGCTGCCTGCTATGTTTTCACTCTGGCTGACTGGTCTGCCTTGTTCTACAGGCACAGTAACTGTTTTATTCTATGTGCCCACGAGCACTAGAAAAATCCTGTGGTACTGTTCAGCTTTTGGGTGAAATGCTGAGTGTAGGGGCATCCATGAAGCTTCTGCTAAAGCTTGAAAAATCTAACCCTCAAAATCAATTTGAAAGAAGGAAAAGGTTCCTCGTCATTGTGCTGGTCAATGAACAACACGCAAGAGCAGGATTTGCCCTTGATACAGTTATGTTGAGGTGACATGGCAAAAATAACACCAGGCAATATATTCAAACTGCCTTTTGTGCTGACCTGGTCTCTAAATACAACAAGCAAGTTCAACTTGCAACAGATAGATTCTGCTAAATTAGTGCCTGAAGAGCATTAAGACAATTATTACACTGTTACTTGAGAATCAGATTTGGAAAACTCCTTCTCATAGGAACAGCCAATGGGGTTTGTTCCATACGCTGATCTCATGACAAAGGACAGGGTATACAGGCAAGTCAAGTTAATATGTGAACTTAATTCATATAAGAATGCAATTTCCATCCACAAAAAGCATCTTTCTCTAGGGAAGGCATATTTGAAGCATATTGGCTGCATCTCTTTAAATTTATTTCAGAAAGAATTCGGTAAATTTTCCAAAGTGTAGACTTTAAAAAGAGAAATGTGTTCGAATGCACCTGGCATATGACTCTGATTCATCAAACTTACCAGTAACTCTAAGGTAGTGATGAATACCTAAGAACATATGCATTGGCCAAAACATCTCTCTGTGAATCTGCACATGAACTTTGCCAATGATGATTTATTTCCTCTTCTGAGTTCCTTTTGCTCATAAGGTCCATGATTTTATCCTGTGTTACTCATCCTCCAGCAGGACTTCTACCTGGCATAACATCAGGTGCCAAATTATAGCTGAAGTAAAGAAACCTGTTGTACTTTATCCTGTGGCTTCTTCACTGTGTCAGATAACCAAGCCCAAAGAATGTGTACATCAGAGGGAATACCTACATGTGTGATCCCAGAAGGCTGACAAAATTGCAGGGCTATGTGGCATCCTCCACGTTTGAGCAACAAGTCAGCTGCATTCGTAGCTAAAATCAGGATTTCATACGTAACACCCTCCCCCCAAAAACAACTTTTCCTTTCATTTAAGAAACAAATCCACTAATTAAAGCAGTTTCCCCATAATTACACTGCATCTTTATATTATGATGTGCCACAATGGTCTAGTGGAGCTAACCATAGCAAAAACATCATATGTTAATCTTATTAACTTTCCCTTCAACCCAAGCCCTAGGCCTCTGCCTAGTCTGTTCTACAATACAATCTGCTAGATTCTTATATACAAATACCAACAGACCATCTGTTTATGCCAAGGAATCTAAAACCTTCCTGTAGAAAATGTCTGAAGTGTCTCAGAGGGTTACAAAGAGAAGCTTTCAAATGCTGACAGGACAGTGAAAAAAAAAAGCAAATTGTTAAAAAAGAATAGAGAAAAATGCTATCCTAGAGTATGTTTAAATACCTCCTCTACCCCAGAAAAACCCCAGAAATCTCCTTTTGCTATACTATTCTTCTGAAGTTTCAGTAGTTGCCAGTTTTGGTTTTTCAACTTCTACTTTTTTTAAGGAAATTTGTCCTTTGCTGGGCTTCCAAAACCTCTTGCTGTTAGATGAGTTTTGGCTTTCAGTAACTAAGAGCAAGCAGGCAGAAGGAAGCAATGCAAATGATCAGAAGTCTAGAAAAGATAAGAACTGAGGTTGGAGAAGGATGAAGATTCTCCTGGTAGATGCACTGCTGTCAGGGGAAAAGAGCTGTACATTTCTATAGTGATTTCAACAGTCCAAGAAATAAGGGATTCAGAACAGTCACCAGGTGGAAGTTTTTATCGTGAAGGATAATGCTAGGATGATGTAGATGAGGGGAGTGTGGAGTCTGAAGTGTTTAGGGCTTGGTTAAGCATCTGTCAGAAATGATACTGAGTTACCTTGCCTTTGGGCAGTTCTGTGGACTTAATGTCTTGTTATATCCCCACAGAAAGACAGTAAATCTGTGGAAAACAAGCAGGAAGTTTTCACATGGAGGAAGAAAAGGAAAAGAATCAGTAAAGGCAGTTTTATGGCACAAGTCAACTAATACTCACAAATTCACATAAGCATCACCCTCCAATTCTACAGTGCAACTGTTTGAATCCTTCTCCTTGCATAGCATAAGAACACTGGAGGAGGCCTGAGAGAGATTTTTCCCAATGGTCTTGCATGCTTTCTCCTGGGGGGTGAAGTTAAGGAAATCTTCCATTTGAACTCCTTTCCTTTAGAGAAAGGTTTTTATTCGATGCTTGCCCTTTTGTGCTAAAGTTACCAAAGCACACTGGCTAATCAGTGGAATGATCAGAAGGTCATCGAGATACCCCAGTGCAGCCCTGAGCATGTCTAAGTTGATGTCTTTGTTCGCCTCACAAAACCAAACAAGAGTAGTTTGTGTGTGGATTAGATATCTGCAGTTCAACCCAGATGATCTCTTTCCCAGTCATGAACTATTCTGCATGTCTTAGGCACTCTTGAGACCTGGGATAAATGGTGGCATGCCCCTCACAGGAGTTGTTCTCTGGGTGCCATAGCTCTCCTTGGGACAGTCCCTGTCTAAGACTGCACCCTTAGTTTGGGCCTTTGTCTCCAGTATCATCTCAAAATACCATGGTCTGAAAAGTATCTTTAGAAGGCAGACTGCTGGTTGTTTTCTGCATGAAAGCAGATCTCTTTGAGATGAATTTTGGGGTTTTATGGATTCTTTTTCACTGCTCCGACTCTTTTATTCATTATAGAAGAAGCAGAGCAAAGGTGAAAAGCTTGCTCATTATCTCTTTCCTCTCTCCTGCTCCAGCCTATCCGGCTGCTGTTATCATTGAAATAGTTATTTTGGACTAGTAGCAATTGCTACCATCGTTGGATCTCAGCAACAGCAAACACTCATTTTGAATAAAGGCAGTGCAGATTGCCTAAGCTGCCCATCACCTAGCACAGCTGCACTACCTGGGACTTCACAGGTCCAACAGTGAAGAAAATAACTTTATCTTCACTACAGACATTGGATAAGTTTAAAATGGTTTTGTGTTAGTTCTAATCAGAGCAGGAAGGTGCTTTATAGAATATTGTCCAAGCATTTGTACAACAGCACTGAACTAGTAGACACTCTGGTTGTTGAGCAATATATTCACACAGCCACAGGCTTAAAACCTTGTCCATGAAGAAATGTTTGAGTGGGACAAGGACATTTCTCTCCTTTCTTCTTCTTTCTAAACCTAAATGAATCTCTGTTACAGGGGATGTGGGGTCACTCTACATTAACATTATGTAATTCTTTCCTTGGCACAGGATTCTTGTGAGCTTTTCTCTAGGAAGGGATCACACCTCCATTTATTGGTATTTGACATTCAGTGTGGGCAATGCCCTCAGGACAAAGGAGTATCTTTGCCCTGGGAAATTCCACTCTGCTTTGCTTGAGACATTTAACGTTGAGCCTCTGTTCTTTCACTTTTCTCAATTTCCTCACACTGGAAAAAGTGCTGGCAACATGCCTGAATGACTGAAGCATCGGAGGGAGTCGTGAGGCACACTGTGGCAGTTCATGCTCAGGCTCATTCTGGATTCCTTCTCATTTCAGGCACTGCCAGTCTCACAAGCACCTCTTCTCACTGCAGTTGCTTTTGTAGCAAAGCTGGCCAAAGCAAATGTGCCCCAGTTGAAGCATCAGACTCCAAACCATCTCAGCTCATGAACCATCAGAGGTCATCTATCAGCATGCTGAGGATGGGCTGAACCTGTTGGCAGAGCAGCAGCAGTTATTTCCTGGAGACCTGCTGAGCCACCAGAGCTGCTGCAGTGGGGAAACAAAAACCGGTGCCTCATGGCACAGCCTCATCACAGCACCCTGAAGCCCATGCCTCATGTCACAGCCCCACCACAGCACTCTGATGCCCAGTATTGGATGGAATAAGGTTTTCTTATGCTTCTTTCTTCTCCCTCTCTAGTACTGCCACCAGTTGCAGCACTAAAACTGAATTTTCATCCCTCCCCTTCCTCACCAGGGGCAGGAATTCCCTAGCTCTCAGGACTGAGAAATGAGGGCCATAATCTTCCACGCATGAACTCCCCAATAGCAGCACACATTCCTCTCAATCTCTCAGACAAATTGCAGGGACATGAGGTCTTTGCCTTCCAAGGGCAGGAAAGAGGACAGTGGTTTGTACTCCTCCTCCTCATTGTTTGAGCCAAACAGATGCAGACAGAGATCCTTTTCAAACATCCCAAACACACAGACATGCAGAGAGCATCAAGGGTTTCAGTATCATCAAAATTTCTGAGTTACAGAGCTGAAGGCTCAGTTGTCACCCACTGCAGATGACAGCAAGGTGCCCTGTTACATCCATGTAAGATAATTCTTAGTTTCATAAATTACAGGATTTTACCTATCAGCACTGCAGATGAGTCTCGCTCTTCAGGGTACAAGTAGTTGACATCCAAATGCTGGAATATGACCAGAAATTGCACATTTGGAGTTCCTTATGAGGCCTGAATTCAGCCAATGCTAATGTACAAGCCTAAAAATATGCTTGGTTACACAGTCCCACTAAGCTATTTTTCTCTTCCTTTTGAAGACACATTGCATCCAGAGCATAGATGGGATATCTGAATGGGATCCATTCAGAATATTCGAGGATCCTTAAACCAAATATTTCCTAACTTTTGGTACACAAACAGAGTAGCTTAAAATATTTATTTCATACTTTCATCTGCTGAATGCAACATAGCTTTAACTATATGCTGATTAGTTTCCTGTGCAAATCAGAAGAGTCTGAGACAGCTAGTAGGTAACCACACACTCATGTCTATTTTGGAGGGTACTTTGGATGCATGTCTGGTAAGAACGGAGACCCACCAGGCAAGTATTTCCATACAGACCCATCCCTGCCTTGCACAGCAGTAATTCTGAAAGGTCAATGTGGGTATCTTGAAGGCTGCAGATTGAAGCAACCCAGTCAGTAAGCTAACAATTAAACAGTGTGATGAATCCAGGCTCCAGCACTTAAATTTGATCCTTGTGCATTTGGCAGTATCAACAGCTCTGTGATCTGCCATATCTAAATTACAGTAATTGAGTAAATTACTGGAAAAAGAAATAATCTGCCTCCCTCATTTGAATCCAGTGGCTTAGCGTGTCCCCACTACCTTCCTGTATGTTTTTCACAGCTCACCCACGTAGACAGACTGGCAGCACTGAGCAGATATTCACACACCTCTCAAATGCTTCATTTTTATTGCACTGTTCAGCTTGCAGCTCCCCAGCCCTTTCATCACCAAAGCAGAACACCCTATTGCTTCTAAAACAAAGTCAGGCAACTCTATGAGCCTTCCATATGGAAACATGAGCCATCAAGGTAAATAAAAGGAATTAAAAAATACTTCATTTTATATTCTAGATGTGGCTTTCATGCTATTATTATTATTTCCACATCTGACCACGATTGTTTTACTGTGTTTTATTAAAACAATAACGCTAATTTTCCTCAATAGGAAGAGAAACGTAAGTGAGATAAAATCAAGTATTCTTAACCATTTCTCTAATTGTAGCTATTAAATACACCAGTTGTAAACTAAGATCCCACTTTGAAATCTGTGCACACATACGCAATATAAAGACAGTACTATTTCAGACAATGTAGACTTAAAATTAGCAGTGTTTGAAATTGGTGCATATGTCAGGATTGTAAAATAAAGATGTGACCCAAGAAGTACTGAGCTCTTCCTCTGCTTATGAACACCTATTACTCAGTAATAGACTGCTCTGTGTAAATACAGTTCATAATATATATATAAAAAGAAAAGAAAATTTTTGTTTAAACATCCTTCTGTCCTGTGTGATCACCCTACAAGTTCTGAAAATACACTTGTTTCCAGCACTGGTGGTTTAACAAGCACAAAAACTTTCAAATTTAACTCCTGTAATTCTTACTTAGTGTTTGCCAGACTGGAGACTGTTCCACAGATGGCAAAGAGCTGCTGAAGTGTTGCAGTCCAAACCTGCAGACAGTTGCTGTAATGCATTCAGTACTTGAAGAAGACACTATACTTCTTTATTCAAAGAGACTCTCAAAATTGATCACCTAAAATTATACTGTGTTTTGCAGCATGTAGTAGAGGTGCTGTCCCTGGAGCCACAGGAATGCAGCGCTGGTGAGACAGCTTTGTGTTCTCCAGAAAAGGGTGTCTGCACCTCCAGACTTCACAGTCAGCCTCAGACTGGACTGGTATTGCTCAGCCATACGCAAACACATGCAACAGTGTGTTGCAATAAATCAGTATCTGCAGAGGCTATTAAAAATTAAAAGCATAAGGCAATTAAAAGGTGGGTGAAATGCTTGACTCCAGGTAGTGGTCTGTGCACACTGAGCACATGTTGGAACGGATCCTGACATACTCATTATCCTATCTGACATGTGATGCCTGCCCCATGAGCAGTAACGAGCTGCTGGTGGCAGCGAGGACAAGAAAGCACTCCACAGGCAGAGCAGCATGCAGGATAAAACTGAGGTTGAGTCCAGAGCTGCAAACAACAGCACACAGGATTAAGCTCAGGTTGAGTCCAGAGCTCCACATCTGCAATATTCTGTACCAGTATGTGCATGACTGTGTAACAAAGGCCATTAAGTCACATAAAAAAAGTACTGGAGGCCCACTGATTATTAGCTTTTGCTTCTGCTTCTATCAGATGTGTGGGCTGCAAGGCAAAAGCATTCTCTGGGTGTCATCACAGCCAGCAAAGATCCACACCATGGGTGAATGATAACCACTGTGATCAGGTTAACCTCAAGTACACTGAGTTTCTCTCAGGGTTTTGACTGGTTGCCAGCTTTGACAGCACAGGCATCATGCATCAGCAGGATCAAATCTGTGCATGTGCCCTGTGACCATCTTGTAACAGATGTTCTCGCAACCACAAGCAGCTCTAGCTCCAACTCGCAGCCACAGCACGTTGTTCTTCATCAGCCTCTCTGTGTGTGCCAAAGCTCTTGCTGTTTCTGACCTCATACGTTATCAGCTGATGGAACTTGACAAAAGAGATACATGCCACCTCCAATGTGATTTGGTGATCATACATCAGAGTGGGATCTAGTCAGTAACAATCTGCCCTTCCCAAGGCACTGAGAATCTTTTATCAGCTGCCCACTGCCCTTAAGCTGTACATCAAGGAGACAAGAGAACTTAATAAATCTGGGAGCCGTTTTAATGAATCAAAGGGAGAGATGAGAGCATCTCTAGTTGTGTGGTTTTTAGAACAATTATGGGATTGAGTCATGCTGCAAATTTGTTGGACCCACTGATGTGGACTAGTAGAGAAGAAAGCACAGTGTGTGAAGCTGCCACTGCCTTGAGTTATTTAGTGTGTTGGCTAACGGGGCACAGGCAGTGATACAGGAACACATGAGTAATTTGAGGAAAATATGGGTGATCCACAGAGTTCCAGCAAGGAGAATGAGTTTAATGTTGGCAATGGAGCAAAGAGGACAAGGGCACCATTTTTGAAAGGTATTAAGGCAGCCTTCCCTTCTTATTTACAGGACTTATAAAAAACTGTGGTGCTTGATGGAGAAGAGAGGGAAGGAGAGGAATGTCTGATGAACTGTATGTTGGAAGGGCAGGGTATGATAAAGACTGCAGCAAGAAAGCATGCCTTCTTAGAGCTGTCTGAGCACAGAGTCTTTCCCTTCGACCGGTGTAGAAGCATGACTATTTCTCTGCTCTGGCTCACAGTGTCCCAGCTATGTTTGGCCAAGAAGTTGATAGACTACAACCATACATCCCCACAAGATCCGTATGAGCAGGGGACAGAGTGAGGCTATGCTAGGAGGCTGGGCGGTGTGACTGTCCCCAGCTGTGGGGAACACTGTGCTCACAGTGTCAATCATCAGAGGCCTGTGTTTGGCTGTGCAGCAGCAAAGCCAAGGAATTCCAAGATTGGGATACTTGTAACATCTAGCACATTCATCTATCATACACCAGATGTATGCACTACATGCACACATTCAGCTAGAAAGTCTTTACTTTACATACACACAGTTTAAATATAATGGATGCAAACACTATCTTTCATGTTGAAGGACTGAGCCAAAAGTTTTACTTTCCCTCCCTTGTTTTATATGGTACATAAAATTGTCCCCTTTTCTTTGCATTCATTACAGCTTTGTCAGCCTCTAAATGCCTAAGAATCATAGAATCATGGAACCATAGAATGGCTTGAGTTAGAAGGGACCTCAAGGATCATCAAGCTCCAACCCCCCTGCCACAGGCAGGGCCACCAACCTCCCCACTTAATACTAGACCAGGCTGCCCAGGGCCCCATCCAACCTGGCCTTGAACACCTCCAGGGATGGGGCATCCACAACCTCTCTGGGCAGCTGTTCCAGCACCTCACCACTCTCATAGTAAAGAACTTCCCCCGATATCCAACCTAAATCTTTCCTGCTTCAGCTTAAAACCATTTCCCCTTGTCCTGCTATTATCTGCGCTTTCAAAGAGTTGATTCCCCTCCTGTTTGTAGGCTCCCTTGAGGTACTAGAAGGCTACAATGAGGCCAGCCTGCAGCCTTCTTTTCTGCAGGCTGAACAAGCCCAGCTCCCTCAGCCTGTCTTTGTAGGGGAGGTGCTCCCCTCTGATCATCTTTGTGGCTCTCCTCTGTGGGCACTCTCTTACAGCTCCCTGTCTTTCTTGTATTGGGGGCTCCAGACCTGGACACAGTACTGCAGATGGGGCCTCGCAAGAGCAGAGAAGAACAATCACTTCCCTGTTCCTGCTGGCCACCCCTCTTTGGGTGGGAAAGAGAGGCTATCTATTTTGCACCTACGTTACAAACCCAAGTTGGAAACAAATACAACTTCAGAAAGTAGTGCATGATATATGCTTGTCCTTGAGCAGTATTTTCCACAACTTTGCTTCAAGAAACTTCCTTGGCATTCTTTTAGGCTATCATTTATTTACCTCAGCTGTGTCTTTGAAGATGAACACATCATTTTGTCAACTATCTTGATGTTTTTACAGTTTTCTGTGTTCAAATCACAAAATGATGGAGTGTTCCCCCACACACACAAAAAAAAACAACAACTGATATTTGTAAGATAATAGTAATTAAAGGGACATGGCAAGCAAAAGTAGGTTAACATACTGAAATATGCTTATTTTGTATCAGTCATAAAACAGTCTTGTGAATTTTCCTTAATTGGTTTTGGTTATGTCAGAGCCTTTAGTTGATTCTCCATCACTTCCAAGAGCCCTGAGGTAACTCACTTCCCAGGGAGAAAATTCTGCCTGACTTTGAAAACTGAACTATTGCTGAATGCAGAGACTCACTGAGCAGATTGGTAGTTCTTTTCAGAAGCAGGAGAGATCCAGGAGGTGATTAGCTTTGTTCTCATTTACAAAGCACCAGTAAGAATTTCTAAAGGGTTTCACAGGCCCTGGGGATAAGGCCAAGAACAAAACAGGACAGCGAAAAGCAAATAGAACACTTCATCAATAAACTACTTAGAGGTGCCACATCAATGGCAAATTAGAAAGAAAAGAAGGCACTCTAATACTTTCACATAGCAAGGGGTCTTATATACTGTTTTTATTCCTACTTGACTTTTTTTAAACAACTGTGCTGCTATCAGACAAGATACACAGTGGGAATGAAGGTAATAGCAACTCACCATAAGAGTATCAGTCTGGTAAGATCTGAAAGGGAGACACGCACAGCTCTGTACCTCTTTCACAATACCGACCTCCGCTAAGGGTTACTACCTTCAGGAACTCAGACCTGAGAGGGACTGGGAAGAGACTGTAGAACAGAGAAAAGGCTGCCAGGAGTTATGTGACCGCTTACCAGAGATGCAGATCTGCTGCTGCCTCAACACCCCCTGCCAGTCTGTGTTCAACAGCAGGCAGTGGGCACTCCAGAGTGCACAGGCTGTGTGCCGCAAGAGAATGCTGGCAATTAGTTTATGTTAAAAATCTCGCTTCAAACAGAAAACACTCTGCATTTTACAAAAGCCTACACAAGCTCAGTTTTCTATGGTGGAGGAAAAAAAATGTGTGGGGGGGGACGGACTAGACAAACTCATTTGCCTCAATTTATGAACTTTTTCTTAAATTAAAAAAAAAAAAAAAGCGAAAAATGGCTTTGACAAAGCTGTGTTTTCAAGTATAAACCAGTTTCAAGCCATCCCACATAGAGCTTGCTCAATCTGAAAGACACTGCAGGGAAGAGAGAGGGAGGAAATTTCACGGCAGCTTAATGCTGTCTCAGGGGGGGCTGCAGCAACCCAGCATCAACATCCTGCTCTCCCTCACCAGTTTGCAAGTGACTCAAAGTGCTCTGGAGTTATACCCCAGTGACAAGAGCAAACCGGGAAATAACAGGAGGAGGTACATCAACTGACTTACTCTTCGGAGAGCAAATGGGTGATGAGTAAACATTTTACATCCATGGAACATTCAGATTTGTAGAGGATTTATGACGTTTTGAGTTACTGTTTCAAGCATGGAGGTCCCCTGGGAGTCCTATTTATGACGCTGGGTGTTCTCTTGCCTCTACCGACAGACAGCTCTGACTAGCAGGCTTTACTGGAAACCCACCTGCTTGCTAACAGTGTTTGGGCTTCTTGTCTGCCTCACAGAGTCTTTGTCAAAACAGCTATGCGTTCAGAAGACGTTCACTTGGTGAGAGGGAAGCATCAGCTGCAGTTCCTCCTGGGTCTTTGTAAATAATGCTAAGAGTTCTTCTCTTGCTCATCAAATTGCTCCAGGGAACCAAATGTATCACTTGCCCCTCCTGCAGAAGGACTTGTTTTTTGATAGGGCAGCCTGATCTTGTAGTTGATAACCCTGTCCACAGCAAGAGTGTTGGAGCTCAAAGATGTTTAAAATCCTTTCCAAAGCTAAGCCATTCCATGGTTCCACAACAGCAATCTTTGTAAAGCTTCCTGGGCACAACACAGATGTACTCAAGCTGTCAGACTGGTAACTCCTTCCTTCATGTGCACACAGCTCCAGCACCCTGCAGAGACATATAATTTGGATCTGGTGCATACACAGCTCCAAACCCAGCGGCTTCTGATGGGATTCTGTAGCACAGGAGCAATTACATATCATAGAGTCCTTAAAGTTGGAAGGGACCCTTAAAGGTCATTGAGTCTGACTCCCCTGCAATGAACAAGGACACCTACAGCTCCGTCAGGTGCTCAGAGCCCTGTTCAGCCTCACCTTGAGTGCCTCCAGAAATGGGGCATCCACCTCCCTGGGCAACCTGTGTCTGTGCCTCACCACCTTAGTGTAAAAACTTTTTCCTTATATCCAGTCTAAATCTCCTTCAGTTTAGTTTGAAACCATTTCCCTTTGTTGTATCACCACAGACTCGTAGAGTCTGTCCTCATTCTTACAGTCTCCCCTTAGATACTGAAAGGCTGCTCTCAGGTGTCCCCGCAGCCTTCTCTTCTCCATGCTGCACAGCCCCAGCTCTCTCAGCCTGTCCTCGTAGAAAAGGTGTTCCATCCCTCCCACAAAAATTTGTGGCCCTCCTCTGGACGCGCTCCAACAGCTCCACGTCTCTGCTGTACCGAGGACTCCACATCTGGATGCAGTGCTCCAGGTGAGGCCTCATAGCACAGAGCAGAGGAGCAGGGTCACCTCCCTCGCCCTGCTGGCCGCGCTGCTCTGGATGCAACCCAGGATACAGCTGGTTCTCAGGGCTGTGAGGGCAGCAAGATTTCCTTGCTTTTAGCAAGGACTGTCACATCCAGACGCACAGGGGAGAGGCCAGATGTAACCCCTGCTGCTGGAGGAGTTGATCCGCACCAGCTCCGACTCTCCCTCGTCGGGATGAGCACACACAGCACACCCGCTGCCCTCCCGTCCCTCAGGCCCCGGGGGGACACGACCACAGCCTCCCTCCACGGCGGTTCTCGGGGCGCTCGGTGACGCCCGCAACCTCCCTCCCTCATCGACCTCATCGCCTCCGGGCTGCGGGCAGAGGGAGGCGGGCGGGCTGCGGCAAAGGGAGCGGCGGCGGTCGGCGCCGCCCCGCCTCGGCCCGCCCTCCCCGCGCGGCACGCCGGGCCGACATGGCCGCTTCCTGCGCCGCCGGGCGCTGCCCCACATTCGGCTGACAGCCGTCCGCCCCGGGGCCGCCCCGCCGCCCGGCATGGAGGAGAGCTCCAGCTGCGAGAGCCTCGGCGCCGGGCGGGCGGTGGCGGCGCGGCCGCCCAGCGGCGATTCCCTCTCCAGGTAACGGCCGCAGCCGCGCCATCGCCCCCCGCGGGCAGCTCCTGCTCCCCGGGGCCGGGCCTGAGGGGCCTCCCGCTGCACGGAGCCGTCGGGGGGCGGGGGGAGAGCGTCGGTGCCGTCGTTCTCCCGCCGTGGTGCTCCGCTGCTGCGCGGGGCTCTGTGCGGCTGAGCCCTGTGCCGTGTTATTAACACGTCGTGGGGTTTGTTGAATCCGTGTCGTTTTGTCCATCCACTGGCAGCTTTAAGAGAGCCTGATTTTTCAGTCTTAACCACTTTTTAATGCTGCGTGGGTGATTTCCGAGAGGAAATTACCTCTGCGAGGCTTCCTGCGTCTCCCAGGGTATCAGAGAGGTGTGGATGCTGTGACTCAGAAGCACATCTTGCTGAGGCTGTGAGGGTGGGGCACAGGGACGTGGTACGATGCCCGGCGGCTGGAGGGGTTCTGCCCCATTCTGGCCGCCTTCTGTGCCCAGGTCAGAGGGCCCTAAGGATCTCTCAGTCCTGCTGGCATGCCTTGGAGGCTGGGTCATACTGGGAACATGCAAGGATAGAGACTGTGCATCCTCCATAGGCTGGCCATCCTTGTGGTGCCTTGTGTGTAGTCTCTGGGGGCTGCCTGTGGGTCCTTCCAAAGTATTCCTGATCCAGGCTGACCAAACCCAGCTCTCCCAGCCCCTCCTTGTGGGGATGGTGGTCCAGCCCCTGCCCTCTCAGTAGTCTCTCCTGAGCTCCCTCCAATGCCTTTAGGGAGATGGAAACTGTATGCAGATCCTAGGAGCACTCTGATGAGTGCTGAGTTGAGGAGGCAATACTTTCCCTGCATCTCCTGGTGTTTCCCCATCCCTTCAGCCCAAGGGGACATTGACTTCTGCTCTGCTGTGCCACCCAGCAGGATCCCCAGACAAGCAGTGCACACTCTGCAGCCAGAGTGCTTCCTTCTCATGTCCTTTGTGACCCCTTACCTTCATTTCACTCTGCTTCATCAAACTCTTCTCTATCTGTTTCCGTAGTTTACTTGCTAGATGCCTAGAGGCCTGTTTTCTCTTCTTCCTCACTTCCCCAGTATACTTCTTTTTCTCCCTCTGTGTCAGCTTGGGCAGCTTGGAGCCATCTGAAGGTCAGTCACTATATGAGAGACTGGGACCTGTGGTTGTGGAAACACAGTTTATCTTGAAGATCCTTACTCAGCAGCATGCCCCATACAGATGGAATCACTGGGAAGTGGAGATGGTAAATCTGTCTCTGCTGAGCATGCACCAGACTGTCCTCCAAGTCGTGAAAAGGCCTTAACTTGAACAGTTTTCTTGCGGTATTAAGAAGGTTATCCAATAACCTTCAGAATTTCAAGGCTCTGCTCCAGCATCTCAAACTTACATAAGTCTGACCAATTTTTTTTTTTGTATGTTCCAAACAAACTACCTTTTTTTCTGGCTGATTATTGGAAATTGATGCACCTTTTTCCTATGCAGTTATTAATTAAAAAAATAAAAAGTTCGTATTGAGTTTGGTACTTTAGTTGAAATGGTTATGGTTAGGGTGAAATTACAAGACAGTAAAATGAGGCTCTTGCAAAGAGAAATGCCTGGTGACCTTCAGAATGTTTTTACCAGCTCTCCCTGCAAATCTGATGGTGCCTGCACACAGTCAATTTTTCTGTGGATGGGACTGTAGATCTTTTGCTCAATTACTAAGTTGACATTTTAGATACGCAGTGCAGTCTGATTCTGTGTGCCAGAACATTGCCTCTGAAGCAAATACACTGAAACATATTTGTATGGACATATTTATTTTCCTCCTTTTCTTATTGTGGTCTGTAAGGTAGGACAGCTTTGATCTGTTTACTTATGACGGCAGCTGTGTGAAGTGTTTGTGCTTAGTGGGTTCTTTTGATTGTTTTTAAAAGTTTACTTTGGGAGGATATGAGGAGTGCAGCAAACTGAGAGGGTGCTTTCATCAGCTTTTGGAATCTGTTTTATTAAAAAGAAACAACAACAACAAATGAGTAGAAAGGCACTCACTCAGATTCACAGTGAGGTGTTAGTGAGTTGTGTTTGAATTGCTATGTGCAAAATTTATAGTACTTGGAAAGGTGCTAGTATTAAATATATCTAGCAGCATGTTCCTTGGATTCTTTCAGCACCTGATGAGAAGTTAAGCACGTTTCATATTTCTAGAGATATTTAAGTTCTGACCCCGCAGTAAGGCACACCTGGTAGAGTTTACCATTAGAAAGGTTGCTCACATGAATGAGCGCCTTAAAAAACATGTATTAGAATGTCTGTCATTCGGCTGTGCAAATGGGATGTGGCAGCGGTGACACTTGACAGTGAAAGTTGCTTTGATATTTCAGTAGACCTGAGTAATGCACAGTACTCGTGCTCCTGGAGTAAGAGATGGGAATAACCATACAAATGTTACCTTTTTTCTGTTCTATCTATAAAAATATTCCATAAAGTTTGAGGCTCACAGTACAGCTGTTTGTATGCTGCAGAAAATCCTCAGCTCTGGGTGGAAATATTGAGTTGGTTTTGTGTGAGGTCATAGCCAAGAGCAGAAGCACCCTTCTCATTGTGCTGATAAAGCCATTCTGCTTCTCCAGTCTGACATGGCTCACCTGATGCTAGCTTTGGATGGCAGAGCACTGGCTTCTGGTTTCCAAAGGACAGTATTTAGGATGGGCTTTCCCCTTGGATCCTGTTCTGTGGAAGACAGGTGATCATGAGCCAACCACTCATAGAAAGGTGCTGTGGCATTCACCTTGCGAGGAGCCTGTGTATGTAGAGTCAGACCAGGAGCAACCACAGGGCAGAAAGGAGAAAGGTAACAGGCTGCTTCTGCGGGTGTCTTTGAGCTGCACTGTGGTTATGTCAGAAGGGCACAGAAGTGCAAGCTTTATTCAGTGGTATGGACTTCTTCTATCTGTAAAAATGGTTTGGGGATTATGGGAGAGTGATAAATACCTTTCCTCTGTGCTAAGTAATACTTTGGAAAGACTCTCTGTGAAATTAATGTTTTTTAGAGGTTTGTTTTTTGTTTTTTTTTTTTCACTTGAAGCTGCATATAGATCTTTGGAATTCCAAGTAACAGCCAGCAGGATTCTGCCATAACTATTCTTTCTGTGAAAGGAAAGTCAGATGTAGCCATGCGTGACTTTAGTAAAGGGCCTGGCTTGAAGAAAAAAGGTGATGTTGAACTGTAGGTGTCTAATTTACATTTCATTAAAGGTGAGATAAGGCATTTTGTTTGTGTTGTGATTACGTGTCTTAGTCTTCAAATAAACAAATCTCTGTGTGCTTCCATAAAATGTTCTCTGAAAAAAATATTAAAGCTCAGTCTGAACAACGGACAAGTAGAACTGCTGGGAGCCTTTCTGTTAGGTTCACTGAAGGTAAATTTGTACTGCCTGTGCAGAAGCATGGAGGTGATTGTACAGGAAGGAAATTGCTGCAGGAGATGTCGGTGATTTTTCAACCTCGGTATAAAATGACAGACAGAGATAAGGCAGTGGGCAGATGTTTCCTGCCAGCGTGACTGTAGCAGTGTTTGATGTTACCACTTTCTGGTTGCTTGTTACCACCTCTCTGCTGGCAGTTATCATCCGCAGAGGTCTTTGGGCACAGTGAATCCTGTGCTCTGCACTTCTGCTGAAGCATATGAAAACAATCATGCTCCTTGTCCTTAGCGTTTGCAGGGATAACTCGGAAAACATAAGCTCTGTGTAAATCAGTGCAGCAAGGTCTGTTGAAGCAATAGCTCCGTGAGGTATGAACTCCTCCGTTCATCTCAAATAAGGTCCTGTCAATACCTGCTCTGATTTAAAGCTGTGTTGAAGAAATTCTTTCCCTACAGAGGAGAGCGATGCTGGAAGGAGTTGGATCTGCAAGCTGTTGGCTGAGGAGGGCTCACTAGCACCACATTGCTACCAGATGTGTGTGATTTGCTGATGGAGTTGTTTTGTGATGAGTCATTGAAGTTAGAGTTTGAAAAGGAAAGGTTTTGCCAGTTCTGGCATTTAGTAAAATGCGAGTAGCTGTCTTTTTCTTCCTGGACTTTGAGAGCACTTCTTGCTTTTGATTTCTTCTATGTGTGCAGCAGGATTTCTCAAGAGTTGTTGCTGCTGAAGACAAGTATGTTGCTTGCTGAGTGTTGATAATGAACTGCTCCTTTGTATCTGAGAAAATTAACACTACACCTAGAAGCAATTAGCAGCTCCAGGCAGGCTCATTACTATTAATTTTAATATGAGTGATGATTTATAACGCTTACTTGCAACTAAGGTCCATTCTGAGGTAGGTTTTTTTGTTTTTTTGTTTTTTTCCTCCAAGTACTGTATATTGTGAAGATAAGGAATAGTTTTGCCATTGCAGAATGAAGAAAGTCTGTTGTTACGGTCAGAGGATTTGGGCAGAAAATTGATAAAATAAAGCTGTGGAGTCTTTTTGGGTGAATGGTATTTGCAGTGCACTTGTGAAGAGAAACTCTGACCCTTGAAGAATATGGGAATTGCTTTTAGTAGCAGTCTTTGGCATCCACATTTCAGTTCCTGCTTCTCTTGGCTTATGAGACCTTCAGTCATACATGTTTCCCTTTTGGGCACACACAGATTCCTTTGTCCAGATTCTAAACATTCAGTAAAAGTGCACACGTTCTTTTTTTTTTTTTTAAGGTATGTTTTCTATTTGAGAATACAAAATACAATTGGCATTCACCTGTTTCTTGTATTCTAATTAATGTTAAATTATTGGTTAGAGGCCTTAGGAGAATTTGGGGTGCCACAGCTCTAGCTGCTGTACAAATACAGAAAGAAGCGTTGGAGAGCCAGGGCTGCTCTATTTTTACCAGTGCCTGGCGGGTCGTTTTACTGAGCTCTTGGACGTGCAGTAGAGTGCTGTGGTTCCTTGCTGAGAGATGGAGCGAAGAGCGAGAAAGTCTAAGAATGAGATGAAAAACTGCTGTGGAGAGATGGGGCCAGATCTGACAGCTGATGAGGAATAGAGAGAGGCTGAGAACACAGCCCTCTGGGGTCCTATCAGGCACTGTCTTTTCTGAAGAGAGATGGTGCTATTATGTTGACTAATAGTCTGTTTGCTAGACAGTTTTGAGTCTTACACATAGTTCCTTAACTACAGGCTATTTACAGCAGGAACGCAATTACAGAGCCTGAATTTTAAGACTTGGGATGACCCAGTGATGTCAGTGACACAATTCCTATGTATTATCTGATTCTCCTCCTGCTCTGACTTCATTTATAGGTTAATACTGACCTTCAACTGTTTAGTTATCTAATTCTTATATTTTAATGGTTGCATTTCTTCTCTTCTTGTCCTTGTTCTTGTCCGAAGGTAAGAACTACCTTTAGAAAGGTCCTAACACCCCTTGAATAGCTCATCAGAATCAGTAGCCAGCAGCTTCTTTTTTGTTAACTCGATGTTTTGTTTTCCTGATGGCCTGCTTTAATGTTTATGTTTTTTCAGGTGGTGTAAAAGAGACCTGATCCATACCCCAAAGAGCTCAAGTTACCTGAAAGCTTAGTTGAGGGGGGGGGAGGGAGAGCAGCAGCCAGCATACATGCCAGAAATGCATGAGAAGCTTTCCAGAGGTTGCCATGATCAGGTGTTACATACAAGGTGTAGTTGTATAAGGGGACGTGAAAAAAAGCGATGCTGTAGTTTGTCCATGGGAAAGCCATTCAACCATAAAGAAGAGGGTGATGGGAAGGTAATGAAGTGCTTTGCTTGTAGAGGTGTTAGGGATAATAACCCAGCAAAGGGAAGGTACAAAAAGGATATTGTCACAGTAATTACCCCATGTCTTCATTTTTAACTGAAAAACATCTGGCTGTTTTATAGCCCCAGTAAGTAGGAGCTAATTGAAGAAAAATTCTGTGAAAGACAACAACAGAAAATCAGTGGAACTTTTCAAGTATTTGTTTTTCCTTTTCCTACCATCTGTAGTTTCCTTTGCCAGACAATGTTCTCACTCAGTAATTTTCCAGTGATTTCAAGGTAGCTCTTTTCCTTGCCTCTGTTGCCTTTCTGCTCCATGAATTCTTTTCAATTGCTTTCTAAGTCTGATGTATTTAATAATGAAAAACTGCTAGTAGTTTTCTAGTCCATAGCCCCTTCAAAATGATACTCTAGTCATCTTGCTAGTGATGTACAAATGCTCCCACTTGACAGACCTAGCCTTTCTGTAGGCTTCTGGCTGTGGCTCCAGATCCACTAACGTTACATCACCCGATGGTTCAGATTTGATCTGGATCAGGTGTGGGTGTGATCATGTTTCTGCTGTCAGAGAGCACAAACTTATGGTGGTTTTTTTCTTCTTTATTCTGGGAAGATGGGCAACATCTGGTTAGAATAAAACAGCAGTTTTATTTGGATTAATTTATTGTGATGTAAAGAGCCTATGTCCTGGTACAAAGTGTTACACTTGAAATCTTGTTCATTGGTGAAAGGGCAACACGTCTTTATATAGCCAAAATTTATTGTTAGTGTAAATGAAATCTTGGAAGTCTAATTGTTATCAGTCTGGATGCAGTTGTTACAGGAAAAAAAAAAAAAAAAAAAAAATCAGTTAAAACTGTAATAGACTCAGGTTTTTAGCTTCAGCTTCAGCCCCTCTTCCTGGTGCTGGGCTTACCCCTCTCCAGCACCTCTGGGTCCCAGGCTGATGGCATTACTCTGGCCTTGGTGGATCTTACACAGCTGTCAGCATCTGGATCCTTTGCCAGGAAGAATGAGGTTCAGGCTGATGGTTTCTTCTTTCCAAAAATTTAACTGGTGGAATGAATATACAACTTATGTTCCTTGATGTATCTTACGTGTCTTACATGACGTGTTTTTTGTGCAAGTTGTTTTAGTTTGTGTTTTTGTTTGTTAGTTTCCCTGGCACAAAAGGCACTAATATGTGCATTACATAATATTTGAACTCCTAAACCACAGCCTCATTCGTACCTCTTGCTTACCTGAGAATAAGAAATTCTTGTTATATTAAGAAGTCCTATTGATTTTGATTGATGCCACTCCTTCTCAAAGAGAAAGATTGCAGGGATGGATAGGACCACACTCATCAGTTATTTCTGCAAAGTCTGCGTGTGGATGAGCTGAAGCCAAGGAGTGAGTTGGTTATGTATGTAACTACAGGAGCTGTCCCACAGAGCTGGACTTAGTGGGAAGTGACTGAAACCTGTGCTACCAGAGATGCTGCCAAAAGATGACTGTCAAAGTCAGCGACTGGGATACCTTTAACAAGTAAAAAACTGATCAGCATCCCTGGTAAAGAAATATGTGGAATCCTCTTCTTCCGTTTTACCCAGGTTGGCTTTTGGAGTAGGCTTCTCTTGAAAATTCAAGCTGTGTTCTTTATTCTAGTAACGGACATTCCACTTCACCGAAAATGTCCCGTTGTGTATTCCACCTTCTGCTTTCATCTCTTGTAAAGAAAGATACAGATCTCCTGGATAAACTTTGTCTCATCTCGCTGCAGACCTTTCTGATGCACATCTGTGCCAGTTTCTGGATTTCTTTTTGTAGACAATGGGAATGAAGTGATTCATCTCAGTTTTATCCCCAGCAACTGCAAGGAGAGCCTACAGTAATTCAAATGTGAACACCTACACAGAACTCCCTCCTCATCGTGCTTACGGGTCAAAAAGTGCGCTGAATTTGGCTTGTTCTCCACTCCAAAAATGGAAGGAGCTATTAACTTATGTTCTTCCTCTTTTCCATGTTAGCTAAATCTGTTGACAGCTGAAAAGAGAGCAGAGATTTATAGCCTGGTTTTCTCATATAGCCACGTTTCCTCATGTATCAGTATACATCTGTCTACTTTGTTCTCCGTTAGTTTCTGTAACCTTTGGACAGTTTTAACTGCATTTGTCAGAGGAGTAGAAGTAATAAGTTATGTCACATTTTACATTTAAGCAAAGGTGGAGATGGCAAGGGTATCCATGTCAGTTTTTCCATTAATGAAAATGCTTGTTTCTTTTTCAACATAAGGAAATACCTTGATGAGAAAGATGTCATGAACATGTGGAAACTTCTCTTGAATCAGACTTCTATCGAGTTGGAGAAATATAGAAATATATAACCTTTTGTCTCCCATTTTTTTGCATTTCCTTCTTTTCCTGTGCTTTCTCTGGTGCCTGCAAAATGCTTTGTTCTGTTGAAAACAAAGCATATACTAACTTCTCTGCCCTGTGACTCTCATTTTCTGGAAACTAGAATAGAATCTAGTTTGGATTCCCTTATCTCCCTAATAGGTACAGAAAACCACCCTGCCCTCAGCAGGGTCAGTGCACTTCATTTCAAATAACTCAGCTGAGCAAAAATAGATGCCCACTGTGACAGAGATTAATCATTTCCTAAGCTTCCTTGACTTGATTTCAGTTGAGTAGTTGGGTACACAGACACCTATAGCATGTACCAGAAGGAGCTGAACCTGTCCAGCCTTGGTTGTTCCTACTCATCAAGTTACTGAAATTTCTGCGTAGTCTGACTTCTGCAAGTCTTAGGAAGAAGTGGCTATGACCAGTGGCTAATCACAGAAGGTAAAAGTACATTTCAGATGCAGTGGAACTGATGTACAGAAAAAAAAACATTAGCATGTAAACTTTTCATGTCTCGTATCATTGTTAGATGTATGACCTTTGTTTTCAATGTGTACCTATGTATGACTAGCCAGGGGGGTGAGCATGCAGAGCACTTCGGCTAATCTGGACTGTAACAGGGGCTGATAGCTGCTGAGCTCTTAGGAAACCAGATTTTTATTTAGAGAATAAATGGGATTGAGTTCTTGGGAAACTTGGACCCAGGTGTTGGTGTAGAACACGGGGATTAGAAGGATTGTAATCTGCAGTGATGCTGGGCTCTCTGAAAATTGTTACAGAATACAGGTGCTCAACATTTATGAAAACCTCCTGTGTTATCTTCGTTCGAATTTCTGGAAATAAACCCCCCAAGTTATTGCATACTTGGTAGTATTTTAGCTTTGTGACTCCACCAGGGACCAATTTCATGCGGAGGCTGTGTGGCTGACAGAATATTGTTGTTTCAAATCCTTTTTTGAGCTGACTCTGGCCAAGCATGCTGTTATAAAGTGTCTTTGGAAGCATATCAAGGTGTTATGCCGCCTCATTTTTGCTGGGTGATGCATGACTCTTCAGATTGCCTGTATTTATATGTTCTTTCCTCCTTTTGATTATTTGCAGTATGGGAACAACTCCTGTCATTGATGAGTAAATTGCTGGTATTTTTAATTCCTGTGGGTGTTTGGTTTATTAGGGTGAGGGGGTTGTGTGGCATGTGTTTGAAAGAAAATCAGAACATTTAACAGTACATTTTTCTTTCTTACTAAGGTGTTTTTTAAACAGGGAGATAAAAAAAAGAATCCAAAGAAGAAACGAGACAGCACGTGAACTGTAGGAAGTATACACGTATTGTTTAAACCAAGCATAATCAGTTCTTAGTTTGTAGATGGAGATAAAGGCACTGCCAAAATAAAAGTAGTAAAATAAATCTGTCTTTTTATCTGTATTTCCTTCTTGTCCTAAGGTGAGTACCTTCTCATGCAGGTATTATTTCTATTTCTTGATTAAGCTAGTATTTCTTAAAAACAAACAAAAAAAATACCCAAAACAACAGCATTTTAAAACAAGCAAACAAAATATTTGAAGACATTGCTGTTTTCTGTTCTTCTGTTTCTCTTTGCTCTCAGACTCTTATTGCTGTAATTGTAGCTTAGCATGAGGCTGTCTGAATTTGTGTCAAGAACTTGGTCATTCTCTACATGCTTGTTTTACTCTGATTTAATATACTTTAAAGGAAGGAGGTGGAAGCTTATATAGTAAATACCATAAATAGCAGAAGTAGTTTTGAATTGTGTTTAGGATTTCCATGACTTTTGTTTGTATTCACATATAGGAGATAGCAACGCTGTCCAGAGCTCTTCTCTGCACAGAATATCCTGAGCTCTGGAATTGGCTTATTCCACTGATAGTCCTGTAGCACCAGGAAATCACAGAATCACAGAATGGTTTGGGCTTCAAGGAACCTTTAAGATCATCCAGTTCCAACCCGCTGCTATAGGCAGGAATACCTCCCACTAGACCAGGTTGTTCACAGCCCCATCCAGCCTGGCCTTCAATGCCTCCAGAGAAGGGGCATCCACAGCCTCACTAGGCAACTTCTTCCAGAGTCTTACCACCCTCACAGTAAATAATTTCTTCTTGATATCTAGTCTAAATCTACCCTCTTCCAATTTAAAGCCATTTTCCCCTCGTTCTGTCACTACCTGCCCTTATAAAAAGTCCCTCTCCAACTTTTCCTGCAGGCCCCATCCGGGTTCTGGAATGATGCTATGAGGTCCCTCTGGAGACTTCTCCAGCCTGAACAACCCCAGCTCTTTAAGCCTGGCCCCATAGGAGAGGTGCTCCAGCCCTCTGATCATCTTTATGGCCCCCTTTGGGCCCGCTCCAACAGCTCTATGTCCTTCTTGAGTTGAGGGCGGTACTCTAGGTGGGCTCTTATAAGAGCAGAGTAGAGGGGCAGAATCACCTACCTCGACCTGCTGGATTTGGGTTCCTGAGTTGCCTTTTTGCTAGTGAATGTCATACTGCATCAGGAGGACTGTGGTTGTGGTTGTGACACTTTTGACCAGTGCTTGAGCTGGTCAAAAGGAGAGCTGTGAGGTGGGATAAAGCCTGAGAGACTGCTGGCTGGATGTCCTGGAGATGTGGAATCCTAAAAGCCTAGAATATCTTGAGTTCAAAGGGACCCACTAGGATCACAGAATCATAATGGTCTGGGTTGAAAAGGATCACAAAGATGAACACTTTCCAATCCCCTGCTATGTGCAGGGTCACCAACCACCAGACCAGGCTGCCCAGAGCCACATCCAGCCTGGCCTTGAATGCCTGCAAGCATGGGGCATCCACAGCCTCCTTGGGCAGCCTGTTCCAGTGTGTCACCACCCTCTGAGTGAAAAACTCCCTCCTAATATCAAACCTAAGAATAGAATAATAGAATAGTCAAAAATTCTGTGTTAGAAGGGGCCCATGAGCTCCATGCCGTTCCCTTGGGCCCTGTCACACAGAGCAGAGCTCAGCGCTGCCCTCCGCTCCCTGTGAGGAGCTGCAGCCACCATCAGGCCTCTCCTCAGCCTGCTCTGCTCTGGACTGAGCAACCACGGACCTCAGCCACTCCTTATCCATCTTGCTCTTTAGGCCCTTCACCATCTCAGTAAATCTACTTTGGATGCTCCCTAATAGTTTTTCGTTCTTCTGATATTGTGGTGCCCAGATGCATTGCTGATCTCCCTGAGGACCTTCTGTCTGTCACTGTGTGGTGTTTCTTCAAGCCTGAATTACTGGAACTTCTCTACCTCAACCATGTTTTCATGACCCAGAAATATTGTTTTCTCAGAGGAGTTCTTGGAGTTCAGTTCTACCCTCAGAACATCTTAGATTTTGAAACAAAGGCTCTGGCTCCTTCTGAACAGCCCCAAAAGTAGAGCAGTAGCCTGCTGTGTAGGAAAGTGCAAGGTCTGGAGCACGGGCCTTGTGAGGAGCGGCTGGAGGAGCTGGGATTGTTCAGTCTGGAGAAAGGAGGCTCAGGATCTCTATAACTACTTGAAGGGAGGTTGCAGTGACCTGGGGGTCAGCCTCTTTTCTCGTGTAACTGGTGATAGCACTAGAGGGAATGGCTTCAGGCTGCCCCAGGAGAGTTTTAGGCTGGACGTTAAGATATACTACTTTTCTGAAAGAGTGGTCCGGCAGTGGAATGGGCTGCCCAGGGAGATGGTGGAGTCACCGACCCTGGAGGTGTTCGAGGACCGTTTGGATTCTGTGTTGAGGGACATATCTTTGCTCTTCAGGAAAGATAGGCAAGGAAGGCAGGGTGGTGATGGTGTGGCTCTCTACGTCAGGGAATGTTTTTACGCTACTGAGATTATGACTGGGGACAATAACGTTGAATCCCTATGGGTAAAGATCGGAGGAAGGGCTGACAAGACAGGCACCCTGGTGGGCGTCTGTTATAGACCTCCAAATCAGGATGAAGAGACAGACAAGGTATTCTATAAGCAGCTGGCGCAAGCTGCACAGTCGCCTGCCCTTGTCCTCATGGGGGACTTTAACTTCCCTGACATATGCTGGGAGTACAGCACAGCACAGAGGAAGCAGTCTAGGAGGTTTCTGGAATGCATAGAGGACAACTTCCTGATACAGCTGGTCAGAGAGCCCACGAGAGGAACTGCCCCACTAGACCTGCTGTTCACAAACAGGGAAGGTTTGGTGGGAGATGTGGAGGTTGGAGGCTGTCTTGGACAGAGTGACCATGAAATGATAGATTTCTCGATTCATGGTGGAGCCTGGAGGGGGAATAGTAAAATTGCTACCTTGGACTTCAGGAGGGCGGACTTTGAATTGTTCAAGGGACTAATAGGGGGAGTCCCCTGGCATTCAGTCTTAGTGAGTAAAGGGGTCCAAGAGAGCTGGTTGCTCTTCAAGAAGGAAGTCTTAAAGGCGCAGGAGCAGGCAGTCCCCCTGAGCTGCAAAATGAGCCGGTGGGGAAGAAGACCGGCGTGGATGAATAGGGAGCTATTCTTGAGGCTCCGGGAGAAAAAAGAGAATCTACCGCCTGTGGAAGGAGGCACAGGCCACTCAGAATGAATACAAGTCGTTAGGATGTGTAGAGGTGAAATCAGAAAGGCAAAAGCCCAGCTTGAATTTAACCTAGCCACTGGGGTGAAAAGGAATAAGAAACTCTTTTATAAATACATTAACAGTAAGAGGAGGACAAAGGAGAATAATCCACTCTTTGCTGGATGAGGCTGGGAATGTGACCACTGAGGATAAGGAAAAGGCGGAGGTTCTGAATGCCTTCTTTACGTCTGTCTTTAAAAGTCAGACCAGTTATCCTCAGGATACCCCTCTCTCTGACCTGGTAATCTCGGCTGGGGAGCACACTAACCCCCCCGTGATTCTGGAGGAAACAGTCAGAGACCTACTGCTCCAACTGGGCTGCCACAAGTCGATGGGGCCAGATGAGATCCACCCGAGAGTGCTGAGAGAACTGGCAGAGGTGAGAGCCGAGCTGCTTTCCATCATCTGTCAGCACTCCTTGTTGACTGGTGAGGTCCCAGAAGGCTGGAGGCTTGCCAATGTGACTCCCATTTTCAAGAAAGGTCGTAAGGAGGATCCGGGGAACTACAGGCCTGTTAGCCTGACCTCGGTGCCAGGGAAGGTTATGGAGCAGATTGTCTTGAGGGAGATCATGCGGCATGTGCAGGGTGACCGGGGGATCAGGCCTAGCCAGCATGGGTTCATGAAGGGCAGGTCCTGTTTGACCAACCTGATCTCCTTCTATGATCTAGTGACCCATCTGGCCGATGAGGGAAAGGCTGTTGATGTGGTCTACCTAGACTTCAGCAAAGCCTTTGACACTGTCTCCCACAGCATTCTCCTGCAGGAGCTGGCAGCCCGAGGCTTGGATGGATACACTCTTGGCTGGGTAAGGAGCTGACTGGAGGGCCGGGCACAGAGGGTGGTGGTGAATGGAGTCAAATCCAGCTGGCGACTGGTCGTGAGTGGTGTTCCCCAGGGGTCGGTGCTGGGGCCTGTCCTCTTCAATATCTTTATTGATGACCTGGATGAGGGCATCGAGTGCACCCTCAGTAAATTCACAGATGACACCAAATTGGCTGGAAGTGTGGATCTGCCTGGGGGTAGCGAGGCCCTACAGAGGGATCTGGACAGGCTGGAGAGCTGGGCTGAAGCCAATAGGATGAGTTTCAACAAGGCCAAATGCCGGGTCCTGCACTTCGGCCACAACAACCCCAGGCGACGCTACAGGCTTGGGGCGGTGTGGCTGGAGGACTGCATAGAGGAAATGGACCTGGGGGTATTGATTGATGCTTGGCTGAACACGAGCGCACAGTGTGCCCAGGTGGCCAAGAAGGCCAATGGCATCCTGGCCTGCATCAGAAACAGTGTTGCAAGCAGGAGCAGAGAGGTGATTGTTCCCCTGTATTCAGCACTGGTGAGGCCGCACCTCGAGTACTGTGTCCAGTTTTGGGCCCCTCACTGCAAGAAAGATATTGAGGCCCTGGAACGTGTTCAAAGGAGGGCAACAAGGCTGGTGAGGGGTCTGGAACACAGGGCTTATGAGGAGAGGCTGAAGGAGCTGGGAATGTTCAGCCTGGAGAAGAGGAGGCTCAGGGGAGACCTCATTGCTCTCTATGACTTCCTGAAGGGAGGTTGCAGTGAGCTGGGGGTCGGCCTCTTCTCTCGTGTCATTAGTGATAGGACCAGGGGGAATGGCTTCAAGCTACGGCAGGGGAGATTCAGGCTGGACATTAGGAAGTATTACTTTTCAGAAAGGGTGGTCAGGCACTGGAATGGACTGCCCAGGGAGGTGGTGGAGTCACCGACCCTGGGGGTGTTCAAGGAAAGGCTGGATGTTGTGTTGAGGGACATGGTTTAGTGGAAGCTATTGGCAATAGGTGAACGGTTGGACTGGGTGATCTTTTAGGTCTTTTCCAACCTTGGTGATTCTATGATTCTATGATTCTATGACATGGTGTAGTGAGAACTATTGGTGATGGGTGGACAGTTGGACTGGATGATCTTGTAGGTCTTTTCCAACCTTGTTGTTTCTTTGATTCTGTAAAGCACAAAAACAAATGGCTGGGAGCACTGTTCTCACAAGCAGTGCTTTGTTGACACTGAGCAGGTTTGGATTTTGAATCCCTCCTTCGCCCTGCGGTCATAACTTATTTTAAATTTATGCAGAGGGTCAGTCCTAGAGAGTGGAAATGCAGAAGTTTGTAAGCACAGACCCAGGTGTGCACAAGCATCTGCAGAAAGTGCATCACATCTCTGCCACAAAGAATAGGGCAGAGACGTAGCTGCTGGACTAGCTTCCTACCTTGTCTCACCTGGAGGAGATGGGCCATCTGCCTTGCCCACCCATCGCTGTTGTCACTGTTAGTGCCACGAGTGAAGTGGTAACTAATTTTGGTCTCTGAAGCTGGTGAAAGAGAGGTACAGTGTCAGTTCCAGCAAAAGTTTAAAAAAACATTATTTCCCTTCTGTTTCCTTTCCTGTAGCTGAGTACCATCCCATACCGGCCTGGAGCTTCTTACAAACCCAACGCCCCTTTTGCTCCTGTTGTGCATACAGATAATTCTGTAGTTATCTTCCACATGCTGATCAGGACATATCGGTTCAGACCTCTGATTGCTGCTGTTCTTCCTGTTTTTACCTTCTGGGGTGTTTGACTCATGAAAGCATGATACTGTGAGCTGCTTGCTGTTACTAATTATGTGCTGCATATTGGTTTGTCTTTGGGTGTTGGCTTTCTATTCCTGGAATCTTGCAAATATTTTAGACAATCAGCCTATTGTTCAGCAAGTGCTCTACACACACTGCAGGCCTTTTGTGAATTTCTGTTAAAAAAAAATAATAAAAGAATGACTAATGGAGCATGAACAGTGCTTGTGACACTGTAATCCATTGTGTAACTTCTGAGAGCAGAATTTGCGTTCCTAGAAAAGCTTGTTCACGGTCAAAACATAGGACATTCTCTTTATGGCTCATGGGAAAACATGTACCATATATTCAGCTGAGGATGCTGCTTTAAGGATCAACTTTAAAAAAAAAAAAAAAAAAAAAGTCATTTTCTTTCCTTGGAACATGAAGTCAGACTGAGACCTGGGTTTGCTTGGCAACAGAAGTCAATCTTTTCCATTCAGGCAAGTGGTGTGGGGGGCTGTTTCAGGTCTGTCACACACATGCACGATGATTTGTTTACTGGAATGGCTTCTTTTTGTTAAGCTCTGACAGCCAACCCTTTTGAATGGCATGTGTATGTTATTGTATTATGTAACTGTCTGCCTCTCCGGAATGCCAGAGGAAGCCTGGCGGTTGGTTCTCTTCTTTCCTGCGAGAATGTATTTGCTTGTGGCTTTCATCTGTCTCTGAGATAGCTTCAGGTCAAGCAGGGTTGAGGTGGGATATTTAAATGTTTAGAACATGAGTTTCATGTAGTTCTTAAGTGTAGCAACTGTGTATCCAGGATGCCTGAAAAACGTGTTCTGTGTATTCTGGGAGGATAGGAGTGCATCTTGTATATGCTGTAGGTAGTTTCTTTTTGTAAGTAAGGTACAGCGAGCCTCTCTCTGTGAAAAAATGAGTCCTTGCTTTCTGGAGATGCTGCTCTTTTCTCCAAATGTGTTGTGGGCTTGTACAGTAGGATTGTACACTAGGATCCTGCTTGCACAGCAGGACTCTTGTCCTGGGACAGACAGAGCGAGAAGACTCTGAAACTTAATTTACAGCTGCAGAGTTTGCTGTGGCTCTGGCAGAGCAGATGCCAGCACAGAATGCCTGGCTCCTGCTGAGGGGCCCCAGGTCAGTCAGACTCCAGCTGTGCTGTAAGCCCTTCCCTGGACAAGGGGGAGCACGGGGCACCTGAGTACCTTAGGATCTGTGTACCAAAAGGACTATAGGGCTGCTTTGCTTCCTTAGAGCTACAGAGAGCTGCTGGAAATGGGAGCCCTGATGTGGGTGACAGCTGGATTTCCCAGGCCAGATCAGACAGTACCAGCTAGGACAAAGTGATATTCACGGGAAACAAACATTGTTTGTCTCCTGTTGCTCTGATGTGACCCAAAAGGTTTTTCAGTATTTCTCTGAAAGAAGCACGAGCGTTGGAAGTATTGAAGAGAGAAAATTGCCAGCTTGAATTTTGGAAGTGCACAGAGCGCTGAATAGATCTGTGTAATTATGCTGTATAAAAAGTGTGTCCAAGTACTACAGGTGCTCCTACTTATGGTCTTGCTGTAAATCTGAGCCTTTTGGATCCTGTTCTCTAGGCATTCAAAGCTTCCAAATGAAATTGTATTTTGCCAGTAGTCAATGTTAATTTGCAGTTTCCACCTTGATTAATTTTTAGGAATGTACATAATAAGAAAGTTTTACAAAAACAGGAAGAGAGGAAATGGAAATTTGCACTCTGTAGGGCTTTTCTCATTTATGACCTTTACAGCTCAAACTGTATTGCACAGTGGTGCGTTTTATCACCTGTTTTCCATGTCATTTCAGTGAGTATTGAAACAAAATATACTGTTTGATAGAGAAGAAATTGTATGAGCAGCTGATGCCAATTAGCATCTGAGTAATTGGCACACCTTTGCAAGCAAAAAAGCAGCTACTTATAGTGGCAGGGAAGGAATATTTCTAAAGAAGGTGCTGGAGAGCTGACTTGATTATCTGCAAGTGCATTTCAGTTGTGTTACTTATAGGAGTGAGCCAGGTTAGTATTTTCAGACACTGATGTAAATAAGTAAATAAAATAAAAATCAAACAAAAAAAAGCCACCCCAAAAGTTCCAGAGCCGATGCATACAGTATTAAATGAGAATGCCATGTTTTCCAGAGATGAATTTTCCTTCTGTCTCAGCAGGTTTTCCAAGAGTTGAACTCATACACAGGTTCTCAGTCTTAGATTTAGGATAAGAACTTTAGGAACCTGTATTAACTGTGTAAAAAATGAACTGTGGGTAGATTTTTGGAGAGTTGCTGCTCAGTCCCTTTTTGCACAGGATTTTTTCTTGTCTTTAGGAAGATCTGTTTACATGGAATTTTGATGTTCTTGCTGAACAAAGAGAGACAGGCTTCCTAAGACACTTTCTTGGAAATAGCGTTCTCAGCAGTTACAGAGAGGGAAGGTTCATCTGAATCATGGTAATATTGTGACCCTTTCTTAGTGTTTTGCCAGAAGTTGTGTGCAGTTTTGGTTTGTAAGTGAAATTGGCTGTCCTACTTTTCTTCTTGGGTAACACGAGCTGGGAGAAGATGCTGTCCTTAAGCTTGGCTTTGGATTTTCACTCTGGTTCTGACATCTCCATGCTTGCCTCCTACCCAACCTGAATTCTCTGGGGCTGCTCTTGGATCCTCATGTGGTCAAATTGCTGTATATGTGTTTTTTCTTCTGTGAAAAGTTGTTGCTTATCTGCTCTAGGAAAGCAGTAACTGCGTATTCACACTTACATAACAGCAAAGACAATAGCAACAAGTTTTTATTTATTTTCCTTTATGTTTTATACACCATGTTACTTGAATTAAAATGGTTAGAGGGCAGAGATTGCCTCAGATGACTCTGGCTGTTTGATGATACTTTTTGAAGTGACCTCAGACTTCACCACTGCTTTCTCCTGCAAAATTTCCCTGCATCTTCGTAGTGTAACAGGATAAGTTTGTGTGTCTCAGACACTTCTGCTTGTAGTTTCTTTACATCTTTGTTGATGGTTAAAGCGAGGCATGCTGGCATTCCTTCAGTTCTGCTTTGGAGGCTGCAATACCTTTCAGTTGCCTGAACAAGAATCACCAGAGGGCATCTGTCTGAGTTATGCTTGAGAACCACCTGGCATGTTGTGGGTTGGTCCTAATAATAACAATGAAAGCTTTATCAAGAGTTGAGTCATTATGCTTGTTTTCCATTTTAATTCTCATATTAGTTGCATGTATGTATTCCGTATAGCCAAGGGGTTAATGCTGCGTGCAGACACTGTATGAGACAATTGTACTGACAGATCTCATTTAGGCTCATTTATCATTCAGAATCTGGCCATAAAAATACATTTAAACAATAATTACTAAGTTGAAAGACGTGTATCAGTGCTAATTGCATCCTAACCCTGTTTTCTGCTTCTGCTTGGGGAGCAAAGAAGGAGAAATGAGAATAGCAGCAACAGGCGCAAGTTACTTTTCCGTGGAGTTTTTCTGTTGTAAGGGTCTGTTGTGACAATTAGCGTAGACATCAGGATGCTGATCAGGTGCTGTGGAGCTGCCTGTGCAGCATGGGAAGAGAACTGCTCCTGGGGTGCCTATTCTTCACAGGTCAGCTCTGAAGCACCTGTGTTCTGTCTCTTTCCTGGAGGGAGAATTTAAAGTATTTTGTGAACTTTAATAAATGCTGTTTCCTAGAACCTTAGTGAGGTTCAGAGATGATAATAATTTAGAATGAATCATAGAATAAGTCATAGAAATGCTTGGGTTGGAAGGGACCTCAAAGATCATCCAGTATGGGGCCATGCAATCCAGTTCTAATCCATGGGCTGGTTGCCGCCCACCAGCTCAGGCTTCCCGGGCCCCATCCAGGCTGGCCTTGAGCACCTCCAGGGATGGGGCACTCACACATCCCTGGATAGCCTGTGGCAGGGCCTCTCTGCCCTCTCAGTGAAATATTTCCCCCTAACATCTAACCTAAATCTCCCCACTTTCAGTTTAAAACCATTCCCCCTTATCCTGTCATTATCTACTGAGTTGCATTAAACCAGACTTTAAGCTGGAAGTCATGGGCACAGCTCCAGTGATTTCTAGCCCTTGCTGAATTCACACCACACATACCTGCGTTCTCAAATGTTTGTAACCAAAGTCAGCAGCAGCATTTGACCATTATTCTTGTGCTGTTATACAGGTTTGCCCTGTACTGCCTTACTTCTGAAAGTCAGGTGTTAGGGGTATCTCTTAGAGGGGTCCTCAGCACCTTAGACTAGCATCAGTACTACCCCATCCTACTTCTGAAAAGACTTAGGAGATAGCTCTAACTTTGCATTGGAGGAAGCTGGGTTAATATGGAGAAACTGCAGTGGCAGCAAGATTTGCACCGGGTGCAGAAGAGCGGGTGGCAAATATGGAGGGAGCTCTGCTCCTTGCGTGGCAGCCCCAGCACGCTCTCCTTCCCCCACCCCACAGACATATGAAACTGCATGGCTTGAAGGTCTTCCTTTTTGCTTTGACAGTAGGGAGAGCTCTTTGTTTATTAAACCACTGAAACTAAAAAAACTTCTTGTGTGCCTGCAGGAACATCAGGTTAATCACTTGGCTGAGCTGTGGAACTGGAGCCATGCAAGCTGCCTGTGCGTGGCAGGAGGGAGTGGTGAGGCAGCAGCAGCAGTTCAGTACCCCACACCTTCCTCCACCACAGTTCCCTGTGAGTGACCAATGAGCACAGAGGTAGCCAGCCTAACAAGTGCAACCTGTGCGTGCTGAGTGCTATTGCTCACTTGTGCAGGCAGCACCTCCCAGAGCTGTCCCTGGTGTCACAGGAGGTGACATTGCTGTTGGTGGCTGCCACAGGAACACAGCAGCTGGGAGCCTCTGAAAATTCCCTTCTAAAATGTAAACTCACTCAAAACCAGGCATGATTGACAAACACAAAACACTTAGACAGTTGTCTGTTGTTTTTGGTTTTTTTTTTTTTTTTTCCCTGCACAAAGCAGTTGGCTCCTCAGCCTGCTGAAGTAAAATTAATTAACAATTTCATAACAAATTTTGGTCTATTATGGTTAGATAATCACTGCTTGTTTATTTGGTAAAGGCTGGGGATGCAGGAGGGCAGACAAGTTGTGCAAGCAGAAACAACTGATGGATTTTGACTCTCTGTCACTGCTTTCCCTATATGGGAGAAGTGATGAACAGGTTAGGTGAGCAGGCTGCAGGGATTGCCTGGGTATAGCTTGTCCTAGCTTGGGGGCACAGGGAGAGAATACCACTACTCATGAAAGACCTTTCCAGCTCATTTTCTGTAATGAAAGGACATGAAATTCTTGATGCAAATGCTTTTATTACTGTTCTTGTGCTCAATCATTTAGTGCTGGTCAGTAAATACGCTGCTCTGCACAGTGCAAACAAATGCCTTCTCCGTGCAGGCCATGAGCTTAGATTAGCTGTCAGTACATCCCTTGCTTTGCTGTTTACATTTGTGCTAAATGGCTTCTCAACGCTGAGCTGTGTCACTGATCTTAAATGCATTTAAATACACCAAGAGGTTTCTGCTGAAGCTTTAGTTGCCCCAACTGGAGCTGACTTTGTGGGACTGAGGCAGAGCTGCTGACTCCCAGCTGAAAACTGTTAGTGCCATCCCCACATGGGCTGCAGCACAGTAAGGTGGTGCTGCTCTGTGGAATGATTAGATGGGGAGATTTTAACACAACTTTAAACCTCAATCAGTTATACAGTTGCAAAGATCAGGGTGAACGCTTGGAAGGTAAAGACTGAAGGGGAGCAGACTGAAATGAGTTTTGAGGGAGTGCATCCAGGGCTCTGAGCTGGTTTAAGTAAAGCAGTGTAATGATGTGGTTTAGGGCTAAGCCTCATTCAGCATGCCTGCGGGCAGCTGCACGCAGAAGAGTTTTCAACCCTCCTCATCATCTCCAGATACAGATTCCCTTCTTCTCCTGTGCACTGCCTCTGTTTTATGTGGCCATGTAATGAATCCAGTCAGCCCTGTGATCCGGCAGAAGACTTTCTTTGTGTTTAGCGATCGTTTGCTGCCCCTGCAGATCAACAAATCAAACCACACATCCTGATGTTCACAATGGGAATGCATGGCAGCGGAGTGCAGCCCGTGTCAAGGAGAGGAGGAAAAGAGTAGGAGCATGACCAGCACTTGGCAGCAGTGCAGTTCTACCATTTTGGTTGTGATGTGGAACCGTTTGCACATCCTGTGTATCTGAGTGGCTTTGCTGAGTTGGTTCTTGTTACTTCAGTGTGGAATTATTTTCTGTCTGTGCCTCTGAAAAGTAACATCGTGGTAAACTCAAAGAGTTAAGTGTGTTGGAAGCAGAACGGTTAGCTGGTGAACTGTGTACAATAAATGCATTCAGTGGAATCGTGCTATTCAGTTGGCACAATGGTATCATTTATTTAGATGGTTTTTTACGGTTCCCAAAACTTCAGTTTCAAAGTTTCTGCATCACAGAATTAAGAAAGTTGCCAGTGCTCCTTAATCCTTGGACAGAGAGTCAATCCCAGCAAGAGCCCAACTTTACCATAGTACCTCATGTTTTTAACACTGCCTGCCTAACGCTTTGCCAAACCTCAAAGAATAGAAATAAAACTGGAACATTCTGGCCTATCAATGGCTGTTTACCAGCAGTTAAGCAGCAAAACAATTTTCAGACAATTAACGGATCTCCAGGCTCTTTGGAAGCTCAGATAAAGCTGTTTGAAGGTTGTCAAATGACTAATTAATACAACTAATAACGTAATGCTCCAGTGGGTTTTTTGCCTTGGTCAGGTAGCTGCTCTTTAAGGGTGTTGTATCACCCAGCTGAAACCTTTCTGGAGTCACTGAGAGTGTGGGAACGAGCTGCTCCAGGTGGCGTTTGCTGTTGTGCCATGGCAGAACATTGCTCCACAGAGGTCCTTCTTTTGCAGTCCCGTAGGGCTTTAGAAGCATTATTATCAAATGCTAATTTCAAGCAATTACGAATCTAGAAAAGCTTGCAGCATGAAAATGTCATAAAATAAGCTTATTTTAATTGCTTACAGCTGTCCTAGAAAAACCGGGTCGAAAAAATGATAGCTGTTTTGCTTTGTTTTCAGCAAATCACACTTTGTATCACCAGAGAGGTATGCTGGGGGCTCTTCTTCGTCCTCCTGGGGCTGTGCTTATACCTGAAAGAGGAAAGTTCCGTGTGGTGGAAAAAGGTTTCTATTCTGAATTCATTCCACCATTGTAAAGCTGCGGTTGGAGTTGTGCTGGCTTGCATTCAGAATCCTGTCTGTTTTCATCAAGTTGCAGTGCGCTAATTTCTCCCATCTGAAAGCCTGAAATGGAGCCCCTTCGTTTCACTGATTTAGGATTCAATCAGGTTTGCGTTCATGACAGTGTTGGCTCGGTCTGAGCTGTGATCTGTAATGAATTGTGTGTGCTTTTGTGATCCGCAGTAATGGAAGGCAGAACAGGTTCTCTGAAACCACTGCTGAGGACTAAATAACTGAGAATGGAAAGGGTGGAAACCAGGGAAAATTGCCTGATACAGCTGCAAGTGAGTGGCCTTACTTGTCGGCTCTGAGCAGTCCTGAGCACCATTTTGATAGCGTTGTGTTTCTCTTTTCAGTGCTTCCACTTCTCAGTCGGACCATTCTGCTCATACAAAATCTGCTTCTCTTGTATCATCAGACTCGGTCTCCACCTCAGCAGACAACTTTTCTCCAGATTTAAGGGTATGTATGCTTTGTCTGAACAAAAGAAAAAATCTGTATCTATCCACCTATCTGTATGTGTTGTGGTCTCCATCAGTGACCATTTCTTGCTCCTCTGAGTTTGGATAGAGTAAAATGATTCTAGCTTTCAGGTTAATGCCAAATTTTATGTAGCCAAAGCATGAAAGGTCCCAAAGTCAAACAAGTGAAATAGAAATTGAACTTTAATCTCTACCATATTATTTCCTTCTTTATAAAGTTGTTTAATCTTCAAAAAGCTGACTCTGCAACCTACATTTGGAGATGAATTTTCAAAGGAACTCATTTTTCTTTTAAGTGCTTTAAGTAAGTGAAGATCCTCAACCAGCCAGTTGTATAATCATATTTTTTCCACTGGTGTGTATTTGAGATGTTCTCTTTTGAAAACTCCTCCTTGTTTGTAAACAGGGAGTCCTTGGAAGTATCTTCTTTCAGAGAAAGATTGTTATCTTCAAGCTGCTAAAATAGTCTTCTGTTACAGTAAGTGGCTCTCACATAAAAGTCCCAGACAAGGCTCTTTTAAGTCTGTTATTGATTTGTTAATGTCAAATCCAAAGCTTGAGTTTAGCTCAGAAGAGTTTTAAGAACTAAACTATCTGTACATTCCCTTGTGAAACCAAGAGGTTTGCTGATATTCCTCACCTTTGCAAAAAAGTCTCTGACTGTAAAAGCAGTGGTGCTGGTACGTTCTGGTAATGACTTCTAGCATTTCTCAGCTGTGGTTGAGCAGCTCTGTGAAATCTGAATGCCATAAAATCGCATGAAAACACCTAACACAAAACCAATTCCTTTCTTTGATGTTTGTTTTGCCCTGTGAGTAGTTACAATAATAGAAAGTTCACCTGTTCAAAGGTGGCAAGGACTTTGATGTTTCCTTTTTAAAAGAGTTTTACTAGCCAGTATTAGGCAGAAATTTGTAAAAGAATCAGTAGATTATGTGTAAATGTTAGTTCACAGTTTTTACCTATGGTTAAAAGGGGTAATCCTCAGAAATTGTTGGGGTAAAGTGTTCTGTAGCAGCTCTGAAGCTTTTCCTCTGAAGCTGAGGTGGTTTTCTCCAGCACATAGCAGAGGTTTTAGCTGAGATGAAGCAATTAATTGGTATAAATAGATATGATTGCAAGCAGTGCCACACTTGTGATTGTGTATATAATGTCATATATAAATTTTACATTGCCTTATTTTCTTCCCTCTTTTTATTTTAACTTGTACGTAACTGGGATTTGTTTTACAGTTCTGATGCTCAGATCAACTGCTGCTTTGCAGGTTCTTTTGCACTGGAGGATTACCTACACATACAGAGAACCAAGCAGTATTTTTTTTCTAGATTCAAGGTTGTCTTTGCTTTGTGATGGTTTACGTGGCTCAACATGTCCTCCTTGTAACTCCAGATGTGTCTTCTCATCTCCTTTCTTTTTGTCACTGCGGCTGCGTGAAATCCCTATTAGACAAGGATTCCTGTCAAATGCTGTTTGCAGAGGAATGTTCATTTAGCACAATACGTTTTTCAGTCAGAAGATGCATATGTATTGTTTGTGGAGGTCATTAGAAATCCCTCCTTCCTTGCTGTGCCACAGTTCTCATAATTTGCAGGATGGTTTCTTCACAGCTTGCCCTTCAAAATAAAAAAATATTAAGCAACCTACATTTCTACTGTGGTTGGAAGAAGTACTGTTCACCTTTCATTTTAGAATAGTGTTTAAGGAGAGGTGGTGAAAGCAGAGAACCGTTTTTCTAGAATAAAGATGCTTGAAGCCAAGTGTAGCACGTGCCTGTGCTGGCAGAGTGCTTCCTCCTGTTAACCTGCATCAGCAGTGCTGTGCAGCACCAGCATTGCCTCCTGTGCTCCCCCTACAGCTTGCTGCTGCTGAGGTGCTGTGAGTGGCTGCAACGCAGTCGGGTGGAAGCACAAAGCTGGATCTTGCATTTGCACTCAGTGGCTGCTTGTCGATGCTACACAGGCCTGCAGAGCATTGATTCCCATGGTCCTGCTGTAGGAAGTACAGCAGTGAGAAAAGTGGCATTTCCATTAGTACAAACTGCCTTTCTCCCTCCTACAGGAATGTAAGCAGTAACTGTTTGTCTCCTTGTGGTTTGCAGCTGGCGAAGAAGTTTGGGTCTGTCCCCTTCCAGTGGGCAGCCTCTTATTTTGGTATTGTCACAACGGGTGCAGTCCCTTAGCCTAAAATCAGTGTCAGTGCTTGTGTGTCTGTGCTGGGCTCATTCCTGGGGCCTGGTGTCTGCCCCTCAGTGAGATGAGCTGGGAACGGGAGATTTATTTTGTGGTGATCAGCAAAACCAGTTTCTTTCAGCTCTCGTGGAGAACGAACACACTCTCTCTGGGTTCATCACTCTTTGTCCAATTTCTTCTGAATTAACATCTCCGTCCTCTGAAAATTCCACAGTTTTTTTTTTAAAGCCAGTGCACCGAGAAGTTTTTTAAGGTCGTGGTTGCTCTTACACTTTTCTTTCACCCTTTTGATACTGCAGATGATGCTGTACCATTAACGGATACAGCAACGCGTTCTGTGCTAACTGTTGTATGCGAGACAAGTGCCTGCGCTACACAGTGTTCTCACAGGAAGGGCTTGCATCAGTTAGCTTTAAGAGGCTGAAAATAAGCATTTCAAGATTTTGAAGTGGATCTGCCAATTGTAGGATTATGCTCTTGATGTGTATTTAAATTTTCCCCTCTAGAATGAATTGCAGCGATCCGTCATCACTCCTACCTCAACTCGGTTCCTGCCTCTGCGTGTGCATCAACTCAAATTTAGGAATTAAATTTCTGTGGTGATGGAAAAACACTTTGTGATAGCTACAATTAGCACTCTCTTCTTCTGTGGGGAATTTTTAGAAGAAAAGTAGGCGTTCGTCAGGGGGAGGGAATGAGGGAAGGACCCATATCATTTCTTGCAGTCTGTGCCTGCAGATTTCTTTTGGAGTGCAATTAACACTCAGTGTGTGTGCGTGCATGTGTGTAATGAGGTAAATGAGACAACCACTGGGGATTCCTACTAAATGCATGTGCAGTATTTTTCCTAAATGTTTCTCCAAAGTATTTCATAATAACTTTTATGAAGTCTTATTGTTTTTATTTTTTGGTGGGTTTTTTTGTTTTTGTTTTTTCTCAAATGTATATTGAGCATTTCAGTAACTGGAGCTAAGATTAAATTGTCTTTCCATTACAATTTCTGGAATTTTCACTTCATAAACTATCTCTAAATAAGAGTTGGCTGCTTCAGTTGGCTGTACAAAAAGTGAAAACTTAAAGAGTACCACCCTCCACCCGCCAAGTGTCCCTAAACACTGTTAGGTTCTACGCCCCTACTGCCCCATCCCTTTCTGATCTCAGGTCTGAAACTGTTTAGAATTGATTTGGGGGAGGCAGTTTTTCAGGGAACTTTCAGCAAATACACCACCGTATGTTTTAACCGTATGTTTTAATAAGTTATAGATCAGGCAAGAACACAATTGAGCAGTAGTGATTGGATGTGAAAATGAGCTGGAAATTCATAGATAGTCTGTAAATTGGAATGAGATTTTAAAAGCACCTTATAGAGCCAACATTGCCAAAGGTATGTAAGTGTGTCTTACAGATCTGGGAACGTGGTGATTATTAAGGTACAATGGATTTCTTGCTCATAAGTCTTATAGATGTTGTTTTCTCCTATGCTATGGGCAGATCAGCCTGTGCAGTTTATTGTGCTTCTCTTAAGCTTTGTTGCTAACCCTCTAGCTTTTATCATTTGGGACTTTCATTTTGAGTTTGGCTGTTGATTTATAGGATAATGCCTGAAGTTTACCATATTCATACCATATTCAAAGCTTTGGAATAAACCTCATAAAAGGGCTGGATCCCTTCCATCCCCAGATGGAAAGAAATGCATGAGGCCAGCGGAGTCTGCTGTCGCACTTCCTTATGAATGATACCTTTGCCTGAAGGTTAAAGGTTGATTGTGCTTAGTTTTGGGTTGTATACAGTAACAACCTGACCCAGAATGTAGAAATCCATGGTATTGGCTTTTTGTTGCTTCTTGTCTGTGCTGTGGACAGAGGAAGATCTGTTAGCAAACCTCCAGCATGGCAAACAGATATGTCACCTGCTTAGTTGCACAGCCTTCAGAAAAAAGTAGTTCTCATCTTTGTTTTTGCCATTACTGTGTGGTACCACTAAGCTATTCTTCTCTTTGAGGGTGACATTGAGATTCACAATTCCTGATATTCCTCTGCGATCCAGAAAAACATTGTGTAAGCACATGTCCCCTTCTCTGTGATTGTTTGCTCCATCCACAGTAATAATTTTCTTCTTTAGTGTAAGAGGAATCAGTGGTTTTGCAATAGGCTTATAAATACGATACAAAAACATTATTGTGGCATGCCCAAGACTCAAAGGTTGGGAAAGGGAGAAGAGAGGGGAGGGGAGGGGAGGGGAGGGGAGGGGAGGGGAGGGGAGGAGGAGGGGAGGAGGAGAGGGAGGAGAGGAGAGGAGAGGAGAGGAGAGGAGAGGAGAGGAGAGGAGAGGAGAGGAGAGGAGAGGAGAGGAGAGGAGAGGAGAGGAGAGGAGAGGAGAGGAGAGGAGAGGAGAGGAGAGGAGAGGAGAGGAGAGGAGAGGAGAGGAGAGGAGAGGAGAGGAGAGGAGAGGAGAGGAGAGGAGAGGAGAGGAGAGGAGAGGAGAGACGATGCTTGCATAATGTTCATTTGTCATCCATTGCGTGCTTTGTTGAAGACTTAGGCAAGCCTTTGTGGTTTGTTTTCTAAGATACATAACTGAGGCATGACAGAAGATATATGAAGTAGTTTTCTTCCAAGAGAGTAAATGGATGCCCGTGTTGTCTTCGATAGGTTTCCAGAATTAAGTTCTTTTGAGCTAGTCTGCATTCAAGCTAGTCAACCACAATTCCTTTGTAGTCAATGGAAAGAAAGACGTTGTTTACAATGTGATTTATCTTGGCTTTAAGGAAATGTACTCACTAGGTGAGAACATCATGTAGCTAAGCTATAGAAGCTCTTGTTGTAGGATGTTGCAAAGGGAGTTTAGCTTTGCTCCTTTAGGTGTAGTTTTGTCTCATTTGAAAACTGCCTGTGTCTCCTCCAGTTATGAAGACAGTTCAGAATAACTTGTCCAGATGTAAAGCTTAAAAATTCAAGTAAATCCTGTCTCTCAGGCCGTGTTGGGCAAGATTAACCAAAATGCCAGTTACTGACTTTGCCACCTTTGTGTTACTTTATTCCAGCTTTAGTGCAAAATGTCTTAGTCTGGCTTTATGTAGAGCATGCACGTTAGTAGAAAAACATATTGAAGAAAGATGTGTTCTTTTTTTCCCCCATCTTTTGCTGTAAATCACTAAAACTAGCCTCAGTGAGCTTTTCCATTGCTATCTCCCTGCCAATGCAGGAAGTGTCAGGCTTTGGTTATGTGTAACACATGTTCAATAAGAGCTGGGTTTAGAGAGAGGCATAACTTCTTAAGCTTTAAGTATTCATGTTAGCTGTCTTTTTACTTTTGCTTTTAAGGGGCTTTTTGCTTAGTGCATAGTGCTAGCTTTGAAGCACTAAATCATGGAAAAGCCTCTGCCTAAGCACCTTCAGGGTTGTCCAAGACCCTGCCACTCTGTCCCATCCCTTGCTGAGCAGATGTGTGGGGATAAGCTCTCCTGTTACAGACTGGCCCTCGACTCTGTGCGTGGGACTGCCCATAAGAAGACTAGCTTATAGGAAATGTGGAGATGTCTCCTGTGATGTGAGCTGTTCTTCCCAGTGCACTGGACTGTGACTATATTAAATTACAGACCGTGTTGCCTAAGCCACCAGATGGCGAAGATAATTGACCTGTGGTCACAAAAGACTTGGCTAGATGCAAACAGCAGTGAAATTAAATAAACAGAATGTCTTTTTACTGTCGGTCTGGGAAGACCTGACTATGTGTGTTTCTCACTGTCACCACTTTGGACTCTGTTGTTATCTCACTCAGAGCATTGCTGTGGATGTCCAGGAGTGGAAGCTTCATGGGCAGAAAGAAACCTTGCTGTGTGTATGAATGTAGTGTGCCTGCAGCCCCCTCGCATGCATGGCTGAGCTCAGAGCCAAATCCAAGAGTGGTTGAAACTTCACAATGTTGAAGGGATCAAGCAGAGGGACTTAAAGTATCTGAGAAGTAGGAAAATCTTATGGAGAACAACTTCATGTTGAAAGCCTGATTTTTGGCTATGCTAATTGCGTGTGTGCATCTGTGGGAAATGAGTTTCCTTTCTTTGCTGGAGCATTAAGCTGTGGGTGCACAAAGGCACAAACGTTCTGGAGCATGAATAACACTCTTGTCCATAAGCATGGTCATTCCAGGACAGCCCAGTGAGTGGCTGGAATTTAGCCCCTGCCATTAACTTGTTTTTCCAGGACTTCAGTTTCTAGGACTGTAAATACTACGTATTTCATGAGAACTGCAATTATTTTTCATTTCAAACTGGAAAGTCTTGTCCCTCCCCACCTCTCTGTAGTAAGGCCTTTTTTGCACCTCCCCCTTTCAAGGAAGCAGAAACAGAGTAGCCAAGCTCTGGGTTGCAAAATATTGATTTCATGCAAATGAGATGGGGAAGAAAAGCCAGAAGCAGTCAGTTTTCTGTCTCCTTTAAGCAGAAATAATACTCCCTAAGTGCTCTTCTACTTAAAAGAGAGCAAAGACAGCAATCACTGCTAATTTTTATTTTATAGAGGTACCTGGATGTTTGAATATGAAGTGATGTGCAGTGAAGGAAATCTCTGGAAGCATTTATTATTGCCTTCAATTAGGAATTGAAAATAAGAAGAAAAAGCAAATGGCCTTCAGATGTTACTGTAACATTTTCAGCTTTTCCTAACCAACTGCCATATTTCTCCTAGCTACAAAGTGCAAGAGTTCTCCTTTTGCTGATTAAAACTGGGTAAGAGTTATTCGTATTCTTACAGTTTTGTGTACTGAAGCAGGAATCTGACAGGAATGAACAAGCACGGTATTTAAAAGGAGCAGTCGGATACGAGACTTCATGAGGCACTTGCCAAGATTTTTCTGTGTATGTTTGTGTACTGAACAAAGCATCTCCCTTCTCCTCGGTGTGCTTGTTTATTGACTGTAAATATATAATTATTTATACCTCGATTCCTTATCTGACATAACAATCGTTTCCTAATTGAAATTCTTGGTAACAGAGACACTTTTGTCTGTAACTTATTTTGGTTGGCAGCATGTATAACTCCTGGTTGTCAGAGCTTTTTTCTGTTATTTCTTCAGACTGATGCTACTGAATTAGTTTAAGGCTTTCCTTGAAAAAATGTAATGTTTTCCCTTATCAGCTGTTTGCTAAACAAAAGAGAGTAAAAACAAAAAAAGGAGGGAGTAAGCGTAACAAAGATTTTGAGCAGCCAGTGGAGAACAGAACTGTTATCTTTCAAGAACCCTTGGCAGTGAGGAAGGTTCTGCATTAAAAAATGTTGGACTTGTCTGAATAGATAATATCAGCAACCTTCTGTGCCAGGGACTGTTGCAGTGTTGAGTCAATGATGACTTTCTGCTGGAGCCCAATAAGAGAATTGTCTCGAGGCACCAAGCCATATGAACTTGAAGAGACAAGCCAGCCGTGGTGGAACGAGTGGCCCTCAACAATGTTTTCCTTTGAGCTTCTAAGCTTTGCCTTAGAAGGCAAGGGCCTACGAGACTCGCCAACCCAAAGAGACTTCTTCATCACTAGAAGCTTGAGCCTGAGTGCAGAGGTTCATCGTGGAGAAAACAAAGCAGAAAGCCCCAGGAAAATTCTGCAGAGTGGCTACTTCCTCCACCAGGGGAGTTCCTCTCTTACCCTGCTGACTGTATTATTATTATTATTATTATTTTAAAAACACTACCCTTCAGTTTCTGTTTAAAGATTTTTTTTAAGGCGGTGGGAAGTAAGCAAGTGGATTTCTCGAGCCTTTTTATGCTTTGAAAACATACACGGTAGGTCTGGATAACAATTTGCAATTTGTACTTTTGGACTAGGAACACAGTTGAAAATTCAGTTGTAGCATGTGTTATATGTGATTATTGTCTTCTGGAGTAATGTCTTAGTCTGTTGACAGAACATTTTATTGGTAACTTAAATTCCTCTCGTGTTGTTTTTTTAAACAAACTAGGAAGCCTTCTTTACTCATTTGTTCTCTTAGCAGCTGAGTAAGTTTGATGTGGTCTCTAACAGTATGTTTGATTCTCTGTGTTCTATTCTGGAATGCTCTATGAGCCCATGGTCTTCTCTTTTTTCCCTTTTTCAACTTCTTCTGTCCCAAAAGGATAATACACAAAGCATTTCCCTACAATTAAGGTCTTGCTGGTCTGAATGTCTAATTTTCCAGTGCATCTGGTCCTCAGAAAAGTCTCTGTGCCTCAGTCATGCAGAGATGCTGTTGTTCTTTCTGTGATGGTATTCTTACTGATTCAAAAATAATCAGCAGAGTCCATTTACTTGCTCAATTTATGTTCTATTACATTTCCAGTAGAATGCGTAGTACATAAATCTTTTCAAAGTGCACTTAAAATAGCCTTAAATGGCAACTGAAAATCTCTCCAAAGTACAATATTTGCAGTCTAGAGGAGGATTTATCATGTAAGCAGTGCTACTGTTTTACTGCTCCCTTAATTGAGCATTAGGAAAACAGAAGGAGTGAAGCATTTTGGCAGCAAATTGCTAGAAAAAAAAAGTGCCCTCAAAATTTGCCCCTTCTATGTTGTACGAAATGTTTCACTTAGAGTGGAAATCAATGCACCAATGAAAAATTATCTAAGATAAGCATATGAGTCTTGATTTTGTGCATATCTGTGTAAGTTCTGCAGCTTTTGTTAACATCAGCCAGACAGAATTAGGACTCCGTGTACTTTCTGAGGTGACGGGAAGAAGGAGTTATTCGTATCTATTTTATTTCAGAGGTTTTCACACTATTGTTAGGGTAATGATATACCCTGATTCATGTACCACAGTGGCACTGTCCCTTGTTGATTGACATACATGGCAACAGCTGTGGAAGAAGAAAGGGATGGGGGATGGCAATTTAGGCGGAGTGGTAGACGAGTATGGTCTGAGACAACCAGAAGACACTTGAAAGGAAAATGTTTGTATGATTTACTACTTTGTACTGCTTTGATTTACAAGGAAGATTAAAAGAAAAAATATGCAAAAAGAATCCTATGGCTGAACTTTTGCAGAAAGACTGACTTCCCTTCTTTGAGACATGAGAAAGGAGCCAGCCCTAACCCAAAAGATGTTTCTGGTAACTCAGCCAATAAGCTGGGTCCTATGAGCTTTGGAGTCATGCCTGTTTTACTGACATTCATGCAATTTTGGATCTGAATAGGCTCACCTCTTGCTGCCTCTCTGCACACAGTAAGTTTGGACTTCTCTCAAGAAGGTAGTTTGACTACTCCGTCATACTGGGGTATCCAGGTTGGGCACTGCTGCACTTGGCACAGTGAGACACCAGAGTTGGGTTTTCCCTACAAGGTGCAGATGTCTGTGTTAGATTTATTTACCCTCATGCTCTGCCATTACTGGAAAGAAAGGCAGTCACCTGAAGATAACCTCCTTGGTTGTCTTTTTTTTCTACTGGCTGCACAGAGTGCTATAGTGACTAACTGAGACACAGATCTGTGGGTGTAGATGAAATAGATATTCCTGCAGATTGCCGGCCATTTTACCTGTAGAATTGCAAGACTGCTGATTCAGAAGGGCACTTACTCATGTGGCAGCCCTAGAAAGAAAAGCGTTTAAAAAACCAACAACAAACTAAAAGGAAGGCTTAGATTTGATAACTATTCTCAGGCAGTCCATTAAAATTTGAAGTATCAGACAAATGTATTCATGTAGGAGATAAAACTTTTCACTTGGCTATTAAATTTCTAATCTGTGATGCTAACTGATAATTAGAAAACTACTTATTTTTTAAATCTACTACTTCTGTGTGTATTCTTTTGCTCAAACATAAATTCCTGTCCCAGCTGGTTATATCCTGCCTGTTGCTGCTGACCAGTGTGCAGTCACAAGACGAACATGCCAAACCTGTGAGTTCAAGGGCTGCAGATGCAAAGGCATCTTTTTATGAGTGTGTGTGTAATGTTTGTCTCTATGTGCAGGTTATATATGTTTATGTCAAGGGATCAGTTAAGAGATCCGTTTCCTGTTATAGGAAACAGCACAGAACTGTATGTTGTTGGAACAGCAGCACCAAGCTTGGCTTTTGAATAGGCAGAGCAGACGTGTTTAGGGGAAGGCAGTAATGCAGGAGCAAAGTGGTCACAGTGTCAGCATGTCTCGCACCAGCGCCGTGGCTTTGTGCATCACAAATCTGTTCAAAATGTGCAAAATCATTTGGCGTGTGTGGGAGGTTGCCAAGGAGAAATTAACTTAGGGAAAAAAAAATCATAAAAGACTACATTTTAATTTTGTCTAGAACAGATTATTTCTGTTAATTCTGGTTGTTTCAGAATAGAAGAATCTATGCAGAATTGGGCCAAAACAGCCATTTGGTGACACTAACCTGTAGTGTCCTCTAACACTGCATAAAGCCAAAAACTTCCTTTTGTGTCTGTGTTTGGGTTTCAGGACTCAAGCCCTCAGGAGAAAGTAGAAGGGAATAAATAAAAAATGACTGGGAGAGGCCGCAGATGCTCTCTTAGCATCTCTGCGTCCTGAGACTTGTGGTCTGCTACATGGAAGCTGCAGGTGTTAGTGTCCAGGCTAAAGCTGCTGCATCATAGGAAGATTTGGGTTGGAGGGGACCTTGCCTTGCCCAGCCCCGTGCCACAGGCAGGGATGCCTTCTATGAGGTCAGGCTGCTCGAGGCCCTGTCAAGGCCTAGCTGCGCTCCCTCCCCCACCCTGTCCTTAGGCTTTTTTGATTGCTTGTGTAGTCACAGCCCAAGCCAGTCCTGTCAAAGCAGCCTAAGTTACAGAAAAATAAGCGCTGAAGAAACCATTAGTCTAACCCAGACATCTTGACTGAGCTAGGTATGAGAGCAATTACATGAGCCACAGTGCTGGCAGGTTTGCTGGTAGGAGGTAATCCTGGCTCAGTGTTAGCTGGAGCAGGATTGTCTGTTGTGATCCTGGATATGCAGCTCAGCTGGTAGGTAGAAGCCTGCAGGAAGTGCAAGAGGAAAACTTATCAGTTGTTTTGTTCCCAGCTAAAAGAAAACCCTCAATACGGAGTTAGGAACGCCCTCTAAGGTATCATGTCCTGGAACAGTGTCCAGTGATGCTCAGACCTTTGAGACCTTGTGGTTGGATTTATGGTACAAGATTACCTCAATACCTCCTGGGCTGGCTGATTAGCTGCATGCTTGAATTATGCAGGAGCATGAATCAGGAAAGGGATTTTTTTGGAGTAGCGTGCTGGCTGCTGTGTTCGGAGGCAGTGCAATCATACGGCTAGGGAGGCTTGGCAGAACTGAATCACAGTACAGAGATGAGTAATGAGGCAAGGAACTCGTTAGCATGATCTCAAGCTCTTCCCCTGACCTTGTCCATGTCAAGAAAAGAGGGGATCACTTTGTTGGTGAGATCTGGAGATTGTATTGGCAATTAAGGTTTTTCTTGCTTTGGGCACTGTAAGTGGGAAGGTGTAAAGGAGTTCTACACCTTCAGCTGTGGGCAAGTGGAATGAGCTAACACAAGATGGATCCTGGAGTTCGAGAAGCAGTTGTTAAATGTAGCAGGTGTGGGTTTGTTCTGCCAAGTTGCTGCTTGAACGGAGAACACAGGTAGGTGGTGGCATGAAGTCCTCACACCCTCCCTGAGCTGTGGCAGGAATTGCTTAGGTGCTGAGGTGCGTGCTCACTATCCTGGAGAGCTGCTGATGAGTAGAGTATGCTACTCAATAGAAGACAAAAATAAAGGTTGTTCTGGTGTGTAATTAATATTTCTTTCTGCCAGGGACAGTTTCTAAGCATAACATTTTTGTGGGGAAAAGATACTGAGCAGATTGTTAAGCTCAAAGGCAGTGCAAGCTAGTCTACAGATTTTCAGTGCTTATATTTGTTTCTTACAGAATCATAGGGATTGGAAGCGACTTGTGGAGATCATCTAGTCCTGCTAACGCAGCTTCCCTACAGAACCTTGTGACAGATAGAGTCAGCGTGTGGCTTCATGACAAAGTGCGCCTGTTCCTAAGTAGCACTGATTCTGCCCAGCTCTGCCACAGTCCCCATTGTAGATCTCAAAGCACTCTTTGTTTTTGTTACTCTTAATGCTTTAAAAATCTGAGTCTCAAAGAAGTGATACATTTCAATTACAGACATGTCTAAGTGCCTCAGTTGCGTTGGTAGCCAGCCTGCCTCTCTGGCCTCGGACCCTTGGCACTTCTGCAGCCAGGCTGCTGCAGCTGTGTCTCTGAGCTCTCCTGTCTGCTTCATTGCCTTATTGTGGCCCTTAGTTCTGTTTTGCAAGAATGTGCAGAGGGTTAAATTTATATTTTCTTTAAGATTCAAAACTCTTATTTTTAGAGTCTTGAAAATAGGCTTAAGTGCATATAAAGATTTTCCTGGCAGTTTGATGACCAATGTTGGGGGTGCAAAATCAAGATGTGGAGGCTTTCACATCATCTCCTTAATCATGTAAAGGGCAGAAGGTTCTTGTAAAAAGCTGGTGTCCTCCCAGAGCGGCCCACTACCACTTCGTTGTCCCCTCCCAGTCTCTCCCCTAGCTCTGTTTCCAAAACTTGTCTTTCCTTATCCACTCACTTTTCTTTTCTCCTGTAACATGCTGACCTTTAGCACTGCCCCAGATGTCTCCTCCTGTGCCCTCTGCATGCATTGTCAGCTGCACACGGGTTGCATATCCCCAAATCAATTTTAAGGAGACACTGATGGAGATGGATTTCAGCAAAATGCATACTGTTCATTTCTGGGTTTCTGCCAGGATGGGTTTCAAGTGTTCACATTCCATCTAGGAGGCTCATTCAAGGTCTAGAGCTAGGCAGATACTGTAAGGACCAGCACACTGGAGAAGCACTTGGGCTGGGCTTTCTGACCCTGTCTGTCACAGCCTCTTGGGAAGGGTAATGTTATTCATAGGTGATGTGTAAGCACTGACTCCAGTCATCAGAAGACAGCTTGTACTGGGTTACCCAAGTTAGGTCACGTGGCTGAAGTCAGCTAGAAGATGGTCAAAGTAACAGTTTAGTCCTTAATTGTACGCAAAAAAAAAAAAAAAAAAAGGGAGGGGGAGGAGGGATCAATGGCTTCTGCCTTTTGTTTTTATTTCCTTTAAGTGCTATACTTGCAGGAGGTCATCTGCTCATGTGTCCACTGCCCTGTGTTGAGCTGAACTCAGATTTGGATTGTTAACCCCTGCTTCTGACCCTGGGTACTCCACTTTTCAGAGTATGAGTGAGCACCTGGATTTTATAACACTTAGAAGAGCCAGTTTTAAAACCAAAAACGGCTTTCAGCTTTCACAGAATGGTGTGGATAGGGAAATCTTAGTCTTGCCTCCTGCTTTCCTCTTCATCCGTCTGTCTCCTGCTTTCAGTGCAGTGTTTAAAGCCCACCTGAGCACTGCCCACCTAATGACCACAGCAGCTCTTTGTCCTGCTGAACGCTTTCTGTATACCTTACCTCATATTTATTTTGGCTTAAGATACAACCCAGTTGTCCAAACGTTGACTGCTGGATGTGCTCCCGCCGACATCTGCAGGAGAGCAGTGAGTCCAGCTGCCGGCCCCAGCGATCCAAGAGCAGCTGCTGCCCGTTTGGATACAGACCTTCCAGAAGAAGTTGTGTATCCTGTCCTGAACACAGAGTGTGTTTTTCACTTATGTCCTTCCAAGATAAAAGGCAGCAAAGACGACCACCACTTAAGGACTAATTAGCTAGAAGCCTCCATCTCATTTAGCAAAATCCAGATGTTATCCTGCTAATTTCAAGGTTGTTATTCAAGGGCAAAAATTGACACAGAGGAGTTGAGGCTGGGTCTACATCACAGGCTTTTGCTGAGGAGGCCTTCAATCAGGGTTTTGATGGGTGTGTGATCTTTGGCCAGCACAGCTGTGCTGACAAGAAGTCCCTAGCATAGATTTCTGCTAGTTGTACTGGTGAAGCCTTGCTTTTAGTGGTATTGCTGATATGGAGGAGAAGCTCTCTTGCAAGTTCCTCACTGTCAGTGCTGACCTCCCTTCATCGACCCCATTCGCATCGGTGCCGGCTGCACTGGCTGCTTCCCAGGTAAGAGCTGCCCCAGGTTGGCACATTCCTTTATTTCCCCATTTGGGAGGTTCCTATTAGGAAGTTAGGACCACACTTGCTTTTTCTTTTTTATTATTGTGTTTTAGTCATTTGAATGCATTTTTTGAAATGTACATCTTGTTCTCAAGAAGGCTTTGATCTTAGCAGTCTTTTCATCTGTACATCAATCTGTTGTGTGAAAATGCTGGAACGTGCTTTTATTGTGGCATGGGATTTCTTCAGTTTTTGTTTTCATTTCTCTGTGTAGTTGAGAGAATTTTTCATCCCTGAGGATCTCCCTTTGGCTTGATCCTACATAAAAGTTGACCACACATGTGTCAGGCTGTAAGGACCACTTTAGGCCATATCTTTCAATTTTCTTTGCAGGGATTTCCTGATATTAAATTAAGCCAATTCATTTTCCTTCCTCACATTAAGATAAAGAAAGCATTTGGCCAAGTCTGCACATTTTTGTGAGCAGACATAAGCACAGACATAAGCACTCTCTGCCTGTCTCCACTAGGAAGGATCTGACATAAAACCCAGAGTCATATGATTGCTACAGCACGAGGCAGAGTCTGGACTGACTTACCTGTTCTTCTCTGTGCTATTGGACTGAGCAGTCAGGTGCTGCTGATTGTGGTAATTTAGCCAGTTGAGGGCATAGGCATTATAATACAGATCCATCTGCATTTGGCCATGTAGACTTAGCCTTAATCTTAGTTGCTTATACCTGCTCCTCCTGTGCACTGCCTGCTGTAAGGAGGAAGTTTAGGCATCACGTTAAAATCCTAGAATCCTTAGAGTTGGAAGGGACCTTTTAAAGTCATCTAGTCCAATTCCCGTGCTGAGAACAGGGACATCCACATGTAGTTCAGGTTGCCTGGGGCCTGATCCAGCCTCGCCTTGAAAGTCTCAAGGGGTGGGGTATCCATCACCTGGGCAATGTTTTCCAGTACCTCACCACCTTCCCTGTAAAATACTTTTTCCTTATATGTAACATAAATCTACCCTCTTGAAGCTTGAAACCATTTCCCCTTGTTCTGTCACAACAGACCTTGCTAAAGAGTCTGCCCCCTGTAGCTTCCCTTTAGATACTGAAAGACCACTCTCAGGTCATCTTGGAACCTTCTCTTCTCCAGGCTGAACAGCCCCAGCTCTCTCAGCCTGTCCTCATGGGAGATGTGTTCTATCCCTTGGTGCATTTTTATGGCCTTCCTCTGGACGTGCTCCAATAGCTCCATGTCTCTGCTGTACTGAGGACTCCCCGTCTGGATGCAGTGCTCCAGGTGATGCTGCACCAGTGCAGAGTAGAGGGGCAGGATCACCTCCCGTGCCCTGCTGGCTGTGTTTGCTTTTGATGGAGCACAGGGTAGGGTTGACATTCTGGACTGTGAGGGCACCGTGCTGGCTCATGTCCAGCTTGCCGTCTACAAATACCCCCAACTCTTTTTTGGTAAGGCTGTGCTCAATCCTTTCTTCATCCAGCTTATACTGGTAGTAGATATTGCTTTGACGCAGGTGCAAGACTTTGCACTTGGAGTTGTTGGATTTGTTGTGCTTCTATAGTTATAGATGTGCTTTCTGAAAATATCCACTTCCTTGCGCTGTGCTGTTCCAGTGAAAGCCCTTGTGTAAACACTGTTAAATCTGTGCAAAGTAAGTTTCATCCCAAGGGAAGGTGGAGAAGGAGTTGTTCAGCAGACAGCAGAAAAAGCTAGTCTATACCTCCTATATAAAAATGTGACATTTTAAAGAGATTATTGCCACTGAGCCAAATGTGTATCTCTGCCATTGTTGGACCCTCACTGAGGATATTGATGTGATAAGACATCTTTTATCACTTTCCTTAGTGTAAGCAAGCAATTGCTCTACTTCATAGTTGATAGCAGTGTGGTAGTAGTTGCTCATTCTAACCTACTCCTTTGGTTATGTGTAACTGTGGGCAGAGAGTTTGGCTTGTAATTATATAAAAGTTGAGGAGAAGATTGGAGTGTGTAAAGGAGCTGCCTGGTACGTGTGCTGCTGGGGCACAGCCTGCTCGAGCTGCTTCTCCATCAGGCATCCTCACCTCAACACTTCTGCATGGCCCAGGGGCATGCTCAGAGGTTGCAGGACTGAGCCGTGGTCTCATGTGCTTTGTGTTGACCTTTCAGAGGTTGAGACAGTGCCTCAGGATCTTTGAATATTTATTGTTCTTTATGTCGTTGACTTGTTGGAGATAGGGGTAGACTTCTCATTTAATGAAAATATTATCCATTTATTTTTCTGCTGCTTTTATGTAGGTCCTACGAGAGACTAATAAATTGGCAGAAATGGAAGAGCCACCTTTGCTGCCAGGAGAAACCATTAAAGACATGGGTAAGCAAAGAATACATTTCTTACTGTTTGCTTGACCAAATAGATTATCCATAGAGCAAAATACTTTGTTGGTCAATGACCAACAGTAGCAAATTGCTGATGTTTTGAGACCCTGCAGGTTGTTTCAGCAAGTCTGTATTTTGGAGGGTTCCTGGAGATCAGCATTAGAAGTGTTTTATCTGTTGGCAAATAACCAAGCAGTCACGTGAGTCTGTAAGGCCAGGTGGGTTTCAGAGTGCAGAGTGAGACTGAACATATTAGACCTTCCCTTGGTAGCAGCTCTAGTACTACTCTTTCGTACCTGGTATCCACGTTTGCACAAATAGTGGAGGAATTTAATGCCTTGAAGGACCCTGTTTATCAGTTACACACTTGTAGAAATCATAGAAACATATGAGGACTAAGGTCAAACAACTGGACATTATATATATATATGTGTGTGTGTGTGTACATGTGCAATGTAAGTGGAATTGATTAAGGCTGAGGGCTGACCTGATTGCAGCCTTTTAGCACCTAAAGGGAGTTTACAAACAGGAAGGGAATCAAGTCTTTGAAAGGGTAGATAACTGCAGGACAAGGGGAAATGGTTTTAAGTTGAGGGAGGGAAGATTTAGGTTGGATGTCAGGGGGAAGTTCTTTACTATGAGAGTGGTGAGGTGCTGGAACAGCTGCCCAGAGAGGTTGTGGATGCCCCGTCCATCCCTGGAGGTGTTCAAGGCCAGGTTGGATGGGGCCCTGGGCAGCCTGGTCTAGTATTAAGTGGGGAGGTTGGCGGCCCTGCCTGTGGCAGGGGGTTGGAGATTCATGATCCTTGAGGTCCCTCCCAGCCCTGGCCATTCTGTAATTCTGTGATTCCTTAGGAAACCAAGCTAATGTAAATGTGAGAGGTGGTGTGGCTTTTAAGTTGGCAAGACTAGTGTTTGAGATAATGCCGAAGATTCCTTACCTGGGAAACATTTTTCTAGCACCTTTTCCCTTTTCTGGGAATTTCTGTTCTTTTTCAGATGTGTGTGCACACTCCTCTTACTAGTAGTTTTTATTTTTTATTTGTTTAGAATATATAGAAACTGCTTTTTCAATAATGAGAACTATAATGGAGCAGCCAGGCAGGGTGCTCTCACCCTTATGAGTTTCATGAGTCTGCTTTTAAGCTCTTGTCGATGCACTCTTTGGATAGAAGTGATTAATAATCATCAGTAATGAAACAAACATTGGTTTAATTAGAGCTGAAGCATTTTGTGTTTAATAGCCCTTACAATAGAGGCATTTCATTTTATATAAATGAATAGTAAGGTTGCTAGCATATATATTTTAAACCAGAAATTCTCTGCTCCTTATTTTGCTTCAGACTTGTCATTCCTCTTCCCTGTTCCCTGGAACTTTCTAGCTGAGGCTCTGAAGGCAACCAGAGCTGGGTCTGGCTGCCTGCCCACTGTTGATTTTTAAGGATTTCTCTCCGTATCTGAATCTAGAGAGTCAACAATGCCTTTATGAGTGCCATAGAGTAAGGCAGTGTCCCTCCCTCCTTCCAGACTGAAACTTGTGGGATAAGGGTGGATGAAATTTGGGTCCCTGTGACACTTCAGCTGCCTCCCACTGGTTTGCATGGTGGCTGTCACCTGACTGGGAGGTGAGCTTTCTTACTGCCTTCTTGCAGTCCTTGCAAAATGGATCCCTCAGGGTTTGTAGGCCTAAGGTTATTAAGATGGGCTGGGGGTTTTGTTTTCTTTTCCAAATTTCATGGATCTGGCAGCTGTAGTCTGTGGGTCTCCTGAAAGGATGTCTGTGTTTGAGGAATATTGCTACCAGTTGGTAATAGCATCGCCACAGCACAGCCAGCCCACTGTTCAGTGACAGAAGGTGTGACAGGTCAGTGATCGGTGTTGGTAGGAGGGAACAACTTGAATGTTGGCTTTTTTAATTGATATAAAACAGAAGGGCAGTTAGAGGAGGTGTTTGCTGTGGAAAACCAGCAGCACCTCTTTCCTTTTGCCGGCACAAGCGAGAAACGTTTGAGGCCTTTTACGAAGGGGACTGGTTTGAGTCACCGTCACTCAGGTTCAGAAATAATTGAATTGTTGCAGAGTAATTTGATCGCTGGGTTAAGGTTTAACATCACTGGCAATTGGGTGCTATATGGATTTTTGGCTGCTGGAAGTCACTGCAGCTCTGCTGGCTTCAGTCAGGGCCATTAGCAGGGACTGCATGTTGGGTCTGACTCCGTGTGTAAGGGTGTGAAGGAGGACCTAAGCATCCTAAAAGCCATCTGCAGGAGAACTGACTTCTCTTGGTCTCAATGGCACAAAACAGCTTGCTGGCAATCATTTTTTTTGTGCAGATATTTGTCAGTTTCAGATATTATGCAGTTAGGCAGGAATTGTCTCTTCTCACACACGGTGTTCTCTGGTACTGTTACTGCTGGTGAGACAGGAAGAGTAAATAGTTGGCATCAAATACTGACTTTTTAATTGTGTTCTGTGCAAATGTGAGATTCCAGGTATTGTACTTGCCTTTACTTTGATTTATGCCCAAACTTTTATCTTCTTGACAGAACTGAAACTTGCATGTAAGTTGTAGGCTAGCACACCCGATTAAGCTTGTTTTCAATTCATGCTCTGGAGAGAATACCCTGAGTATGTTTGTGAATTTTACTCTCATAAATTAACCATGAAATTCACCTTTTCTTTCTTTCTTTCTTTCTTTCTTTCTTTTTTTTTAAAGCTAAAGATGTTACTTACATCTGCCCCTTCACTGGAGCCATCAGAGGAACCCTTACTGTTACCAATTATAGACTGTACTTTAAAAGCATGGAACGGGTAAGCCTTTGTAACCATCTACTTCTGTGGGCTGTTCAGTCTTGAGGACTTAGGTGTATTTTGGTTTGTGGTTTTTAGTGTAGTTGTGTGTGAATGATAGCTGTATGTTTGGGAATATAGGCATAAGGGAACAGGAGCTGGGATTTTCCCCCCTCCCCTTTTTAAACTCACAAATTTCAACTGTCTACAGGACCCTCCTTTTGTCCTAGATGCATCTTTAGGTGTTATCAACAGAGTGGAGAAAATAGGAGGTGCTTCCAGTCGTGGTGAGAATTCCTATGGACTGGAGATTGTGTGCAAGGTAAACATTTATGTTTTACAGTGAGAGAAAGGGAAAATGTATTTTAAAAGATTTTCTCTATAATATTGTAAGAAGTTCTGGAAAACCACTCAGTATTATTTCATGCACTTCAAAAATGTCTGATTTTGAAAGTCACTTCCAGGACTCTCTAGCTCCACTCATTAGAGATGAGATCCAAACCTTTTTTTAGGCTTTGTGCAGGGTAGTATCTTTTCTCTTCATAGCGGAAACCGAAGTCTGTATCACAGTAGTGCAATCCTCAAGTCTTTCACATTGCTTACCAGGACATCCCAAGAAGACTCTACTCATTGTGCAGTATGGGATGCCTTCAATGCGATTGCACTTCAAGAGTAAAAAAGGGGTTCATGATTCTCTCAAGGTCATTACCTTGTGTCCAGCTGCTGCTGTGCTTTGTGGTGAGGAACTGGAGAGTAACCTTCAGTTCCCCTTGAGGCTACTCTTGCATTTCTTTCAAGGTAGTAAATTTTTAAAGTGTGCCTCTCAGGAGCTGTTGGAGTCATTGAAAATGCAAACTGTAGTGGAAATAATTAGTTCACCTCCTAGTATTTACTTATTGTAGACCCCAAAGCAGATAAGGGCAACATCTGTTGTCCTAAAATCCATACCTCCTCTGTTCACCAAGGCACAATCCCTTTGCTTTTCTCAACGGCAGCTTGGGGAGAGCTAGATTCTGAACCTCGAAGGTCTTAGGATGTTACTTTCTGCTTGAGAGCAGATGGATGCATGAAGATGAGTCCCAAGCAGTGCTGGGCACTGCTGTGATTTTGAGGCACCAGGAAGCTAAGCAGACTCTCAAGCTGTGGGCATGCTGAGTCACAAACAGTTGATATAGCCTGTACCCAATCACACAGCTGCTTCCTCAGCCTACTGTAGTCGTAATCCTCCAAGGCTACCATGGGGGTGCCTGTGCTGGCAGGCCAATTTGTTCCCTGTTCTGCTTTGGATTCTTTGTCCTCAGCCGTGTTACCCGTATGCAAACTTGCTTACACAGGCAGGTTTAGAAGGAACTGTATTATTTCCCTGGATGGGAAACTCAGGCACAGACTAAAAGATAGATTTCTTGGTACTACACAACATACATATATATTGCAGCCCACTTGGCCCAGGGAATGCACAGCAGTTTAGTACACATAGAGCTTATGCATTATGAAATTTTGTGTGAGACCTGTCACCTCATCTCAGTCTTGTTAGACAGTCTTTGCCATTTTCCTAATTCTCTGACTTACTGTTCCATCTTCATGTACTTGACCTTGATGGTTCACTTCCTGCTGGTGGCTGTTAAACTGTTTACTACAAATGTTTGAGTTTGTAGACCTGAGTGGAAAATCATGGCAGTATAGAGATGCTTTATTTAGTTCCTGAATTTAATTTTGTAGATGAGTACAGGAAAGATGTCCTGGGTTACCCCTCGTTGTGGAAACTGCTGCCGTGCAAAGTGGAGGAGTTCTCAGTTTCACTCAGCCTTCTGAGTGCTCTGAGTTGCAGGTTTTAAGGAGAGCTGGCATTTGTTACTTTGCACTATCAAAGTAGCTAGCTGGGCTTCAGCTTCCAACGTGCAGTAGCTCTATGGAGATGCTCTGTGAGACTGTCCCTTCCAGTAGTGTTCTAGCACAGCTCAGCTTGGGAGCACAGCAGGAGCTGTCTCGCAAAGTCCTGTCAATCTGAGATAGTTGTCCATAGGTCTCTCCCCTAGACTTTTAGCAGGTAGGGAGCTTCATTTGGAGGCAAGGTACTGCCCATGCACTCCTTTACTCCCTTGTGCTTGTGGCAGGCTTTGTGAAGGCTACAGCAGGTCATCAAGCCAAATCCAGAGCTGCTGTATGACACTGATCAACGTGCAATACTAAATCAGTACTGTAAAGAACATCATGATAGAACATCGTGATGTGACTTTTGTTTTGAATGCTGACTTTTGGAGTTCTGTTGGATGTTAAAATGGTTTAAAACCTACAGTTTGATTTCCTTTTTTTTTTGTTAGGACATTAGAAACTTAAGATTTGCTCATAAGCCTGAAGGGAGAACTAGACGATCCATATTTGAGAACCTAATGAAATATGCTTTCCCAGTTTCAAATAATCTTGTAAGTATGTTTGGTTTTATTTTGTTTTCTTCCCATGTTGTTACCAAAAGGTGCAGAGTGACAGTGAACAGTTTTGTTGAGTTTCACCTCCCAGGTGGAATATTCACATGATGTGTTTTATGTTGAACAAGATGAAATGCTGGTTTTAAACCTGTCTGAAGATTAACTCAGTCAGAATTGTATAGGAAACAGGAAAAGTCTACTACCATTGGGCTGGGTTACTTTGTTAATGAGGAATAACTTTCTGATTGTCCTCATAGTGGATGTAAAATATTCCAAACACAGTGACATCCATCAGAGGTTTACAGCTATTGGTGGCTGCGCTGCTTCCAAACCTGAAATGCAGTTCATCTGTTCAGTCATTTTGTGACTGCAGTTGTTGCTTCAAATACTGATTGAGTCATACAATCATTGGATGGTTTAGATGGGAAGGGAACACCTCTGGATCCATCTGATTCAACCTTCCTGTTCAAGCTGGGATACCCGTGTTGCCTGGGATCATGATCATGGAAAGATCCAGTTTTTAATATGTAAGAGTGTTCTTGCACAAGTAGTCTTTTCTTTCTCTCTTATAACAGAGTTTTGTCCATGAAGTACTGGGTGATAGACAAGAAAGACTGGGGTAGGGTGATATAAATGCTGTTGAAGAAATGACCTCCTACAGTCAGCGTGTTGATCTTTTTAACAAAACCTTAAAAGAAAAGTAATACAGTGGGGGAAAAAAAAAGGACCCATCAAGGATTCTTATTTTAGATGTTAAGCATCCTGGAAATGGACACTGAATGGGCTCTTAATGGCACATTTTCTTTTTCTCAGCCGCTTTTTGCATTCGAATACAAAGAAGTTTTTCCAGAAAATGGATGGAAGGTATATGACCCTATTTGGGAGTACAGAAGACAAGTGAGTATTGTGTCATACCCTTCCTCATCCTCCCTGTTCTTCAGAAGTGAGGCTCTGTGCAGCAATATAGAATTACAGGTTGTGTGAACAGAGGATGATCCTACTGACAAATGTCTCGCAGACCGGAACAGGACACTGTTCTCCATAGTGCAGTGATTGATGATGGCAGTTTTAGGGATAGTAGCATCCACTGATGAGAGATTATTCAGGCAGCAGAAAGATGACTTTAGGTTTTGGTAGGAAAAAAGGCTATTGCTTTGTCATCAAATTGTGCTGGTGGTAAGAAACTGACGCTGGTATTTTGCACTTGTGGGTATCTCATTGTTGAGTTTCATGCCTCTATTCTTGTTTCTATTGGTCTTAATTATTTTCAGCTTTCTCTAAGATATCTCAAACAAGAACTGGAGGGAGGAAACAAATCTAAGTGTAGAATGCCTTCATTTTTCTGGGGAGTCAGAGTAGAAGGCATTCTGAAGAACAGACAGTTTTAATGTGTCCAGAATAGACTGGTCAGAGGGTTTTAATGAGCACAAAGTGACAGGCTGTCAACTAGAAATACCAGGCTAAAAAGCTGAGTGCATCTCCCTAGGAAAAAAAAAGACGAGGGATTTTTTTAATTTTGTATTTTTAACAACAAAATAGCTCTTTTCCTGCAGTGTTCAAATTGAGGAAACAACAGTTTGGTGATGATTCTGTTCTGGATACAGTAAACTTCTGCTTCATCCAGATCTGTCAGGATAAAGTCAGTTTTCCTGTGTAAAATGAGGTTGTTTACAAACATATAATTTAAAGCTTTATTTGGATCTTTCCCATAAAACAAAATAAGACAAGACCTATGTCCCAGTGTTGTTCATCTGATTCCTGACATCTGAAATCTAAAGAGGAAATCCATTTTACTAGCTTTAGTCTTCTAAAATCTGGGCATGCTTACTAAATTGCCTATCTGTGCCTATCATTAACAGATGGGCAGAGAGAGCTTCACTGTTGGAGGTGATTTGTTCCCTTCTAAAATAGCTACCTAAGATAGATCGCTGTCTTCTAAATTGCTATTTGAAAGTGAGATGTATCATGCCCCCACTGTCTTTACTGCAAAAGAAAAATATATGTTTTGCAGTGATACTACAATATAAAACCCCAAAAGAAACAAATTCTCATGTGATCAGATTGACTTTGACTTGTTAGGCCAGATATTTGCAATCAAAATAATCTCAATTAAAAAGCACTGCATTCATTCAGCTAAGCTGCAGATAAAAAAGATGAGGAACAGAGGACATTTGAACAAAATCTGGATAGAAGAAAATAATTTCAAGTTATTAATATAATTAATCCAGTTTCTCAATCCTGTTGAGCTGTTTTTAGAATGTAGGTTTTCTGTTCATATTACCTTTTATACTGTGACTCTCAGTACCTTAAATTTGCCATGGGCTTGGTTGAGCAGTGGAAAGATACAGAGATTTACGTGTAGGTGATTTTCAGCTTTTCTTGGCCTTTCTGCAGAGCAGATGAGACTCAGGGTCTTGGAGTCCTGAGGTAGCAATGCAGCGTGTTGGTATGTTGTTGTGACATTGCTGCAACATGAGCTGCTTTTGTAATGACTTTTGCTCTTGCATCATTTTTGAGTGGACGAGAAAAGCTTAGCCTGACTGCTTTTCTGTCAGGAAACCAAACTGCTGTCCAGATGCTAACACCATCAATTATTTGCTTACATTGATAACTGCGAAAATGAATCCAAATGAGTTTTGTTTGCAGCCATGGCCTATCTGAGATTTACACATGCTGGACCACCATCGTTCCCATTCCAGATCACACAATCTATCTGTCCCAGCAGCTTATCTCCAGAAGTGACCAACGCCAGCTGCTGAAGAGGCAAACCATGCTGCAGTAGGCGTTTGTGTTGTAATCTGGCCAGGAGGAGACTTTCATCCCTTTCATTATAATTGATTTAAGTCCTGCAACATGAAGTTTTATGTCCTCTCCAAAACTTTAAGATATTTCAGTCTGTTTATTTAATTTTGGCATTTATAACTACGGATGCTCAATTTATCTGTGTGAATGTCTTAGCCTTCTTTTCTTTGTCCAGCCAGGTTCTGTTAAAGCAATAACTGCTACAACGGTAAATCAGGATTATGTCCTGAAATGGCAGCAGGGATTCGTTAACAGTGAAACAAAACTGGCATCATCTAATCAGATAATGGGATTACCTGTCTCTGAGTGTATAAATTATGATCAGAAATAGAAAAGCAGGACATGTGCGCTTTCTGCAGGACCTTTTGGAATTGGTTTAAAAACTAATACAGAAGAGCTGGCCTGGGGCAAAAAGCGACCCAGAGAAACAGTCAGGCATTAACTTGGGGCATGTTGGGCAAAGCCACTCATTTCCCTGTGGGAGCAGGAACGCAGAGAGAGGGGAGCAGAGCAAAAGCAGAAGCCAACCACAAGGCATCCAGAAAAAAACTTTTTGATGAGGCTCCGTGGTAAGATCTATGTCTGCACTGGTAGACATGGCAAGGTCTGTGTGTGGTATCAATTTTTTTTCAGAAAAGTGTGTTGATATGGTAGAGATTGTAGCAATTAGGGCCTTACTGAATGTCTTTCCTTACTTTGCTGCTAGTGTTCTTGGGAAGGATGGAAATATGTAACTTATTAAAAATCTGTGATTGTGTAAAACTATGGGGAGTAATAAACAACCTGTGGAGAACAAAAGAAACTTAGAGAGGTTTGGGATTTAGTCAGTAAATGGAATCACATGTGGCAAATGAAATTTAAAACTGAAATTGCTCCCTGATTTTTATTACACGCGGGCTGGCAGAGTATAAAACAGAATTGCAAAGTGAATAAGGCTCAGTTGAAACCAAAAGGCCTTGAGATGCCTTTGGAGTAACTTAAAGCTTTCATTTTCCTTAACAAGGTGGGGAGGATTTGGAAAATATTACAAGCGGTTGTGAAGCTGGAAATGTGTGATGTTTCCCTACAGAAGTCTTGCTTGTCTAATTCTATGCTCTGGTCTTAAGTACCACAGAGCCACAGTACAGGGCTGTGGTTGCTGCTTTCTGAAAAAGCATATAGCAATGAATAACTTAGAAGAGAAGCTGAAAGTACCAAGCGTTAGTTCAAGCCAGAGTAGGAAAGGTAAAGCATAAGAACGGAGACCTACAGGGGAACATTGGGTACATTTCGGAGAGGATAAAGAGAATTGAATTGTTAAATGTCCCATGTTTTAACTGCAATCCTGCTTACGTGAGGTATATCTCTGCTGCAAAAAGGATTGTCACTTCCCTTGTGCTAAGGGATGACAGTGTGGGCTGAGCACACAGCTGGAGGGACCAGCTTGGCTCTGGCAGTCTGTGTTGGTGCAGGTATGTGCGTGAGCTGAAACGTTCAGCTTTTTGGTCTCTCCTGGGCCAAATCCATTTTGGGAGAGGAAGGGCTGTAGGTAACTTAGGACCCTTCTTGCCGTGCCTGCTGCAGCTGCATGGGCTAAGCTCAGAATCAGTCTGCTAGGTCTAGTGGAGAGAGATGTCTTGCAAGGACCTGATGTTTTTTCCAGTCAGTGAAAGATCACCATGTGTTTAAATTTAAACACGCGTGTATGCTTTGCAAGGTGCTGATTTCAGTGCTGTGCTGGCTTGTCTTAGCCCTTGTAACTTGCAGATGAAGTGAACCCAGTCTTCTCAACATGTAGGTCAAGTGATAACTGAGCCTGGGTGATGAAAGTAAGGTGTGAATGACTAGCCAGAGGGAAATTGAGTTTTCTTTGTGCATGGAGATGACACAGTGACTGTGTCTGTATGGTTGCATGATGTGGCCATAAGGAGTGCTCCCGAGCACTGCCTTCATTGCAAGTTCCAGGCGTGGCTTCAGTCATTCTTTTGAGTGAGTGTATTTGAGCATTTTTCACCATGCATGAAGAGGCTGTGCCAGTAGACTGAAAATATGAACTTACTGGCTAGCACTTGGATTTAACTAACTACTGGGCTGAGCATTAATTCTTACTCCAAAGAAGCCATCAGTGGAGACTTTCTTGGCCAGGCAGGTGTATGTGAGAGAAGAAGGATCAGCCTATCTGCACCTTCCTTGCTTGAGTCGCTGTTGCTTTCTTCCACCAGTAATGCCAACACCAACACACAGGATGACTGAGTTGTTGGCCTTCGAACAATGGCTGCCCACTTGTTTTTTCCTTTAGGATTTTACATCTTTTCATGGTGGTTTTATTTCTCTTCAAACCATGAGTTATCAGTGATCCCCATCTCAACAGTCTTCTTTCCGTATCTATAATTTTATATTTTTTATCTTTCTGTAGATTTTCTCACAGCACTTCCTCATAACTTTGCCAGTCAGAGCTACAGATGTGCACTAAGCCCTGGGAGGGGTGACTTGGAGCTACGATGGAACAGAGTCAAGAGAGGTTTGGAAGGCCAACCTGCCTTCTCCCAGACCATTATTGGGTACAGTTCAGAGGCTGCTGCAAGCTAAGGATCACAAGTAGACTTACAACTTACCAGTAAACAGTGAAATGCATCTTATATGAGGAAATGCCAGTGTGCTTTATATTGTGTTTTTTTTCTATTGATTCCAGCTGGAAAAATTGCAAATCTGAAGCAACATGAGTAATTGCACCACATTACAAACGTCCTGGGAAGATGCAAGTTCAGCTCTCTTCCAGACTACTTTGCTTATTTCTGCTTGCTTCGAATCCTTAGGGGAAGTCACAGTCTGAATCCAAAGTCCTCTATGGGTGGTGCTCTGATTCAGGACGTTCCCTATGATTCAAAGGAAATGAAAAGCTCAGTGACATGCACCCTCTTTTCTTTCTCTGGGGGTTGTCATGGATTTTCTTGGCCTGGGTTATTGCAGATGCAAAATTTCATTTGGCAGAAAAAGTGTCTGTAAGACCTTGAGCTTTGGAGGTGGCAGTTCTGGACTAAGCAGTGTGCACTGAAGCCAGTCTTCCTGGTGCAGTGAAGATGCTTTACGTTGCTTAATCATTTCAGTGAGTTTCAGTAGAAGATACAGAATACATTGCAGCACAGTCACATACTCATTAGGATAGGACTGAGAACAGTTTTAGAATGGGATCAGGAGATCTCATCCTTCGTATGTACAGCAGGTGGGCCTCTGAGCATGCTGTACCCATCAGTAAGCTTGAGCTGTGTGCATACACAGTTTGTTTATAGTTTCTGCAACTTTGGTTTCAGACAGCACCAAAACCATCTTCCTCCGAGTTTTCTGTGTACTCATGATCCTGATGGTTTTGCTAATTCCTTGTAGTAGCATTTCCTTCCCAGGGTGTGCCCCAGGACCAGAGGAGGTTCACAGGCTGGGTGTGACCAGTATTAGGCACAAGGTCTGTCTCCTCAGATTTCTGAGGGTGACCTGTTCTGACAGCGTGACTCACCGCTCTGCTGGGGAGCTGGATGCAGTCTGTGTGGGTCAGCCGTATGACTGCAGCTCATCTGACTTGTGTTAGATTTGTCATTTATTTCCTGTGGGAGCCATGGCAGGGGAAACCAGTCACCCGCCACCTTCCTTGAAGTGAAATACTATTTTTAAGAACAAAAGCGTGTATTATTTTAAAGGCTGATCTTTCTGTAAGGCTGACTGCCTAGCAGCCTGCCCATATGCACAGAGGACCTGCAGTAGATCTGTATTCTCACAGCCTTCTTCACTGATGCTCAGTGTCAGCACTCACCCTGCTGCAGCATGTGGCTGTTTAAACCTTTCCTTGCAGGCATTACAGTAGCAGCCATTCCATTTTGACCTGTTGCCTCTGCACATTGGCGAAACTAAGTCTACAGATTTTCAGGACCTTCACTCTTGTGCTTCAGCTGTGAGCTAGTGGTTGCTGTTCTGGACTGTGCTGAGTTGCTTCCTCCCAGGCACGCTGCCTTCAGTGGTGTGCTTGTGTGCACTCTGTGACTTCTCCTCCATCCTGTCTGGTAGCTCTGCTTTCCATCCCCAGTTGCCACCCAGCCTATTTGAGCTAAGTGCTGCCAGAGAAGTGGGGGCTGACAGTCACTGCTGATGCCCTGCTCCTTGCTCACCTGTAACACCATCATGGAAGCAGAAGAGATGTTAAAGAAGCCCTTGGGGGACCACCTCATCTCTTGCTTCATCTGCAGCCTCTACGGTTCATTAATCCTGGACAAACCATCCTGCAGTCCTCTAATTTTCTTTTGTCTTCAGCAACCTGAGCAAAACATCTGCCCATCCAGAAAGGGGCATGCAATGCAAGTTGCCAAGATAATGCAATCCTGGGGTCCAGCTCTAAATGCTCTTTGTTAACCAAAGTTGCCTTGGATTTCAGGTCTTGGAATTTAACTGTGGTGAAGCCTCAGAGCAACTTGTTTGCTAACCTGCTGTTGTTTCCTCTTAAGGGAATTCCCAATGAAAGCTGGAGGCTGAGCAAGATTAATGAGCGCTATGAGCTGTGTGATACATACCCTGCCATTCTAGCTGTGCCCGTAAACATTCCTGATGAAGAATTAAAGAGAGTGGCATCTTTCAGATCAAGAGGACGAATACCAGTGAGTGTGACAAAAAAAGCCACTTTGATGTGGTTTTGTTACATACCTTTGGGCCATAAATAATGCTAAGATCAGGTTGAGTGGATTCCAGGGAGCAAATAAATGGTCAATGGATAATAAAAGTGACAGCAACATGTCTGAGGAGTTAGAAAACAGCATTATCTGCTGGAACTACTCTTGTGAAAGAGATGTAGACTAAACGAAAAGGAGAAGATAAGATAGCTTAGCACAGTCCAGGCTGAATCTCAGTTCAGTTCCTGGGACACACAGTAGCCCTATTTGGTTGTTTACTGTTGTCTGGCCTCCTCTGACACTCGAGGACAGAGGAATACTTAACAGTACTCTTAGTGAAAATGTTTATTGTTTCAAACTAAGACAGAAGACAGCAATATGATGGCTATTGCAGCAGCAACTGAAAATGTGCTTTTCCCTCTCATGCTTACAGAAAATTAAATCTGTTCCAAGAGTTCTTAACTTTGACATGCTGAAACATAAGGTGAGACATAGCCCAGTGACAGACTGTGAAGGTGTTTTTGTGACTCACACAACTGTGAGAAAACAGTCAGACTTAATCCTGTTCAATCACCTCTTGTTTGTTTCGACTTAGGCAGTGTAACCAGAATGAATAAGTGCAGAATGAATAAATGCAGTACATTTGGTTCATTTGATCATGACTTAATAAAATCCAGCCTTTTGGAACCAGGTAGTGTAGGGAAAGCTCCCAGAACAAGCCATTGTAGGTAGAACATTCATTTAATGAATCCTTATTGTCCCTCATTTCTTTTTCATTTGTTTCTGAAGGTACTGTCATGGATTCACCCAGAAAGTCAAGCCACAATTACTCGCTGTAGCCAGCCAATGGTGGGAGTAAGTGGCAAACGAAGCAAGGAAGATGAAAAGTACCTACAAGCCATCATGGATTCTAATGCTCAATCCCATAAAATTTTCATATTCGATGCAAGGCCTAGTGTGAATGCTGTAGCCAATAAGGTCAGCTTTTTTGTTTCCTTTGACAAGAGTTGTGAATCCAGTCATTTAGAACACACATCCCACCAACATTTCAAATTATTCCTGAGAATCACGAAGGGGTTTCCGCTGAAAATACACACAGAGTGATCTGATTAATTAGTCAGACTTCTGCACCTGCGCTGGTATCAGTAGATACCATAGAATCATAATCATAGAATCATGGAATGACCTGGGTTGAAAAGGACCACAATGATCATGTAGTTTCAACCTCCCTGCTATGTGCAGGGTCGCCAACCACCAGACCAGGCTGCCCAGAGCCACATCCAGCCTGGCCTGGGGGGATGGAGCATCCGCAACCTCCTTGGGCAGCCTGTTCCAGTGCTTCACCATCCTCTGTGTGAAAAACTCCCTGCTAATATCTAACCTAAACCTCCACTGTCTCAGTTTAAAACCATTCCCCCTTAATGCATAACTTGAAATGAGATTAAAAGGGAGGAATCAAGGCCAAAAGATGAACAGGATATTGATACAGACTCCAGCATGCTGGATTTGATGCATCACCGTTTTTCAAATCACATGATTGGAACTCTGCTTCCTCTGAGAGTTTCAGAACTCCTGTTAAACTTGATGGGAGCAGGGAATGCTCATCTCTTCTGAAGATAAGGCATTGTGATCTTTAATTTCAGAACATTACCTTGTGTTCTCTAATGTCCAGAAGTATCACTGTTGTGATATTTCTGCTGTTGTGTCTCATGCCATCACTCTGAGCCATGTTGTAATGGTAGAACTACTTTGCTGCAGCAAAACTGATTTTTTTTTAATCTGTCTTTTCCACTACTTAAGAAAGGCAATTACTGTGTGGGATATACTCCTCTATAATAGTATGGTAAATTTGTAAATGACAGAATAGCGAATCTAATGAGCTAGCAGCTTGAATGGGGATAAATGATAATTACTGAGAAAAAGAAAGCTTGTAATGTGATATTATTCAGTGAAAATTACAGCATTCATTACTGTTGCAGGAAAGAGACACAAAATGTGTCCATGTATATATTTGTACTCAATTGTAAGATAAATCCAGTGCTTTAGATAGCACAGACACTGTGCTATTTTGTCAGCTCATATTTGCTCATACAAACTATTGGAATAAAATATCAAATATGCTTTCACTTAGTGATTTTAATGCTTTTTTTTTTTCTTTTTTTTTTTTCTTCAGGCTAAAGGAGGAGGCTATGAGAGTGAGGATGCCTATCAGAATGCAGAATTAGTGTTCCTGGACATTCACAACATTCATGTCATGAGAGAGTCCCTGAGAAAACTGAAAGAAATTGTGTATCCCAATATTGAAGAGACTCACTGGCTGTCTAATTTAGAATCAACTCATTGGCTAGAGCATATCAAGGTATGCATGTCTGCATCCACTGGATGTAACTGAGTTTGTACCCTTCTGTCTATTGGGAAATGCCACTAGAGCTAACTCCAGTGACAGATCCTCAAATAATAAGAAATTTAATTATTTAAGATGAAAATTTAATAATTTCCAATTTAAAAGCAACAAAAATACAGTGTCTGGGGATGGGGAATTTAGAAGAGATGGCAAAGAGTACCAGAGAGGGGGTGACAAAACATTGAAAGATGGTGTTTTGGAAGCATACTGTATTTCTGGGTAACATGTAACCATGAAAGCACTCCTGAGAACATAGGAGTCTGTTTCCAACCTCTCAGCTCCGGGATCCTTGCCATCCAGGTGTTGCTGCCTGGCCCAGACCAGCAGGTGTTGGGTGTTGATGCCTTCTCAGCCTTTCAGGAATTGGAGCAGAATCAAAATGAATGGGGCAGAACGCTTCAGCTTGTACAAATGTTCATCTTCAAACTAAGCTTTCTGTCCTAAAAAATGTACAGCTTACACTGTCTGTCAGTTAATACAGAAAGAACTTGTCCTGCTTCTCAAGCAATTGGAAGGCAGCAGCCATTTTGAGATACAAAATGCTCCTGAGCTGAAATCCTGGCCTCTCCAAGGATGGCTGAGCTTAATGCAGGGTTTTTTACAGGGGTGCCTGCATTATGGCTTAGATGTGAACACATTTTTTGTAACGATGACACCAATTTGCTGCCCTAGTTATAAAGAGGTTGGAACTGATTTACCATTCTCCTTGAGGCACATAGAGCCCTTGGTTTGTCCTATGCTGTCAGTAGCTGTTTGTCATGCATAGCTTCTGTTCCAAAGACATTTTTGTAACTTCTTTTTTTCTTGTCCCAGCTCATTCTTGCTGGAGCCCTGCGAATCGCCGACAAGGTGGAGTCAGGAAAGACATCTGTGGTTGTGCACTGCAGTGACGGCTGGGACCGGACAGCCCAGCTCACCTCTCTCTCTCTGCTGATGTTAGATGGCTACTACCGAACCATCAGGGGCTTTGAAGTGCTGGTGGAGAAGGAGTGGCTGAGCTTTGGACACAGATTTCAGCTGGTGAGTTATGAGCCCTTGGAAAGCTCATAACACAGAAAGCTTTTGTATACCTTGAAGGGATTTTCAAAGGAGTTTAGCCTTTGCTGTGAGAAGTCTCCTAGCTGAACTTGCAGAAGAAGGGTGAATGCTACTGCTCCTGTTTTCTGTCTGTAATGGCTATCATGTCTTAACCTCCTTGGAGACAGCCTTGCTTAGATAGGAGGAACAGGAAGTATTTACTGTATATACCTTCTCAGCTCCTGTGCTCAGTCTTAAACTAGCAGTGTGCTCTGGGTTCAGTATAAGCTGGGAATTGGCAAAGAGTGGGGTGTTTTGTTTGTGTTTTCAGTTCAGTCCATTTTTTAAGGCTGCCTGGACATTGTCAACAAATACCTTAGTACTGAAGAGGTTGGGGAATTTTGCAGTGGCCTTGAGCTCACGTTTTCTTTGGGCACATTTTGCTTTTGGGGAAGCTTTTAATGTTTAGGCAAAAGACCAGCAGTTTGAGATGGTGGATGTGTGCAGAGGGGCAGCTTTGTGAACCTGTGACTTGGCTGTTTGTCATGATTTATACAGGGGGAATGCTTCAGTAGTGTCCATTTGGTCTTTGTTCCTATGGTGTTTTGATTGTAGCTGTTCTCCTGTGGTTGTTTAGTTTGGCAAAGGCTAGAACAAGACTTGTTTACAGCAGATGCAGTGGTGGTAATTTGTTTAGTCAAATGCTGTTCCCCCTCTCTGAAGAAAGTGGTATAACTGAGGCACTGTGTAATTAAGGTTCTGCTTCAGCAAAACCATTACCTGGTGTATGCACTAAGAGGATTCTTACTTCCCTGTCTGTACAAAGGAGATAATGATACTGATTTCCTCTGCTGAGAGGACAACAGTGTTACAAGAAGAGGTAACTACTTTACCTCCATGCTCTTGTTTGGTCTTTGTACAGAGCTTAGAGCTCATGGGTAATGTATAGCACTAATGTACTGTCTAATAGTAAGGAATCATGCCTCGCATTCCTGTCCAGGGCCACACAGCGTGGTCGGGGTTGGAGGCCTACTTCTGGGATACTTTCTTAATTGCATCTCTTGAGGTGGCAGGAGATGGGCTGAGTTAGTGTTTGTACAGCACTTGGAAGCTGTGAGGTGCTGTGTGACGGTTATCACCACATGCTGTGTCTGTAGGTAGTGTTTAGATCCAGCAAACTCTACTACTGAAGTAGCCAGGACGACAGCTGCAACTGAAGCAAAAAGCATTCTAATTTTTTTTTCCTCTGAACTTTAGCTATTAGCTGAAATCGGTGCCAGCGTAGCATCTGGAGCCTCTACTCAAACAACTCGTTTTAATTTAACATGAAAATATCATCATAAAAAAATTTCACTTCAAAGACTAAGAGAGTAGCTATCCTTTACTGCTTCACCCACTAATATGGAAGGAGCAAAATCAACTCATTTGAACCTGTTTGGATCTGTTGGTGCAGTCTTGTGTGACTGAGATGAGCCCCCGGCAGCTTCCCCATGAAACTCTGTGCATCTCATGTTCTTTGTTGTGCTCTGTTCCAGAGAGTTGGCCATGGAGATAAGAATCATGCAGATGCAGATCGCTCTCCTGTCTTCCTCCAGTTCATCGATTGTGTCTGGCAAATGACAAGACAGGTAAATTGCTGAGCAGCACGTCTGCAAGGCCACTGTACCACAGTGTGGCACAGGGTCCCACCCTAGGACCCACACAGGCTCTCCTTCCTGGGCTTCTACTTTTGTTTTGTTGGACTCTGACAAGTGTCTTGACTGTCTCACTTTAGCAGGGAGCCTGAATGCACAGCTGTGCAGGAAGGCCATGATGCAGTCTTGTGTCAGATTAGCTGGCCAGTGGGCACTGCTTACATGAATGCTGCTATGGTAAATGTGAGCTTGTGAGAAGCATGTCACCCTGAAACAGAAAGGCAGTGTCTTCGTATTTAGTGGGGTAGAGACAGACACCTCAACCACCCTTAATTAGCCCACAGTATCTTCAGAAACATGAGTAACTTGAGCTACTAATTTAAGTTTCTGGCATCGTGGATGCAGACGTTTGCTCACACTGATCCCATAAACAAACCTGCAGGGAATTTACTCTAAAGTGACTTTTTCTGAAAACTGATACATTGCTCCTCATTGATACTTGAGTTATGGAGCCAGGAACTGCTCCTCAGTTTAGAAGAGATCCCCAATGGCTGGTGGGGGTTTTCCCCACAGCTGTGTAGAACCTGGGATTTCTTAATGTCTGCTGTGATCTCTGTACTGTATTTTAAAGCCAGTGTTAGCAGTGGTCAGGCAGTTCACTGAAAAAGATAGGCTCAACATGAACTATGATGGATGAAATGGGGAAAAAGATGCCACAATATATACCTGTGCTGTATCCAAGCAGAGAAAGGGGGAGAATTTACCACCCTCTAAAATCACTTCTATTTTGCTGTCCTCGGCATCCTGATGGTGAGGTGAGAACTGCAGCCAGTGCAGTCAGAGAAAAGTGTTTTCCAAGGGAGGAAGGCCTCCTGCTGTCCTCTCCATCTCTGCAGTATGCTGCCTGTATTCCTTTTGCCCCTTTGTGGAACTCCAGTACTTCTCCCCATCATGGATCTGTCTGTATTTGTACATCAGCAGCAACCACAGCCCCTATCTGTACACCTCCATTCATCTCACTGATCTGTGTTGCATGGTGCCTCTCTGCTGTGCCCTCTGCAAAGCACTCTGTTGGGCACACACGTTATTCCCATTTGGCCCCAGGGGATTTCCATTCCTTTATGCTTTATTTCACATATGCTCCAGCCTTTTGTTTGCAGTGTGGTTGAATGGTCTGTCATTGGGGGCAGGCACAGCAGAGCAAGCTTCAACTTGAAGCAGAACTGAATGTGTGTAAACACAGCAGTCAGACCTTTCATGCCTCTGGCTTTTGTTCAGAATACCTCTCTGCACATGTAAAGCAGCTTTCCAAGAGAGAAACTCTTGCTCCTGGGAGGAGCAGTTAAGACCCCAAATATCCAGCCAGCCGCAGAACAGAGGCAAATGCTGTCTTAGAAATGAGAGGCAAGCAAACTCCTTACCGCTGTGGGAGAAAGTTTGTGACTGTTGTAAAACCTCAACCCATTTTCTGGTTCTGCCTGAAGTTTCCTACAGCATTTGAGTTCAACGAGTATTTCCTGATAACCATCCTGGACCACCTGTACAGCTGTTTATTTGGGACGTTCCTGTGCAGCAGTGAGCAGCAGAGAATAAAGGAGGTAAGAGCTTCTCTCTGAGATGAAGACGTGATACTGTGATTGCTTTAGCTGGCCAGATGGTGCTAAAGAAATTGCAGCTGGTTGTAGGTACTGCCAAGCCTCCATCTTAACAGCTGGGACATTCGGGGTCTTTTCCACTTTGTGTCAGCTGCTCTCTGTGGGGATGTTACATTTCAGAGCACTACCCTTTTGCTCACACTCCCTCTTTTCAGTGAGTTCTTCAGCTACTTTCTGGTGGCTCAGCAGCTCCTGCTGTCTCCAAAGTAGTTGGAAATGCAATGTTTCTTTGACCTTTGGTTTAACATAAACTTATCTCTGGAAGCTGGTACCTTTTTCCCCTCCCTTTTCCTTTAGGTTTAAACTAATGAGCACATTGTCATTCTACACACATGGGTTACAAACAATAACAGGTCTCAGTGTGCGTTGTTGCAGTGCTTGCATTTTTCTGGGAGAGGACAGAGCTTCTAGTTAAAGAACGTGGCTCTAGGCCCTTCCATCAGCCAGCTCTGCCCTGCACTCTGATACAGGTTTGTTTGAGATTGGTTCCAGTTGGGTTGTGTGCAGCTGTGCACCTTCAGATCCATTCAGCACTACCCTGCTCACCACCAAACTGAAGTCAGGCAGAGTGACACTCATTCTCTCCTCCCCATCGATGAAGGATGTTATCGCTGAAACATTGCAGCCTAACATCCCAGAGGACAGTGTTGTGTTTGACAGCACACTGATTAAAAAATAAAATATGAAACAATTGCTGTAATGCAGAGTGATAGCATTATACTGAAATCAGTCCCTCTTTTTGAGTCCACAGTGCTTGAATTTCCAGAAAAGAAAACCTCATGTACTTTCGCTGGGACTATTCATGAGCCTAATTAGTTCACTGCATCAGGACTTCAGTCACATGGATTTTTCTTTTTTCTTCCTCCCCCCCCAACCCATTACTTGCTCCAGCAAGTCCTCCGGGACCTCTTTAAAGAGGTGAAGTGTAACCAAAGCACCAAGAGTTCACATGCCAATTCTGAGCTGTGTCCCCTTGTGCCGATGGCGGCTTTGGGGCCATGCTGAGAAGCACAGGGAGTTTCCATGCCAGGCTGTGTGCGTGCCTGCCTGCCTGCATCCATGTGCTTCGATTCCAATAACCACATCAAAAGAAGAATTCTTTTTAAAGCTACAAGAAGGCAACCAGATCTGTATTAATGACAGGCATATGTAATGCTGTTTAAGTACTCATAAATGCTAGTATGGGAATTAAAGCCTCCTCCAACCCTTCCCTTACAGAGCCTTCCAAAGAAGACCGTGTCACTTTGGTCTTACATTAACAGCCAGCTGGAGGACTTCACTAACCCCTTGTATGTGAGCTACTCCAACCACGTCCTGTACCCTGTGGCCAGCATGCGGCACCTGGAGCTGTGGGTTGGCTACTACATCCGCTGGAACCCCAGGATGAAGCCACAGGTACAGCCTTGTTGCAATTCCTTCCATGGATATTGCCTTTCTTTCCCTCTGTGCTTGTACTAATACTGTCATTGTGAAGCTCAGGGCCTTTAAAGCACAAGAAATAATGCTCAGATTTAAGCTGCCACTGCTTAAATCTAAAAACAAAAGCCAGAGTTAATACACGAGCAAATGAAAAGAGCAGCAAGTACAGATGGTGGTTAGCTGCAGATCGCCACCTTGTGAAACTTGCAGGAGCTGAAGCTGCTCCACAGCTTGTAAAATTTCATGAGGAGCAGGAAAACCATCATCTGAAGAGTTTCTTCTTCAGAAAAGAACCTGAGAACTTAAAACATCTTTGGGTGTAAGGCTCTAGATCTGAGCTCAGGGGCTGCAAGTAGATTTCTGCCATTAAGAACCTGCTGCTTACTTTGGTTGCCTAAGGCCCGGGGTGCGACCCTTGTTTATGGCCTTGAAATTTTACAGCAGGAGAACTGGCTTGCCCAAGGCAGACGCCTGAGACAAGCGGCCTGAATGCGGCCCTAAATGCTTCAATCACTTTTATGTAGGAAGGGATAGAAATTCTCAGACAGTCTAACTGTAGTTAGCAGTGTTTTGCAGATCTGGAGCATTAGACACAGGAACCCAGTAAGTGCTTCTCAGAACTGTTGAACTGACTGTGTGAAAATAGTTAGAAAAACATGTACTTTTCCTCAGAGTTCTGAAACTATGGCCAGACTGAGGTGCCAAGGCTGGCATCTCCCAGAAACAGCAGAGATTAGAGCTCTGTCACCTATCAAGATATACGTTAGGTTTTGTTTCGCCACTGTTACGCTGCATGTGTTGGGTAAAGCAGAAGTGCAAGATCGGTGGCACCATGATGAGGTTCAGGCTTGCACACTTGCCTTGCAGCCCTCAGCTCCAGCTTTTCTTACAGGAGCCTGTCCACAACCGCTACAAGGAGCTTCTTGCCAAGCGGGCTGAGCTGCAGAAGAAAGTGGAGGAGCTGCAGAGAGAAATCACCAACCGCTCCACCTCGTCCTCAGAGAGAGCTGGCTCTCCCGCGCAGTGCGTCACTCCTGTACAGACAGTGGTGTGAGCTGGACTTGTTTGCAGAGTACCTTCCCAGGACCATCAGGACTGCTTTCCTGAACTCTCTGGATTTCCTTTGTAGTGTCTGGGGGATGCCAACCTATTTATTTATTTCTCTCCAGGGTAATTTATTAGTACTGTATCACTAACAGAAGCTTAAGCGAAAACAAACATAGCCCCCTATGCAATTAACCTCAGTGGCTAGATTATAACACAAGCCAATTGCACTTGCCACTTAAGAGAAACCTAGAGCTCTTTCCTTGTTCACTTACATGTTGGAAATCACCTTGGTTTACAAAAGGGACTGTGTGCTAGAGCTAAGTGCTATATAGGAAAAATGTTGCCTTGGAGTTTGAAAAGGCCCCCCTTTGCTAAAAGAACTGTAAAATCTCGCCGTGTGAAGTCGTGCAACTGCAGTATTAACAGATGCTTAGCAGTGTGAGAATATTTGCCAGCAAACCAAGGGAGGTAGCACTAGAATCCAAAACGTATCACTGTTCTCACTTTCACTGGATTTTGGGAAGCCATGTAAAATGATGCCTTACATAAGAAGGGCATCTTCTACCACTACGCCACATGGTGGTAGAGGAGCAACTTACATGACTTAACTTTATAGGACAATGTTTACTTCCATCTCTGCAACTCTAGATTTTTGCTTATGGTTTACAGTGAGTGTGCCAGGATGTAAATTAAGCACCTTTATTTCAGAGGGAGGGAGCAGAGCATGGCTCCCCTGGGGCTTCCTGCAGCTCTTCTGTTCTCCAGTGCCTCATCCACATCAGGAGGAAGGTAGTGGAATGCCAAGGGGTGCATGTGAGCTGCTGGGATCAGTCATTCCATTTTGCTTGGGTAAGCATTACTTGTGAGTTTAATGCTTCTGTGCAGGACCATAGCAGCGTTTTTAAGGTATTTCAGCTTTCTGCTAACTAATGGAAGCAGCTGTAACAACCAAAGAAGCCTTTCTGCCTGCACCGCAACTGGTACTTAATATTCCAGTAGACTAAAAAGCATAGTGGTTTCTGTACCCAGGCTTTTAAGTCTTTTTTTTCATCATAGCATACTTCGAGACTAAACATAAATTCAATTTTAATACAAACTTTTATTGTAGGTTTTATTGTAGGAGTAGATAAACATTCAGTGAAACCATGACTGCTGCACTGCTTGTCAGACACGTAAGAGGCTGTAGGTGGCAGGGCTTCCAGTGAAGTTGTGTATCTGCAAGGAGCTTTGCTCCAGGCTGCTTCTTATCTCTGCACTGAGATCATGGCTTGGTCTGAGTTCCAGCATTGTTTTTGTACAATAGGAGCCATACTGTGGGCAGCTGCTTAATATACATATCATGCTTTTTCTCTCAGCCTTTCTCCCAAGACAGATAAATATTTCTTTGAGAGGATATAAGAGTGGACTAATTTACCCATCATTCTTTCAGAATCCTCCCATTCTTTCACAGGGAGGAATTATTTCCAGCTGCAGTCTATTTGTATGATTAACAGGCTGTAGATCATTGCTGCACTTGTTACAGTTCATATCTCATTAGGGCAAAGAATCCACTCAAAATAGCTTCTGAAAGACTTAAATTTGCTTTAAGGTTGAAGGGCAGAGTTACTGTTAAGTACAATCATTGTATAAGATGGGTCATAGTATTATTCTATCTTAGCAAACTGACCACGTGTGTATATTTTGTTTTTTTGAATTAAGACTGGTTGGTTTAACACTAATAAAAAACGATAAACGGATGAAGTTTTTCCTGTGCTCATGTTTTCTACTATGTGGTTACCAAAGCCAAAGCAGTTGTACACACACAATAAAACAGCACTGAATTTTGGATTTGACATGCTAGTCTTATTCATCTCTACTTGTGCAAATTGACCTGCAAGATGCTGTTGTTTGAACTCTGAAATGCAGAATGATAGGAAAGTAGATTACCTTTGGACAACTCTATCTGTACAGGATGACAAATAGTATTTAGCTGCACAGTATTAAAAAATACTTTTACAGTGAAAAATAACCAATTTTTGCAGTTTACAATGCTTTAGTACAGTCACTTCTGTGAGAAAGGAACATTCACATTTGTCTATGTAACACAAGCTAAATCCAGCTTCACTGAGATGATTTAGAATCAGCAATTCAAGGCATGCTCTGTGACACTCACTTGTAGTAGAAATAATTCCACCTTGGGTATCTCACTTGGAAGTCAATCAATCTAAGCCCTCTTCTGCATTTTCCAATTCATCTAAGACAGCCTGACACAATTCTGACATTAACCTTCCTTTGAGCAAGCTAATCTCCATCCATTGTTTCCATGGAAAATCTGTGATGATAGTTTCAGCCCCTGGTTGTCAGGACCCTCAAGGATGAGTTGATGCCCAAGTGATGCTCCAGCTACACAAAGCACATGTCCCCAGTTTAGTGGAGCCAGGTCACTCCAGGTGTGGTAGGCAGCTTCCAACTTCTCATAGCTAAAACCTCCCGTGTCTCAAGTCATAGAATGGCCTGGGTTGAAAAGGACCACAAAGACCACAAATAAAAAAATTTAACCCCCCCCTGCTTCATGCCACATCCAGCCTGCCCTTGAATGCCTCCCTCTCCCTGCTGGCCACCCTTTTTTGATGCAGCCCAGAACACAGTTGGCCTCCTGGGCTGCAAGCACACACTGCTGGCTCATGTCCAGCTTCTCCCCAAGTCCTTCTCCACGGGGCTGCTCTCAACAAGATTTTCCCCCAGTTTGTATAAATACCTGGCATTGCCCCAACCCAAGTGCAGCACCCAGCACTTGGCCATACTGAACCTCATTAGGTTTTCATGGTCCCACTTTTCCAGCCTGTCCGGGTCCCTCTGGATGGCTTCCCTTCCCTTCAATGTATTGACTGCACTGCTCAGCTTGGCGTCATCTGCAAACTTGCTGAGGATGCACTTGATGCCATCATCTATGTCATTGATGAAGATGTTGAAGAGCCAAGACCGACCCCTGAGGGACACTGCTTGTGACCTCCACCCTGACACAGAACCATTGATCACAACCCCTTGGCTGCATCCAGCCAGCTAATTCCTAATCCATCAAACAGTCCATCCTTCAAATCCACACCTCTCCAATTTAGAGAGAAGGATGTGCTGAGGGACCATGTCAGAGGCCTTACAGAAGTCCAGGTAGATGACATCCACTGAAGCTGCCACTCCATCATAGAAGGCCATGAGATTGGTGAGGCACGATCTGCCCTTGGTGAAGCCATGCTGGCTTTCTATGGAATTACTATAAATGGGTCAGGGGTAGAACATCACTCCCATAGATAAAATGATCCCCGGACAGATCCCAGGGTTTGTAGGATCTCCCTATTATGAACTAGAAGTTATCACTGAAAAATGGGGTCCTCTTTGTGTTATGGGAAATATCTCCCTATATCACATGGCAGATTACTTTCAGGGACTTAGCAAAGATGTACTGATCACTAAAGAAAGACAATTGGCTTTGGCAATGGCACAGCCACTGTTAAATGCTTTAAATCATGCTGAAATGAGGAATAATACTTTAGAGAAGGAAAATCAACTTTTGAAAGACCGTATCGAAAAGTTAGAGCAAGAACTTGGCATATTAACAGGGAAGAAACCAATTCTGCATCTTCCAATAGATCAAGCTCGTAACATTTCAATAGACAATGACCAGACTCCTGCATCAGGTTTCACTGATCAAGAAAATAAGAAATCTAAGTTAGATCTCAAACCTCCAATTTTGACAGATCCACTAGAAGTCCCTCCTGTTAGAAGTCCATCCTGTCAGGGGTGCCGCCTGATCAGTGGCCCCCTGCCCAGACTCATCTGCATGTAACAGCCCGGCCATACGCGTATGGCCAAAGAAATGGGACATACCTCTACATACAGGGATGTGGTTCTCCATGGAGGACCTTCAAAATTATATCCGTGAACTGGACGTAAGGGAAGCTATCCATGAAGACACATTTGATGGCACTGGTATGGTCAAATTCTCAGCAGGAATGAGAGACTTGATTCTACAGCAAGCTCCCTCTCATCTCTGTGGTACTTTAGTCTCTATATTAAATCCCCTGGTGGCCTCAGAAGCCGTAGTCCAGCAGGCTGCCCAGTTAGTGGCCGACCTGGGAGAAACAGAACGCCTGCGGACTAGGTGCAACATTTGGATGTTGGAAGAAGCAGAGGTCCTGCCAGTAAGTAAAACCAAAATGCCGGCTACTCGATCAGGACCCATAAGGGTCTCCTGAAAACAAATGTTTAATGATTTAATTCAGGCTGGGGTCCAATTTGCTAACATTGACCGCCAGCCCAACCCTGTCCTTCTCCAGCTTTGGAGACAACTAAAGGACAATCAAAAATTCCAGAACTACCCTAAGAAATCAAGGGTGAGGGTTATAGAGAGGGTTCCAACAACAACATGGACTCTAGAAGATTTTATTGTTCCAAATAGGAAAAAAAAGCCACCTCAGGTGTCTCGGGCCACAGTGCCTGAGCCAGCAGAAGCAAAAGATTTAGCCATAGCACAATTCATGGAGTGACAAGGGATGTTAGTCCCTGTGGGGTCTCCAGACAGGACCAGAGGCCCTATGTAGAATTAACGATTTATTGGTCCTGAAAAAATATTCAGAGAGTGATGGCATTGGTAGACACGGGAGCAGAAACATCAATTGTCTATGGAGATCCGGGGAAATTTGATGGCGACAGAGTGATGATTGGTGGTTTTGGGGGACAGACTATTGCTGTCACCCAAACATGGTTAGAATTGGGAGTTGGGCATCTCCCACCCCGGGAGTACAAGGTGTCTATTGCCCCAGTCCAAGAATACATCCTGGGCATAGACATTCTATGGGGTCTGGCTCTCCAAACAACTGTGGGAGAGTTCAGACTTGGACAAAGATGTGTCAGTATCCGGGCGGTGCAGGCAGTATTAAGAGGCCATGCGAAACATGGGCCTGTTTGCCTGCCAAAACTGTGCTGGATTACTAATGTCAGACAGTATAGACTCCCAGGTGGGCAAGATGAAATATCGAGAACGGTGCAGGAATTAGAAAAAGTGGGCATTATAAGACCTGCACACAGCCCATATAACTCCTCCATATGGCCAGTGCGAAAGTCGGATGGCACATGGAGAATGACAGTGGATTACAGAGAACTAAATAAAGTCACACCGCCTATTCATGCAGCCATATCCAGCATTGCCTCCCTAATGGAGGCATTGAGTAGGGAGATAAAAACCTATCATTGTGTCCTAGATCTAGCAAATGCATTCTTCAGTATCCCAATTGCTGAGGAATCACAAGATCAGTTTGCATTTACATGGGGAGGCAGGCAGTGGGCCTTCCATGTCCTGCCGCAGGGGTACATGCATTCACCAACGTATTGTCATAATCCAGTGGCACATGACCTGGCTGATTGGAGAAAACCTCATGATATTAACCTATATCATTATATTGATGACCTCCTGCTGACATCCGACTCACTGGAGGCAGTAGGACAGGCAGCAGATTCATTAACCGCCTATTTACAACAGAGGGGATGGGCTATAAATCCCCAAAAGGTGCAAGGTCCAGGCCTGTCCGTAAAATTCCTGGGAGTGGTTTGGTCAGGAAAGACCAAAGCGCTACCCAGTGCTGTTATAGATAAGGTTCAGGCATTCCCAGTCCCTACATCATCAAAGCAGCTGCAAGAGTTTCTAGGTATATTGGGTTATTGGTGTTCCTTTATACCTCACCTAGTGCAGCTGCCACTGTACAGACTCGCAAAAAAGGGGCAGCTATGGGACTGGGGGAAAACAGAACAGAACGCTTTCCAACAAGCAAAACTGGCAGCTGAACAAGCCCAGGCATTGGGTGTGTTTGATCCTACCCTCCCAGCCAAGTTGGATGTCCATGTTACTCAAGACGGTTTTGGTTGGGGCCTATGGCAATGCCAGAGTTCTGTTTGGATCCCCACTGGTTTCTGGTCTCAGATCTGGCATGGAGCAGGAAAAAGATACAGTATGATTGAAAAACAGTTATTGGCTGCCTACTCTGCATTACAGGCAGTGGAGCCAATAACTCAAACGGCTGAAGTTTTAGTTAAGACCACTCTGCTGATTCAGGGGTGGATGAAAGATCTGACCCACCTTCCTAAGACAGGGGAGGTGCAAGCACAGTGACACAATGGGTCGCCTACCTCAGCCAAAGGAGCAGTCTGTCTTCATCACCATTGAAAGAAGAACTCCAGAACATCCTAGGCCCCATGAGGTATCACAGTGATGCACCGAAAGAAACATTGGTCGCTCCACCAGAGAAGAGTCCTGTTCAGGAAGGAAAATATCCTATCCCTGAAGATGCCTGCTACACAGACGGGTCCAGCAAAGGCAACCCAAGCAAGTGGAGAGCAATAGCATACCACCCTTCCACCGAGACAATCTGTTTTGATGAGGGGGATGGTCAGAGCAGTCAATGGGCAGAACTGCGAGCCGTGTGGATGGTTATAACCAAGGAACCCGGTGAAGGTATCCTGAACATCTGCACAGACAGTTGGGCTGTGTACTGGGGGCTCAATCTTTGGATTGCAGTGGTCCGCCCAGTAATGGAATACCCATGCCTGGCCAGTCTGGGGCAGAGATGTGTAGTCAGCAGAATACGTAAAGCGGGGGCTGTGGAGGTCACCGGACGGTAACAGGATCTGCAGGGGCCCCTTGATTCATGGGAAACCATGGTAACACGTTTCCTGAGGATAAGAAAGGAGAACAAGCAAGAGCATATATGAAGACGACAAGACATGATATACGTCTACTGGGCATAGGTAACCATAATGAGGGTGATTGGTAGCACTGTCATATAGGGGAAAACTATAAGAAGAGTGTGTTGCTTGCAATAAATGCCATTTTGCCGCTCACCACATTGGTGTCATGAAAAGCGTGTGAATCGGCCAGGGCTGTCAGAACACTTCACAAGGGGACATTAACCAGGGGTCACCAAAAGGAAGGCGACAGAGATGTGTGGTTAGACATATGGAACCCAGTCAAACACAGGACTGTATGTGTCTACCATGTTTCTGGTCATCAGCCCCTACAGTCACTGGGAAATGATGAAACTGACACGCTGGCCCAAGTTGGATGGATTGAGAATTTGCCAGCTGAGAACATTGTCCATTGGTTACATCAGAAGCTACGGCATGCTGGACGAAAGACAATGTGACCAGCTGCTAAAGCATTGGGGCTGCCCATACAGCTATGGGCAGGTATATTGTCCAGGTATGCCAGCATTAGAATCATAGAATCACCAAGGTTGGAAAAGACCTAGAAGATCAACCAGTCCAACCGTTCACCTATTCCCAATAGCTCCCACTAAACCATGTCCCTCAAAACAACATCCAGCCTTTCCTTGAGCATCCCCAGGGTCGGTGGCTCCACCACCTCCCTGGGCAGTCCATTCCAGTGCCTGAAAAGTAATACTTCCTGATGTCCAGCCTGAATCTGCCCTGCCGTAGCTTGAAGCCATTCCCCCTGGTCCTATCGCTAATGACACAAGAGAAGAGGCCGACCCCCAGCTCACTACAACCTCCCTTCAGGAAGTTATAGAGAGCAATGAGGTCTCCCCCTGAGCCTCCTCTTCTCCAGGCTGAACATTCCCAGCTCCTTCAGCCTCTCCTCATCAGCCCTGTGTTCCAGACCTCTCACCAGCTTTGTTGCCCTCCTTTGAACACGTTCCAGGGCCTCAATATCTTTCTTGCAGTGAGGGGCCCAAAACTGGACACAGTACTCGAGGTGCGGCCTCACCAGTGCTGAATATAGGGGAACAATCACCTCTCTGCTCCTGCTTGCAACACTGTTTCTGATGCAGGCCAGGATGCCATTGGCCTTCTTGGCCACCTGGGCACACTGTGGGCTCATGTTCAGCCGAGCATCAATCAATACCCCCAGGTCCATTTCCTCTATGCCGTCCTCCAGCCACACCGCCCCAAGCCTGTAGCGTCGCCTGGGGTTGTTGTAGCCGAAGTGCAGGACCCGGCATTTGGCCTTGTTGAAACTCATCCTATTGGCTTCAGCCCAGCTCTCCAGTCTGTCCAGATCCCTCTGTAGGGCCTCGCTACCCCCAGGCAGATCCACACTTCCAGCCAATTTGGTGTCATCTGCGAATTTACTGAGGGTGCACTCGATGCCCTCACCCAGGTCATCAATAAAGATATTGAAGAGGACAGGCCACAGCACCGACCCCTGGGGAACACCACTCACGACCGGTCGCCAGCTGGATTTGACTCCATTCACCACCACTCTCTGTGCCCGGCCCTCCAGCCAGCTCCTTACCCAGCCAAGAGTGCACCCATCCAAGCCTCGGGCAGCCATTGCAACGTTTGCTCCAAGATGAGACCGAGATCATTGCCCAGAACAACAGCCCATCTTGGTAGGAGACACAATCCTCTCCAGTGATGGCAGGTTGATTACATCGAGCCCCTTCCTCGCTCCAAAGGGGCAAGATACGCCCCGACCTGTGTTGACACTGCATATGGGCTGCTGCAGGCCTATCCAGCACCAAAAGCAAACCAGGCATATACCATCAAGGCACTCACTAAACTGATGTCTGCCTACAGGACACCTCAAGTCATCAAGAGTGACCAAGGGACTAGATTTACTGGTGCAACGATACAGCGCTGGGCAGAAGAAAATAACATCGAATGGCAATTCCACCTGTCATATAATCCAATGGAGGCAGGCCTCACTGAACATTATTATAACTGTGTACTTAAGACTGCCCTGAAGACAGACTCCCAGTCCCCACAGGGGTGGATGAAAAGATTCTATGAAACCTTGCAGGATCTGAATGAAAGACCCCAAGAAAGCAGACCCAGTACCCTGAGAATGTTGCAGACGACATGGGTCACACCGCTTAGTATCTAAATTTATAGGCACTGATCATCAGGTAAGACCCCAGATTGGTAACAAAAATAATCTTCTGCTCCCTGCCCCTGAGAATTTAAATCCAGGTACCCATAAAATAAAATGGCCCTGGAAGGTGCAGGTAGGACCAAGTGGTGTGGCCTTAATTGCACCTTGAGGGAGACTGTTGGAGGTGGGAGACTCAGTAGTCCCTCCAGTAATAGGTACATGGCCTACTGATAGTGTGGTCAACACTCCGATCTTTATTGCTAAAGGGACCCCCATCATCTCCCTGTGGCAGATCAGGACACCTCCTTTGGTGCCTGATATCGTTATGCAGCCGCAGATATCCGGCCAAAAGGTGTGGTACAGGCGGCCAGGACGTGCCCCAGTACAGGCGGAAGTGTTGACCCAGGATAGAAATACGGCCTGTATCTTGCCCTGGAGAGCAGACCTTCCCCTCCTGGTACCTCTGAAACATCTGTATTACTACCTGTGAGTCTGTGAGCCTTCAGGACCACAGGAAGGAACAAAATGCCATCGAGCATTCCAGTGTTGCTGTCAGATCACGTACAACACCCGGTGATGGTCTGCATGGGACTGATGGAACATAGAACGGAGCTGCACCTCATGGCCGCATGCCTCCAGTCACACCATCGAGCACTGGCCCATGAAAGAATATGGACATTCACTGATCATCACTCATCTTGAGTTGTACCAACATGTGTCATGATGAAAACTATATAAGCATCGCAATACAGCTGATCTCTGTATTAGGGAAAGCTTACCCTTTAGTCAACCTGATCATTGGTTCACGCCATGAAGGGGTGGAGTGATGGGAAGTGCATCACGGCCTGAATCTCTGATTGATCACCTGAGGTGAGCCATGAGTCAGCCAGAGGAGCACAGGTGAAGGCAATTCAGCTGCTGGAAGAGGTGGCTCCACCTCTCCTTAGACTCATTGAAGAGCTGACATCCAGTGGGGAAGGATCTCTCCTGGAGCTCCACTCTGCTGGAGTTTCATAGCAAGCCCAGGATACAGGTAAGCATTCCATCTATTCTCTTTTGGTATAATAACTGCTTAGCCAAACTCTCTGGTATATTTCATAATTATAACATCTGTACATTCATTAATCATACACTCGCCAAGTTTAGCTCTATCTGCACCTTGCCTTTCCTAACCCTATCTCTACAAAGGCAGACAACAGCCCTCTTCCTCTCAGGATACACAACCCTGCTTCTGCTTTCTGTACATTTCCCTCTTTTTCTCTCACTTTAAGCTGCAGGTCCTTGTACAGCCATGACAGAAGCCGGCCTCCCCTGCTCAACTTCTTCTGCTGTTGTGCTCTCAGAAGGGTGTCCTTAATGAGCTGCCAGCTCTGTTCTGTGCCCATGCCCTTAAGGACAGTTTCTCAGGGGATCCCACTCAGCAGTTCCTTGAGCAGCTCAAGTTTTGCTCTCCTGAAGCACAGGGACCTAGCTCTGCTTTTTGCCAGGCTCACATTCTTTAAGATCACAGACTCCACACGAAGGCATGGTCACTACAGCCCAGGCTGCCTCCAATCTTAACCTCTCTAATGCTCACTAATGCAGAGGAGAGCACCAGGTCCAGTAAGCCTGAGGTTGGTCTATCTATTACCTGGACCAGGAAGTTGCCCTCAACAGACTCCAGGAATGTCCTGTACTGTCTGCCAGCCACCATGCTGCTATCCCAGCAGGGTTGAAATCCCCCATCAGGGCAAGAGCCCATAAGCACACCTCCTGCAGCTGAAGCAAGAAGGCCTCACCAACAGCCTCCTCCTGATCAGGTGGCCTGTAGCAGATCCCAACCACTAGATGCCCTTTACTGAACTGACCCTTGATTTTTTTACCCTTAAGCTCTCTACCTGATCATGACTGTTCCTCAGACACAGCTCCTTGCAATCTATCCACTTTCTAAGATAGAGGGCAACTCCTCCACCCCTCCAACCCTATCTGTCCCTTCCAAAAAGCCTGTAGCCCTCAAGCAGAGTATTCCAATCACTGGCATCGTTGCCTTCTCAAAGGGGCCCTCCCTAGTACCTCCAGGACAAGTCTGGGGTTTTTCCTTACCCCCTCCCAAGGTGACAGCATTCCCAGTTCTCTGTCACCCAGTACACCTCCTTCCCCCATATCTAGTTTAAAGCCCTGCTAAGCAGCCCAGCCAGCTTATTCCCAAGGATATTTGTGGTCCTTCTCATCAGTTGGCTCCTGTCTGCCATCAGCATTCCCTCTTTCTCAAGGCTGCATCCCAAGCCATGCTATCTAAAGCCCTGAGTGTGACACCATTCTGAAAGCCATTCATTCAGCACACCCAGCCTCCTCCATTTGTGTGGATCCATCACCAACTGAGAGGACAGAGGACAACACAACTTGAACTCCTCATCCCTTCAGAAGTCTTCCCAGAGCCCTGAAGTCCTTTTCAATCATCCAAGAACTTCTTTTGCCTACCTCTTCATTTCCTATGTGGAAAACTAGTAATAGATAACAATCAGAGAGCTTGACCAGGTAGGTGATGTTCCTAGCAACATCTCTCACCTGGGCACCAGGCAGGCATGCACCTCCCTGCGTGATGGATCTGAGCAGCATATTGGGCCCTCGTTTTCCCTCAGAATGGAGTCCCCTATGATGACAGCCCTTTTTTTTCCTGACTGACACTGTGGCAATACAAGGAACACTGTGGCAACACAATACACTGTGGCCTTAGGCAACCTCTCCTGCATAGAAGGACCCCCACCAACATCTACAACCCCCAGTCTTTCCAGCTCCACAGCCTCATACCTGTTACATAAGGGCACCTGGGCGGGTGGGACAGGCAGAGGGGCAGTACTCTTGTTGCCCCAAACAGGGACTTGTTTCCATCCCTCGCTGTCTCTGAGGTCACCCCCTCCCACCTGACTGTGAGATGGCAGATGATCCCCCACTGCCTGAAAAGCATCACCCCGCACCCTTCTTGTAGGGATGGCAGAGTGCAACTCCACCAATCAGTCCCCCTCTCACCACTCTGGATGCTCCTCAGCACTTCTACTTCCTCCCTTAGCTCTACCACCAGGCTGAGCAGATCACCCACCTGCTCACATCGCACACAGCTGGTATCCCTGCTGCCCTCCTGTTGCAGTGACAGGGCCAGGCATTCTCCACAGCCTGAGACCTGAACTGCAGCACAGACTTACATACTTCTAGTCCAAGTCTCCACATCCCTTTTAGCAACAGGATCAGTAAGCAAACATAGAATCACCAAGGTTGGAAAAGACCTCTAAGATCACCTAGTCCAACCGTCAGCCTGTTCCCACCATGGTCACTCACCCCATTCCTCAGTGCCAATCTCCATGGCTCCTGAACACCTCCAGGTATGGTGACTCCACCACCTACCTGGGCAGCCTGCACCAGTACCTCAGCACACTTTCTGAAAAGAAGTCTTTCCTAATATCCAACCTGAACCTCGCCCGGCACAATTTGAGGCCATCACCTCTTCTATTGCTGTTACCTGAGAGAAGAGGCAAACTCCCACCTCACCACAGCTTCCTGCTGTCAAGGCAGTTGTAGAATGATAAGGTCTCCCCTGAGCCTCCTACAGAGGAAATAATCTCAGTGAAATTGGAGACCTCACCTACAAGAGGATGCACTGCACAGGACCTCCCAAGTGCCAGCAAAGGTTCTCCAAATCCTCACTGCAACTGGGGCTCTCCAGCAACTGTGGATCTGGATGATGGTAAAATATTAGGGCAATTGGTGATGTATCTTTCTTAATCGCTATCACTATCCTCATTACTATGGTTAAGTGCCTTGCTCTGTATTATTCTTGCTGCATAATTTCACTTCTCTCATTGCTTTAAATTTAAGTAAACACACTTCTTCAACTTCATCTGTGACCTTTGTGCTGACTACTTCCACTGGCAAAACACACTCTCAGCCATCTCTTCTCCAGGCTGAAAAGCCCCAGGTCTTTAAGCTCTTCCTCATAGAGGAGATGCTGCAGCCCCCTCATAATCTTTGTTGCCCTCTGGTGGATTCTCTAGGAGTCAGTTTTTAAACTGAGGAACACAGAATTGTACCAAGGCAGAGCAGAGGGTGAGGAACAAATCCCACAACATGCTGACCACACTCTAAATTCATCCATACGCCAATTTGTATATCCTAGCAACATCCTTGTACTCTTCTTGAGCTGCCTGCCCCTTCCTCCAAAGTTGGTAAACTCTTTATTTCCTCTCTTGAAGTTTCAGCAAATCTCCCTGTTCAGCCAGCTCAGTCTCACAGGGGCAGCCTGCTCCTTTAAGACTCCCTTCTTGAGCAATGTCCAGCCTTCCTGGACCCCTTTGACCTCCAGGACCATCTCTCAAGGAACTCCCCCAACCAACGTTCTAAATAGAACTCTATCACTCCATGGTTGCTATGCCCAAGACAGCTTCCAGCCACATCTCTCTCCAGCCCTTCCTGTTTTGTGAACAGCAGTTCTGAGCACCCCCCTGGTAGGCTCTTATCAGCTGTGTCAGGCAGTTATCGTTTTCCATACACTCTAGGAACCTCCCAGACTTTTCTCTCTGCTGTATTTTATTTCCAGGAAACGTTGGTTAAGTTGAAGCTCCCCATGAGAACAAGGGCTAGTGACGGTTGGACTTTTGCCAGTCACTTGTAGAATGCTTCATCTGCCTCTTCATCCTGGTTGGGTGGTTTATAACAGACTCCCGCCAGGATGTCAGCTTTGTCAGCCTTCCCCTGATCCTTACCCATAAGGACTTCATAATTACCAACACTAAGCCTGTACAAATTCAAAACATTCTCCAACATTGAGAACCATCCCACTGCCACTCCTTCCTTGCCTATTCCACCTGAAGAGGTTATAGCCATCCATTGCAGCACTCCAGTCATGACAATGATATTTCTGTGATGGTGACTAAGTCAAAGAATCACACAAGAAGAATCACACAAGAAGAATCACACAAGAAGAATCACACAAGAAGAATCACACAAGAAGAATCACACAAGAAGAATCACACAAGAAGAATCACACAAGAAGAATCACACAAGAAGAATCACACAAGAAGAATCACACAAGAAGAATCACACAAGAAGAATCACACGGTTGGAAATGACCTATAAGATCATCCAGTCCAACCGTCTCCTCTTCACCATTGCCACCACAAGTACTAAACCATATCACGCAGCACGTCATCCAGACGCCTCTTGAACACTGCCAGGGACGGTGACTCCACCACCTCCCTGGGCAGCCATTCCAGTGCCTGACCACTCTCTGAGAGAAGAAGTTCTTCCTTATGTCCAACCTGAACCTCCTCTGATACAACTTGCGGCCATTGCCCAGTGTCCTGCTCGTTGCCTGGGAGAAGAGGCCAGATCCCTCTTCACCACAACCTCCCTTCAGGAGGTTGTACAGTGCAATGAGGTCTCCCCTGAGCCTCCTCTTCTCCAGACAAAACAATCCCAGCTCCCTCAGCCGCTCCTCATAAGGTTTGTGTTCCAGACCCCTCACCAGTTTTGTTGCCCTTCTCTGGACACGCTCCAGGATCTCAACATCTTTCTTGTAGTGAGGGGCCCAAAACTGAACACAGTACTCGAGGTGCGGCCTCACCAGTGCTGAGTACAGGACGATGATCACCTCCCTGTTCCTGCTGGCCACACCATTTCTAACACAGGCCTGGATGCCGTTGGCCCTCTTGGCCACCTGGGCACACTGTCGGCTCATGTTCAGCCGAGCATCAACCAACACCCCCAGGTCCTTCTCTTCTTCACACTCATCCAGCCACTCATCCCCAAGCCTGTAGCACTGCATGGGGTTGTTATGGCCAAAATGGAGGACCCAACACTTGGCCTTGTTGAACCTCATCCCATTCACCTCAGCCCAGCGGTTCAGCCTGTCTAAATCCCTCTGAAGGGCCTCCCTACCCTCAGGCAGATCAACACCACCTCCCAGCTTGGTATCATCTGCAAACTTGCTGAGGGTGCACTCAATCCCCTCATCTAGGTCATCAATAAAGATATTAAACAAGATCGGCCCCAGTACCGACCCCTGAGGGACACCACTTGTAATGGGTCGCCAGCTGGACTTCACTCCATTCACCACGACCCGCTGGGCACGGCCCTGTAGCCAGTTCCTTACCCAAAGAAGTGTCTATCTGTTCAGACCATGGACAGCCAGTTTCCCCAGAAGAAGCCTGTGAGGGACCGTGTCAAAGGCTTTGCTGAAGTCTAGGAAGACTACATCAACAGCCCTTCCCTCATCTATCAGACTAGTCACCCAGTCATAGAAAGAGATGAGGTTGGTCAAGCCCGTTTCACGGGTTTCACAAACCCGCACTGGCTGGGTCTGATCCCCTGGACACTGCGTACATGCTGTGCAATCTCATCCAAGATGATTTGCTCCATAACCTTCCCTGGTACTGAGGTAAGGCTGACAGGCCTATAGTTCCCCAGATCCTCCCTGCGGCCCTTCTTGAAGACAGGAGTCACATCAGCAAGCCTCCAATCCTCTGGGACCTCATCAGTTAACCAGGAGAGTTGACAGATGGCCGAGAGGGGATCAGCAATCACCCCCACCAGCTCCCTCAGCACCCAAGGGTGCAGCCCATCCGGTCCCATGGACTTGTGACAGTCCAGACAGAAGAGGAACTCTCTGTCTCCACTGGAATTGCTGGGGGCATATTCTGTGCTGTGTCCCAGACTTCCAGATCGGAGCATAAAAAGCCCAGAGGATAACTGATCTGGCTATTAAAGGCAGATGTAAAGAAGGCATTGAGGATCTCAGCCCTCTCCTTGTCCTCAGTGACCACGTTCCCTGCTGCATCAAGTATAGGATGAGAATTATCTTTGATTCTTCTTTTCCCATTGATATATTTATAAAAGGATTTTTTGTTGTCTTTTACTGCAGAAGCCAACCTGAGCTCAAGTTGGGCTTTCGCCCTCCTAACTTCTTCCCTGCATACCTTAGCTACTTCTTTGTAATCTCCCCGAGCAGCCTGTCCCTTCTTCCAGAGGATGTAGACTCTCTTTTTCTCCTGGAGTCTCAACAGTAATTCCCGGCTCATCCACACCGGACGCCTTCCCCTGCGGCTCACCTTACAGCACTCAGGGACAGTCTGTTCTTGTGCCTTCAAGATTTTGGTCCTGAGGAGCGTCCAGGCTTCCTGTGCCCCTTTACCCTTGAGAAGCAACTCCCAAGGGACCCACGCTACAAGCTCCCTGAACAGATCAAAGTCTACCTTCTTGAACTTCCAGAGGGCAGTTCTGTTGACCACTCTTTTGACATCTGGTCTACCAGTTGCATAAGGAAGCAATCTTCCACGCAGTCTAGAAACCTTCTGGACTGCTTCCTCTGCGCTATATTATATTTCCAACATATGTCAGTCTCCCATCAGAACAAGTGCTGGCGATCGCGTGACTTCTGCGAGCTGCTCATAGAATGCCTCATCCAACTCTTCGTCCTGACTAGGTGGTCTATAGCAGACCCCAACTACGATGTCTCCCCTACAGGCCTTCCCCCTGATCCTTACCCACAGACACTCCACTCCATCATTCCCAACCCCAAGCTCTTCTGCATCAAAACAGTCTTTAATATAAAGGGCCACACCCCAACACCCTTCTTTCCTCCTCTATCCCTTCTGAAGAGCTTGTAACCATCTATCTCAGCACTCCAGTCGTGGGAGTGGTCCCACCATGTTTCGGAAATAGCAACAAAGACATCATTAGCCTGACTCACAATCATTTCCAACTTTTCCTGCTTGTTGCTCATGCTGCGTGCATTGGTATAGATACATTTCAGACTAGTTGTCTGCCTCATCCCCTGCTCGAGCATCTTTCCCCTAGGCTCATCTCTTGAGAGGCCTGTTTTGTCCCCTTCCCCCTTCATAGCTAGTTTAAAGCTCTTTCAATAAGCCCCGCTAGTTCCTGTGCCAGTATTCGCTGCCCCCTTCGAGATAGGTGGGTTCCACAGGCAGACAGCAGGCCAGGGGCTGAGTAAACTGCCCCATGATCAAAGAATCCAAAGTTTCTGGCTCGACACCAGCCTCCTAGCCAATTATTCATTGCTTGTGCCTTTCTATCCCGCTCAGAGTCCCTCATTGGCCCTGAAGGTATAGAGCAGAAGATCACTTGAGCTCCCGCTCCGTGGACTAAACGCCCTAAATCCCTGAAATCTTCTTTCATCGTGCGTAGGCTTGTCTGAGTGATTTCATCACTACCCACCTGAACTACGAGTAGCAGGAAATAGTCAGTTGACCTGACCAGCTTTGGGAGTTGCCTGGTTACATCCCTGACCCGAGCTCCAGGAAGGCAGCACACTTCCCGACAGACTGGGTCAAGTCTGCATACGGGGCCCTCCGTTCCTCTGAGGAGGGAGTCACCCACCATGACCACCTTTCTGTCTTTACTATTAGAGGCAGTCTCAAGGCGTGGGGGTGACCTCCTTGCCCTGGGCTCTCTCCTAGGCTGATCCTGCAGCGCCTCTCCAGTCACTTCCTCTTCAACTTCCAGCATCTGGAACCTGTTATGGAATCATTAAGGATAGAAAAGATCTCCAAGATCATCTAGTCCAACCATCCAACTACCACCAACACTGCCACTAAATCATGTCCCTCAGCGCTACATCTGCACTTTTTCACATCTAGGTGCAGTGACTCCACCTCCACCCCAGGCAGCCTGTTCCTATGCCTGACCACTCTTTCAGACAAATCAGTTTTTCATTTTTCCTAATACCCAACCTGAATCTCCCCTGGAGCAACTTGAGCTATTTAACTTGTCCTGTCACTGTTACCTGCAAGAGACCCCCACTTCACCACAGCCTTATCACAGAACCACAGAATTGTAGGGGTTGGAAGGGACCTCCAGAGATCATCGAGTCCAACCCCCTGCCAAAGCAGGTTCCCTACACCAGGTCACACAGGTAGGCATCCAGGCAGGTCTTGAACATCTCCAGAGAAGGAGACTCCACCACCTCCCTGGGCAGCCTGTTCCAGTGCTCCGTCACCTCACTGTAAAGAAGTTCTTGCGCACATTTGTGCAGAACTTCCTATGCTGCAGTTTCTGGCGGTTTCCCCTTGTCCTGTCTCCACTCACCACTGAAAAGAGTCTGGCCTCGCCATTCTGCCCCCCACACCTTAGGTATTTACAGACCTGGATCAGGTCCCCTCAGTCTTCTTTTCTCCAGGCTGAACAGATCCAGTTCACTCAGCCTTTCCTCATAGGAGAGATGCTCCAGGCCCTTCACCATCTTTGTACTTTGTACATCCCTGTCTTTTTTGTACTGGGGAGCCCAGAACTGGACACAGTACTCCAGATGAGGCCTCACCAGGGCAGAGTAGAGGGGGAGGATCACCTCCCTCAACCTGCTGGCCACGCTCTTTTTAATGCACCCCAGGATGCCATTGGCCCTCTTGGCCACAAGGGCACACTGCTGGCTCATGGCCAACCTGTTGTCCACCAGAACACCCAGGTCCCTCTCCGCAGAGCTCCTCTCCATCAGGTCATCCCCCATCCTGTACTGGTGCATGGAATTATTCCTCCCCAGATGCAAGACTCTACACTTGCTTTTGTTGAACCTCATCCAGTTTCTTACTGCCCAGCTCTCCAGTCTGTCCAGGTCTCGCTGAATGGCAGCACAGCCTTCAGGCATGTCAGCCAATCCTCCCAACTTCATATCACCAGCAAACTTGCTGAGGGTGGCCATTATCCCCTCATCAAGGTCATTGATGAAGATGTTGAACAAGACCGGACCCAGCACTGACCCCTGAGGAACACCGCTGCTTACAGGCCTCCAACCAGACGTCCGCCAATGACGACCCTCTGCGCTCTGTCAGTCAGCCAGTTCTCAACCCACCTCACTGTCCACTCGTCTATCCCACACTTGCTCAGCTTTGTTAACAGGATGTCATGGGGGACAATATTAAACAGCTTGCTGAAATCAAGGTAAACTACATCCACTGCTCTTCCCCCACCCACCCAGCCAGAGACAACATCATAGAAGGCTACCAGGTTGGTCAAGCATGACCTCCCCCTGGTGAACCCGTGCTGACCACTCTTGATAACCTCCTTTTAGAATCATAGAATCACCAAGGTTGGAAAAGACCTAGAAGATCACCCAGTCCAACCATTCACCTATTCCCAATAGCTCCTACTAAACCATGTCCCTCAACACAACATCCAGCCTTTCCTTGAGCATCCCCAGGGTCGGTGGCTCCACCACCTCCCTGGGCATCCATTCCAGTGCCTGACCACCCTTTCTGAACAGTAATACTTCCTAATGTCCAGCCTGAATCTCCCCTGCCGTAGCTTGAAGCCATTCCCCCTGGTCCTATCACTAATGACACGAGAGAAGAGGCCGACCCCCAGCTCACTACAACCTCCCTTCAGGAAGTTATAGAGAGCAATGAGGTCTCCCTTGAGCCTCCTCTTCTCCAGGCTGAACATTCCCAGCTCCTTCAGCCTCTCCTCATCAGCCCTGTGTTCCAGACCCCTCACCAGCTTTGTTGCCCTCCTTTGAACACGTTCCAGGGCCTCAATGCCTTTCTTGCAGTGAGGGGCCCAAAACTGGACACAGTACTCGAGGTGCGGCCTCACCAGTGCTGAATACAGGGGAACAATCACCTCTCTGCTCCTGCTTGCAACACTGTTTCTGATGCAAGCCAGGATGCCATTGGCCTTCTTGGCCACCTGGGCACACTGTGGGCTCATGTTCAGCCGAGCATCAATCAATACCCCCAGGTCCATTTCCTCTATGCAGTCCTCCAGCCACACCGGACACAGTGTACACACTGGATTTGACTCCATTCACCACCACTCTCTGTGCCCGGCCCTCCAGTCAGCTCCTTACCCAGCCAAGAGTGTACCCATCCAAGCCTCGGGCTGCCAGCTCCTGCAGGAGAATGCTGTGGGAGACAGTGTCAAAGGCTTTGCTGAAGTCTAGGTAGACCACATCAACAGCCTTTCCCTCATCCGCCAGATGGGTCACTAGATCATAGAAGGAGATCAGGTTGGTCAAACAGGACCTGCCCTTCATGAACCCATGCTGGCTAGGCCTGATCCCCCGGTCACCCTGCACATGCTGCATGATCTCCCTCAAGACAATCTGCTCCATAACCTTCCCTGGCACCGAGGTCAGGCTAACAGGCCTGTAGTTCCCCGGATCCTCCTTACGACCTTTCTTGAAAATGGGAGTCACATCGGCAAGCCTCCAGTCTTCTGGGATCTCACCAGTCAACAAGGAGTGCTGACAGATGATGGAAAGCAGCTCGGCTCTCACCTCTGCCAGTTCTCTCAGCACTCTCGGGTGGATCCCATCTGGCCCCATCGACTTGTGGCAGCCCAGTTGGAGCAGTAGGTCTCTGACTGTTTCTTCCAGAATCACGGGGGGGTTAGTGTGCTCCCCAGCCGAGATTACCAGGTCAGAGAGAGGGGTATCCTGAGGATAACTGGTCTGACTTTTAAAGACAGACGTAAAGAAGGCATTCAGAACCTCTGCCTTTTCCTTATCCTCAGTGGTCACATTCCCAGCCTCATCCAGCAAAGAGTGGATATTCTCCTTTGTCCTCCTCTTACTGTTAATGTATTTATTAAAAGAGTTTCTTATTCCTTTTCACCCCAGTGGCTAGGTTAAATTCAAGCTGGGCTTTTGCCTTTCTGATTTCACCTCTACACAACCTAGCGACTTGTGTTCATTCTGAGTGGCCTGTGCCTCCTTCCACAGGCGGTAGATTCTCTTTTTTCTCCCGGAGCCTCAAGAATAGCTCCCTATTCATCCACGCCGGTCTTCTTCCCCGCCGGCTCATTTTGCAGCTCAGGGGGACTGCCTGCTCCTGCGCCCTTAAGACTTCCTTCTTGAAGAGCAACCAGCTCTCTTGGACCCCTTTACTCGCTAAGACTGAATGCCAGGGGACTCCCCCTATTAGTCCCTTGAACAATTCAAAGTCCGCCTTCCTGAAGTCCAAGGTAGCAATTTTACTATTCCCCCTCCAGGCTCCACCATAAATCAAGAAATCTATCATTTCATGGTCACTCTGTCCAAGACAGCCTCCAACCTCCACATCTCCCACCAAACCTTCCCTGTTTGTGAACAGCTTCCAGTTGTCTGGAGATGACATCCAGCACCAGCTGTTCCATCACCTTTCCAGGGGTAGAGGTGAGGCTGACTGGCTTATAATTGCCTGGATCTTCCTTCTTGCCCTTTTTGAAGGCCGGAGTGACACTGACTATCCTCCAGTCTTCAGGCACCTCCCCCATCCTCCAAGACCTCTCAAAGATGACAGAGAGCAGTTCAGCAATGACATCTGCCAGCTCCCTCAGCTCCCGTGGATGCATCCCAGTGGGTCCCAACATACTTAAAAATATACTTTAAAAAGCCTTTTTTACTTTCCTTTATCCCCTTCGCCAGATTTAATTCCAGGCAGGCTTTAGCCTTCCTCATTGCATCCCTGCAGGCCCTGACAACATTCCTGTATTCTTCCCAAGTAGTCAGACCCTTTTTCCACATTTCATGGGCCTTTTTCTTTCCTTTGAGTTTGTGCATGAGCTCCTTGCTCATCCACACAGGTCCCCTGCCACCCTTTCCTGATTTCTTCCTCACAGGGACGCACCGATCCTGAGCATGGAAGAAGAGCTGCTTAAATGCCAACCAGCTCTCACAGGCCCCCTTCCCTTCTAACACCCTAGCCCACGGGATAGCTCCAAGTAGGTCCTGGAAGAGATCGAAGTTGGCTCTCCTAAAGTCCAGGATAGCAATCCTACTTTTTGCTTTACTTCTTCCACTCAGGACCTTGAATTCCACCATCTCGTGGTCACTACAACCCAAGCTGCCTCCGACCTTTACTTCCCTGACAAGCCCTTCTCTATTAGTGAGATTAAGGTCCAGCAGTACCCCTCTCCTCGTCGATTCCTCCACTACCTGCATCAGGAAGTTGTCTTCAACACATTACAGGAACCGTCTGGACCACACGTGCCTGGCCACATTGCTTTTCCAGCAAATATCTGGATAACTGAAGTCCCCCATAAGCACCAGCACCTGGGATTGTGATGCTGCTTCCAGTTTCTTGTGGAAGGCCTCATCAACCTTCTCCTCCTGACTGGGGGGCCTGTAGCACACTCCCACAGCAGTGTCAGCCATACCAGCCCGCCCCTTGATTCTTACCCACAAGCTCTCCACTGCTACACTGCTCTCCCCAAGGTGGAGTTCAGTACATTCTTGCTGCTCTCTTACATAAAGGACAACTCCACCACTCCACCTTGCTGGCCGATCTTTCCTAAAAAGCACATAGCCCTCCATGACAACATTCCAGTCACGCGAGCTGTCCCACCACGTCTCCGTGATCGCAATGAGATCATAGCCATGCGACCGCACGCAGATCTCAAACTCTTCCTGTTTATTTCCCATACTGTGTGCATTAGTGTACAGACACTCCAGGGAAGCAGCATTCCCCTGCCACACTCCATCCCTATGAACTCCACCCTCATCACCCATCAAGTTCTCTTTTGAACCTTGAACTACCCGCACAGCCTCAGCAGCCCTCATTTTGTCCCCTTCCCCCTTCTTACCTAGTTTAAAGACCTTTCAATGAGGCCCGCCAGCTCCTGGGCTAGGATCCTTTTACCCCTTGCAGACAGGTGAGCTCCATCTGCAGCTGTCATGCCAGGAGCCGAGTAAATTGCCCCATGGTCAAAAAAGCCAAAGTTCTTGTGCCTGCACCAGCCTCTAAGCCATTTATTGATGAGGGTTTTTTGATCCTCTCAGTGTCCTTCTCCACCACTGAAGGGATAGAAGAGAAGACCACCTGCACTCCCGCACCATCCAGTACCCTCCCCAGACCCCTGAAGTCATTCTTGATAGCCCTTAGGCTTCTCTTGGCAGCATCATCACTGTCAACCTGAACTACCAATAAGGGGTAGTAGACAGATGGGCGAATAAGCCCAGGCAGCTTTCTAGAGATGTCCCTGACCCATGCCCCAGGGAGGCAGCACACTTCCCTCTGGGTGGGGGCAGGTTGACATATTGGGCCCTCAGTTCCTTGTAGAAGGGAATCGCCTACAATTATCACCCTCCTTTCTTTAATGGAAGAGGCTGTCTTCAAGCATGGAGCCAACTGCCTCTCCTTAGCAAAGCTCAGAGGCTGTTCCACCATCTCATTCTCAGCCTCCTCACCCTCCAGTTCCAGGGTTTCAAACCTATTACTTAGCGGCACCTGAGGAACCGAAGTAGGTTGGGAAGGGCACCGCCTGCGTCGCTGAGGTGGGACCTGCTGCCATTCCTCCTCTCCTCTCCTGTCAGCTCTCTCAGTTTGATCACAGCAAGGGAGAGAGTCCACTACGGCTGGGGGTTGCAATCTCTGCTTGTTTCTCGCAGAGAGTTACACCACCCGTCTATCTCCCTCTCACAGTTTCTAATGACTCTTAACCTCTCCACCTCCTCACTAAGCTCCGCCACAAGGCTGAGCAGCTCATCCACCTGCTCGCACCTCATGCAGGTGGCATCCCTCCCATCGTCCCCCCAGCAGACTCAGGCACTCCCTGCAGCCAGAGACTTGAACTGCCGCAGTTCTGGGCAGTCCCTCCATCTGGGTCACCGCAGTCTTCTTGGAGCAAGCCCGCCATCTGCTAGAGACCATGTTTGAACTTACAGCCTCTGGGTCAGCAAGTGGGAGAGCGGTCACCTGAGCAAGGACAAGAACACTGACACGTCCTGCCGCAAGACCCACCTCCCACACCTACTGGTGCAGCAATGGGCAGCTCACACACTGCCTGCCCTCCCTGTCAGCAGTGGGCAGCAACATCCTTTTTTCACCGGGCACATTAGGTGAGCAGGAGCTTATTTCAGGGAGTAATAGAATCACCAAGGATGGAAAAGACCTCGAAGATCACCCAGTCCAACTATCCAACTACCACTGATATTTCCCCACTAAACCATGTCCCTCAGTATAACATCTGGATGGCTGCTGAGCACCTCCAGGGACTCTACCAATTCACTGGGCAGCTCATTCCAGCACCTGACTACATTTTCAAAGACATTTTTCCTGACATCCAACATGAACCCCCCCCCTCCACCCTCAGCATAACCTGAGGCCATTCCCTCTAGTGCTACCTCTACTTATGTGAAACAGGCCAACCCCCATCTTGCCACAATCTCCTTTCAGGAAGCTGAGAGAGCAACAAGGTCTCTCCTCAACCTTTTCTTCCCAGGAGGAAACAATCCCAGTTCCTTCAGCCTCTCCCCATAAGCCTCGTGCTCCAGATTCTTCGCAGCTTTGTTGCCCTTCTCTGGACACACTCCAAGGCCTCAGTGTCTTTCTTGTAGCAAGGGACCCAAATGTAAGCACAGCACTGAGATGCAGCCTCACCAGAGCTGATGATTACCCCCCTGCTCCTGCTGGCTGCACTGTTTCTGATACAAGCAAAGATATCACTGGCCTTCTTAGCCAGCTGGCACACTGCTGACTTGCATTCAGCTGAGTGTCAACCAACACCTTCATTTTCTCCATGCAGCTTTTCAGCCACTCTGCCCCAGGCCCGTAGCACGGCACAGATTTGTTGTGATGAAAATACAGGACCCAGCCCTTGGTCTTGTTGAACTTCATCCCACTGTCCTCAGCCCAGTGATCCAGCAACTCATAATTCTCCTGCCTCACAACAGCCCCAAGCTCCTCCTTCCTGATGCCCTCCCTTCTCCGTACTGGTGTGGACACAATCCAGCTGGGCTATCAGTCTCGCACCTAACTCTGACATGCTGCCCCTAACCTCATCTCTAAGGGGAATGGAGATAAGACCAAGAAGCTCCTTCAAACTTAGATGAAAGCCCTCTCAATGAGCACTGCCAACTCCTGGGCTGGAATCCTTTCCCCCCCGTTGAGACATCTGTCACCAGTAGGCCTTGTTCTGTATAAACTGCCCTCACGATCAAAGAAAAATCCACTGATGGCACAAACCTCTTAGACACATGTTGAACAGTTGTGGTTTCCTGTTCTTATCATCTTTCCTTGCTTCTGAAGGGATCAAGGAAGACACCACCTCAGCTCTCACTCCTCCAGTTAGTTGTCCTAGTACCTTAAAATCCCTTGAAACCCTCAGACCTCTCTGCACCATCACTGCTGACTTAAACAACTAAAAGCTGGTCCTTGGATTATTACCTCACAAGACCAGGGAGGTTCCAAGTGGCCTTTTCCCTGGGGAGGGTCCAGTCAGTATATTGGGCCCTCTGTTCCCCTCAGAAGGGAGTTGCCTATGACAACTACCCTTCTTTTGTTCCCACAATTCATTCAACAGGCGAGCTGGCTTTATTATTTTTCAACTGTATAAACAGATAACCTGGTCTTCTATGCATTAATAGGAAACTCTTTACATTATTAACATAATAAATAACATTTACTCAGCTGTGTGAGCACACTACTACCAAAATAGACCTCTCATTAAAGCATGTATTTCAAGTTAAAAGCAAAATGCCAGGACCAAATAGCATGACTTGGCATTTGCAGTTTAAAACATGTTTCATCTCCCTCCCTTACCACCCAAAGCCATGGGCAAGACGAGGGGATATTAACACCACATCCTATAGCCTTTTCATTAAATATGAGCTCTGAAGAAATACCTCACCCTTCAGAATCAAAGCAATCCCATCATTAAAGCAAAAGCATCTGTCAAGTCACTTCTGCATACTCAAGCATCCATTGCCATTCATACTGACTAATGGATGTGCAGGACTAGGAACACTTTTTGAGAAGAACTACAGAAAAACACTTCTGAAGGAGTTTACCTGTTCTCCTTTTTACAATCACAGCTTAAATAATTGCAGCTGGGCACATGACACAACAGACAGAAGCCCTGAAGACTTAAGGACCTGCTGTTGTTTTCAAGAGGACGCATCTGAAGCCTCCTAAAACACAGGAGTTCCACAACACTGTGATATCACAGTGGCATTTCACACAAGCCAACCCACATACACAGGGAAGTTTGATACGCAGACCAAAGAGAGAAAAAGGGAGGGACTGCTGGAATCCTAACACAAAGGGAAATGGCAGAAACCCACGCTTAGATCCAGTGGTCAGATACCTTAAAACGTGGAATGAGTTTTAAACCAAACCATACAATCACCCACAGATGGAAGAATTAAGGACCTCCGTTTCAAAACCACACTTAGCATACAGTAGTCTCTCACATGGCAAGAATGGCAGCTGCTTTATATCCAGAATGTGACTGGGATGGTTTCAGAAACATCTTGTGCACAACAGTCAGTAGTCCCAGCTGATATCATCCTTCTGTAGTGAGGTTTGTATAGTCTGCATGTCTCTCAGCAACTGAAGGTTTTTACGGCTCTTCTCTCCAGGTTTCACTTTGATGGGACCAGCATCCTTTCCTTTGGTGGTTACAGTTGTTGTTACTTTAACCTCACTCACAGGGAACTTGCTGTCTTTCCTGTGCTTAGCAGAAGCCTTTTTGGACTTGCATTCTCTTTTAAGTCTCTCAAGCTGAAAGTAAAGCCCAAATGAGAACATTAATCACTGACATTATTTTGGTTTTTTGGCAATTCTTCCAGACAACTGAGAAATCCCACCACTCAGCTCAGTCAGCTCCACAAACAGCTTCTGCACTGCCCTGAATAAGCAGCATCTTATTTTCCTTACATGGCACTGCTATATTCACATCTTCAGAGCAGTGTTCAGATTATAGTCTGAACTATAAGGTTCACTCTTTAAAAATCAAAAAGTTGATTATGGTTTTATGGGGAATGCCTCCACCATGAACAAAAAAGAGAAAGTATTGATTTTTATAATCCAGTGATTAAAAAACAGACAAAGGATTTTCCATATATGTACTTCTGATCTTAGCACCTTGTCACTGCCAGAGGATAGAGCTTCAGGGAGAATACCAAGACACCACTTAGACAAAGAGCTGGTATCCACACAGCTCTACAAATCACAGGCATACTCAGCAACAGTTAGCACAAGGTTGTATGGCAACTGGACAGTCCAAGGTGCAGACACATTCATACCTAACTGCAGAACAAGCTGTATCCTTAGCTCCCCCACATTAGATAGAGGTCACCTCCCCCCACCCAATTTATAAGAATCCACATTGAGGAGAGTCAGTGAAAGCCCATGGGAATCAGCTGAGCTTATCAGAAGTTTAGAGTTTTCTTCAATACAAAGAAAGAGCATTGCATGAGGCCATGTGCAGCTGGTTGTCACTACGATCCTCATACAAAACAGTTGCTGTGGTGAGATGTATGCTGAGAGTGAGAGTGGGACTGATCCAAACATGCAGCTACCTGGTGTGCCAGAAATACCTCCCAGACTGAACACTGAGGTCCAGCACCTCTCCCATTCCATTCCCACTCCATACGCTCAACTTGCAGACCACTCACCCAGTTTACATGTGAGACTTAGAGACTTTAGAGACTTAACAGCTGTGAAAACTTGCTATTGTACTGCAGGTGATCTTTTCCCTGTTGTGCAGATGAGAGGAGTATAAAATGCCATGTAAGATCAGATGCAAAACTCTGCCCAGGACAGAATGGAGAGCGGGCAGATGGGTAACATGGTAAGGCAGAAAGCATCTTCTGCAGGATCAGGGACCTGATCCAGGTGTATGAATATCTAAGGTGTGGGGGGCAGAATGGCGAGGGCAGACTCTTTTCAGTGGTGAGTGGAGACAGGACAAGGGGAAACGGCCAGAAACTGCAGCATAGGAAGTTCTGCACAAATGTGCGCAAGAACTTCTTTACAGTGAGGTGACGGAGCACTGGAACAGGCTGCCCAGGGAGGTGGTGGAGTCTCCTTCTCTAGAGATGTTCAAGACCTGCCTGGATGCCTACCTGTGTGACCTGCTGTAGGGAACCTGCTTTGGCAGGGGGTTGGACTCGATGATCTCTGCAGGTCCCTTCCAACCCCTACAATTCTGTGATTCTGTGAATACTGGAATAGAAAGATAGCAGCATGCAGACTGACTTTGATGCGAAGCTAAGGCTAGGTGCTATGCTATAATTATTTCTGCTTCACACTATGGCTGCTACATTAGAATGTACAATACAGTTATAAAGATGCAAATTCACAGAAGCATGATCATAGGCAAGTAACTCACCTGCAGCCAATGCCTTCGGACTTTGCTGATCTGATCTGCCTTTGCCTCCATCTTTCCCACTAGTGCCTCCAGTTCCCTTTCCAGATCTTCCCTTACTGCAATGGTTGGAGCTTCCTGGACAAGCTTAGACAGCTGCTGGTGATCACTAACACAGAATACATACAGATCAAAGCTTGCATTAGACTTAGTGCTGGTGTACACAGCCACAGTAGCAGCAGCCCAACAAGTTCAGCATGCCATAATGAACCAATAAGAACAGTTTCATGAGTAGCATCATAAAGTTTACACACCCTGGCAGCAGGCTGCTGCAAAATGAAGCTGTCAATAACCAACAGTTTCAAACTTCTACATGCACATTTAAAATTAAAATTAATGACCCCTTAAGAAAGAGAACTCAGCACTTGTTCAGTTACTACTTTACACATTTGTTTCTACTGCTGCTGGGCTGTCAAACAATTCATAGTCTGTAAGCCAGGATGAGCAAGAGAGTTGTTAAAGCTGTCTTTCCATGGAATGTTTGTCCAATGCATTGGGGGCTGTTATACTTCTCCCCCAACCCCTCAAAAATATGATACCACTGCACATAAACACGCACCTGGAGTCCCAAGATTACCAGAATCAATCTGTAACTGCAGAAAGGAAAACCTCTGCAGCTACAAGAATAAATAGATTATATGCCACAGACTTCCAAACAAATGCTTTCCCCAGCAAGACTTTCCAACTTCAAAGCAAAAATATAGAATATATGCATTCGTTGTCTGCAGTGTCAAATACATCAAACTTACAAACTCATCTGCCCAAACTCATCCTGTAAAGTCAGCAGAACTTCTGAGAGCTCTTCTTGTGATGAAGAATAGTCCTTTGGCAGAGGTGGCTTTCTGCTTCTGCTGGCAGGACGACCAGCAGTGATGGATTTTGCTAGTGGAGTATCATTCACCACACGACTGTTGCACAAAGCTTTTGTGTGATGCTTCATGAGGTGTAGGACGTGTTGTACATTGGCACCAACTGAATGGCTGGGACTTGTAGACTAGAAGGAAAATACCTCTTTTAAGTGACATTGTCATCAACCTACTTATCTTAATGAAAAACACAAATTAGGATTTATTTGCTGCCAATGTACTTTTATCTTTGAGTGCGTACGCATAACAGGAATAGCCTAACCAGCAAGCAGCACAGAAGACCCATGTTAGGAAATAGCAGTTAACAAGCTTTTTGAAGATAAACTGGAATAAAAGAGCCAAAAGAAAACAAGATCTGACCACTGGGTGTCAGGAGTGCACCATGCCAAAGCCATTGAAGGAGCTGCAGCTACTGAGCATTAAGCTTTGGAATTCGGCAGCTCACCTTCCCAGCTACAAAGGGTACATCACCCAGACACAGTCTGTAATGGGGCTGCGTAGTGAGATGGCTTGTAAGAGAGCATTTCTGAAAGGAAAGAAGAGAGAAATGTTTATCAAAGATGACTCTACAACAAACCCACTGTTCCTCAGCTTTCTGATAAAAGAGGCAGCCTACTTTCTGACTGCATGCACACATTTATTTCACTTCTCAGTAAACACCCTTCTCTTTCCCATTACCTTCTCTGGCTGCTTAGTTTTCTTCCTGGGTTTTCTTGCTTTTGGAGAAAGCAGTGGTGATGCTGCTTGAATCAACAGTCTGTTGGTTTCCAGGCCGGTCTGAAGCTGCAATTGAGGGAATGAAGGAAATGATTAAAATTATATTAACAGGTTATCAGAGAGGAGGTGCTCAGATTGGCAACACAGCAGCTTCTAAAACACAAGCTCTTTGAAAGCAAGGGCTGCAAGTGCGTAGATGCTTCTGCAGCCTAATCTAAACATCAGACAAGAACACTTCCTTCAGTATCACTTCTCATCAATAATCCCAGTAAGTTAAATAATCAGTCGTGCTGAATAACTCCCAAGGATGCAGGTGTCAAAACAACAGCTGTTTTATACTTAACAAAATACTAAGGAATTCAAGTGACCAGCCCTCCTCCACTGATTTTGTGGCATATATGCTCTGCTGCTACTTCTTACAGCCTTAGAAATCATCTCGCAAGCAATCTCAACTAGAAGCAGTAACAAAACATTTATGATAAACTTGAGCACACCACTTACTGGAAAGGCTACAGACAGAGCCTGCCATGTTACTGAAATACTTTTTCAGCATACAACTGATGAGTACGTAATGACCACAGAAGAAGGCCAGTGTCCTCCTTTACAGATTCACAATCTCTCTTTTTGCCTCCTTATGCAGTGTTTCTAGTTAAAATTATAAAAGGAAGCACACTTCTTGACCTTGATGTATTTAAAGCAGATACCTTCATACACCTTGGCTACAAATTAGTCTGAATTTCTTTTCCAACTAGCTTCTTTTATTAAAAAAAAAAACAACAAAAACAAAGCTTAAGTGCATAGATGCTGCTAGAAAAAGGTTTGCAAGGCACTCAGATGAACATGAGGTGAGAGGATGGTGTGAAGAGTACATCTGCAATCTGTATGTAGCAGACATCATCAGCAAATTTAGTTGAGAAGTTGATGAATTAGGAAGAACTAATTACAGTGCACAGCAGTACAAAAGAATTTTCCTGCTGTTACCTCAGCTGCTTTTTCCTGAACAAGCTTCCTTGCGTGTTCCTCCTCCTGAAGTTTCAGTTCCAGCTCTTTCATTTTTTTCTAGTCAAAGTTGAATGAAAACAAAGGCATTACTAGCAAAGCAAATTCTTTCTTCATGAAGTGCACAACACTGAGAGGTTCAGCAGAAGTTTATCAGCTCAACTTGCAATGTTAAGACTTTAAAACTAAAATCGCTGAAGCAGTGTCACCTATATAGACATAAATACAACACTGTAGTGGTTACACTTCAGATTGAAATAGTTTTTCTATTTTTTACTTCCAGAATTGGTATATAAATTTCAGTTGCAGTCTACAGGAAGAGTAATACATGAGGTTGAACTCCGATGATGTTTTTGACCATACAGTCACCTTTTTAATAAAGATTAGAATGGAAAGGCAACTTAACATCACCCACCCATGACAATGTGTCAGTTTTTGATTCCCACATGGACAGCTGCACAAAGATTCCTGTTTAACCTGCTGCATGTGACAGTTTTAATACACAAATGCTGAAGCAAATCTTTTGTTTGAACTGAAGACTGACAGGAAGTCAAACCAGTGCTTTCACACAGAAATGGACCAAGCACCCACTCGGTCAGTTGTCTCAGCTGGAGGGTACAGCTCAAGTTGTGCAGCAAGAATGCATCTCACTACATCTTCAGTGAGAGATCACTGTGCAAATTCTGTCACACTCCCAAAGTATTTTTTTTCTTCTCTACAGTCAAACAGCATTCTGAAATCCGCCTTCCAGGCTCAGCTCTCACAACAGTTACATCCCACAGGCAGTGTAGAATCCTGGCCTATGACCAAGAAGTAAGCAAGCCGGTGGCCTGGCTAGTGGAAACACAGACCTTCCCTGACCACATTTCCCATTGCATAAGGTAACAGGACTACAAGCTGGCACCAAACTGATTAAAATGCTCTGCTCAGTTACTGCTAACCATTGAAAAAAAAAATCCACATGTAAAAATAGGATTTTAACATGTTTTTGTCCATTTTTGAAGTTAAGTGAAATTTCATGTGACCACCATACACTGAAGTAAGTCTCAAAGGACTTGAAATGGAAAGGTATGAGAGCTCAGTGATACAGGATGCCTTCACTCCCTAGTAGTTGGCTGCTAAGACAAACACCCAGCCATATCTACCAGACAAAAAACACCCGTGGTGTGAAGGCAGCTCCCACCTCTGTGCTTCACTGCCCTGCAAATCAGCATTTGCTTGGCAGCTGAGCAGCCAGCACATGCATAGCTCCAGCAGGACAGCTGCTGCTTCTCACCACCTGGCAATTAAGGGAAATAAGAAAAGCAGGAGGAATAGGTAGCACGTAGCCACAACATGATGCTCATTACTTCTGCTGTTCATTCACAGAACAGTATTCTGGACGACTAGCAACAATTCTTCAAAGCATATGACTTGCACATATATTCAAATTCTAGCTGACATGCAGAAAACCAGAGCCCTTGCCATGCTTGTAGCCTCCACCATCAGACACAGGCATGCTCAGATCCTCTCAGTCAGCTGTCCAGGCACTGCAGGACTACTGCTACACCGTTCTTACACCACACACTTTTGAGTTAAGGACTCTGATGAGGAGACCATCAGATGAATGCAAATCTCAGTATCTCCTTTTTACAAGCAGTAACAACATCTTCATGTGGCTTGAAAGCAATACTAGGTAACAGCTCTACAAATCTTGGTGATTAAAAACCACACACACAACTTCTGCTCTGTCAGAGTCTGAAATTAGAGGCAGGGAAATCATTGTTCACTCAGAACCTCCCTACTTTCATCCTCTTCAGTACACCATGTATGGAAATAGCCCCTACTTCTCACATGAAATGAAGTCTGCAGATGTTTTTGTGGTCTTGCCACAACTAAAGCAGAAACAACAGCTGCAACTGTTAAGATAACACTTGCACAGCAAGGTTAAAACAGAAACATGGCTGACAAGCAGAAGCAGTCCAAGCTGCTGATCTGGGAACAATCCATGACAGCAAGAGGATCACAAGGAAAATGACCTTCAGAGCTAAACCCAGATTTCTCTGTTCCAAGAACTGATTACTGTGTGAATTTAGCATCTTTGATCCAAGAGAAATAACTAAATTTAATGCTGAAATTCTGTTCAGCAGCCAGTGCAAGATAACAAATAACCCCACCAAACTTCAGCTGCTCCCAGTCCAACGCTTGGTAAATGCTCATTAGAAGCAATTCCTGTTGCTGAACCTCTTATTTCAACCTTGACTCTGGAGGAACCTACACAGGAATACTAAATATGGGCAAGAATGCCTGGAAGACACTCATAGTTCGACCTGGGTAAAGAATAGACTTCTTTTTATTCTATAGAAGGAGCTCACAATGGGGTGTCAAGATCTTGACCAACTTCCTACAGCTGCCTTGGAACAGAGTCTGTCAGGAAGAGCTGTGCTGTCTAAAGATCCGTAGAATCTCCAGCTGGATGATTTACTACCTTACACACTCTTGGAAAAGCACTATATCAGCACCTGGTGAGGGCTGCACGCAGGTGGCAAGCTTACAATTTTGCTGGAGTCCAGAACTATCCCCAGTACCACATCCCAACAACATCCTGTCTGCTCTTGAAGGGGACAGAATGTCAGTGGGTGGAAGCCTCTCCCTCGTTAAAGCCTTCTGTAGTTCCCATACTTCAGCCTTGTGGTGTCTCTCCAGCAGCAGAAAGGATGTGGATTGGATTTCAGGAGCCAACAGCAGGGACGGAACACAGAAAAAGATACGACGGAACATGGCCATACTGAACTTTTAAAAGCTATTGGTTCAAACTGTATCTTGAAAAAGCAGATTAAATGCATTGACAACCAGCCAGGGCTGGAGGGCAGGCAATGCCAGACTGCAACAGGCAATGCCAGAATTCTGCCCACAAAATAATTGCATTTCTTAAGACAAAGGTCAAGTGGCAAAAAAAAAAAAAAAACAAACCAAAAAAACCAACAAAACAAAACCACCACCAACCCCAAACCAACTAAAACCAAAACTAACAAAAAGCCAACCACACCACACCCTCAAGTCAAATCAGCTAACATCCAGTAGGGTGCAAGGTACCTCAAGGAAGTCAAGAGTTCACAAACATCCACAATCCTACATGCCAACCAAACACAAAAGACAAATACCAACAGATATGGTTAAGTCTAAACAAAAACTCCAAGTGCTGCAGGGTGCAGTGACCTACAGCCTGACTGACCATGAAGACTTCCATTTTTACAAAGATCTTTACCTGTTCTTTTTCACTACAGGACATTCTATTACTCAAGCTCTGTTATTGTTATATAGCTACAAAGTGCTGCATACAATAAGCAAGATTTATCTGTTACAGCACATACAACAGACCTCTGCTATGGACTGCATTGTAGTAAGCCTGGTGTATTCCTTCTCCAACATATCCAGCTTCTCCAGTTTCAACTGAACATGTGACTGATCAAGCCGTTCTCTCTCCAATGAATCCTTGAAGGGAGAAGTAAAAAGGAGAATGATTATAAGCACAGCAAAACAAGCACATACATAGCAAGCTTTATGCATGCAACATGAAGAAGGACCACAAGAGAACTACTTCATCTGTCTGATTTTAAGTGGTGCAACAACTAAGGAGCAAATAAGCATTGTTGGCACAGCTGGGAACTCTGTCCGTGCTGGGACCTCAAATCCAGCCAGAATGACAAAAATTCTGCAGCCTCCCTTCCATTCCATTCCAAATAGGACAAAAAAAACCCCCATTTTATTAGTCGGTAATTAGAGGCAATTTTCTTTATTTCTTCAGTAAATGTTTAATAGTCTGAAATAGGGGAGCCACAGAAGCCAGTGAACAGAGAGCCCTAGGTGATACACATACCTACAAAAGAAAGTTTAAGCTCATTTCTGACATAGGGCAAATCCCCACAATAACTGATGATAGGAAAAACAATTCACCATCATTTCTACAGAATTAATATTTCAGATTCAGTTTCTTTCAATTAGTACTTTCCCTGATAAAATCTCAATAGATTTGAAGACCAATCACAAAAGGGAAGGTTTGTCCACTGGCAGTCAGTTATACTCCAAGGCATACGGATGAGCTTAGGCAAGTGAGAATTACTTGCTGGTATGTGACTCACTAATACCACAGCCTTTAGTATTGCCACAGAGACAGATGCACAAAGGTTAAAAAAATAAAATAAAATACCAAGGTCCTAATAATACTGAAAATGATATAAAGGCCAGCTCAAACAGACACCAGTGCTTGAAGGCATTAACTCTAAGAAATCATGACACAGTTCATACAATTATGTTTCTCCCACATTTAATCCTGAGAACACACCTGCTTCTCCAAGAGCTGTGTCTTCTCCCTTTCTGCATGCTGGATCATTTTTCTCATGTAGTCCAGCTGTTTCTCTAACAGGCTGTACCGAGACTCAGCAGCTGCCAGCTGAGAAGCCAGTTCTGAAGGTAACAGAAGGCCAAAAAGTGAAATTGAAGTGCTGCTCGTAGGGGCTGTTTTGGGACATTTTTAGGACACTTCAAAAACAAGCAAGGAAAGGCTCATCTAAAACTGAGACGAAGCTGAATCAACTCATACACGCAGCAAACCCCCAGAACAAAGTTTGCTTTTAAAACAACTGCTTCAAAACTCCATGCTTCACTACAAAGTAAAGAGACTGAACAAAGTCAGCTAGAACAGCTTCATGCTCTGGTGAAGCCCAGATTTCATCCACATCAGTGTTCAGTGTTACCTACAGCAACCAACCTTGATTTTTCTTTGACACTTCAGTTCTGTCACGCTCTCTGTGCTGCATTTGCTCACTTAGTACTTTCTTGTAGTCTGCTGTTTCTCTGCTGAGGTGTTTGACATTCTCCTCTGCCTGAAGCCGTTCCAACTCCAGCCGACGAATTTTTTCCTGAAGATTCTTCAGAGCAGAAAATATTGCTGTAATTGAGTGAGCATCTTTTGTTAGTTGCTTTTACAAGCACTATTCAAGTTTGATGTTACCTTGACAAATGTGCTACGTAAGAAAGCCAGAGCTCCTTCCCACCAGCCAGGACTCCCTCCATGAATTATTGCTCAGGCAAATATTCTGCAGATTAAGTGCAAACAGTGCCCCTTCTGACTTTTGTCAGCTGGAAATTTAAAGTAACAGCTGAACTATTAAAGCAGTGGCAACTTCTCCATACGTTTGTTATGCCTCCACAAGCACATGCAGAAAACATTCCTATTAGTGACCACAGAGGAGTATAAAGGTCAGAAACTAAGAGATGTTTATTTCTCCAAGCAGGGGCTAACCTGTTATACCTCTGCTATACCTGTTATACCCCTCATGCCCACAACGCATGTGCCCTCTCTGTGCTAACCAGCTTCCCCATTTCTGTTCCCTTCCCTACTCCAACAATTGCTTAAAGCCCTTCTACACTCATCACAGGAAAAAAAAGCAGCTATAACATAACTCTCACCACCTTGCCATCAGACCACCTGTCTGTTAGCTGTATTGTTTCATTCTGCAAAGGGAATCACAAACATAAGCTCCTTTCCCTACACAGTCCTACTGAAGTATAACATGAGAACACCAGCACAGGCAGCTGATAGAGCAGATGTGATTCATGTTAGCCTGCTCCCTTGTGCTTAAACCTGCTCTAGAGAAAGGAGGCATGAACACAGGAAAAAAACTGAAACTGCATTTTTGGTTGGGCATCACATTACAAGAAAGGAAAAAAAAAAAAAAGGATGTGTTTTCCAAAGTGAAAAATGCATCAAAGCTTGAAATGCAGAGAACTGAGCAACCAGCCTGCTTGCTATAAGGCAGTTTAAATGGTTCAGAAGGGAATGACAGCAGTTACAGCTAAGGGGAAAGTTGTAGATGACCTAATCCAATTTGCAGGACCAGAATCACCGACTATACCCTCTTCTCTTGATATTACCATTACCAGGCCTCAGGTGAAACTGGCATAGCTGGAGCTATCAACAGCTGTTACATAATCCCAAGGGCTAAATTAAAACCTCGAGTATTTACAGTAACAAGAAGCAAAATAGATCAGTGAAGCAATTTGAGCAATGAATGGATAAAGGTGGAATCCTACAGGATGCCAAGTATCACTTCAGAACAAAGAAATATCCAAGGAAGAGTTACTTTGTACCAGCCTTCCAGATTAGAGTATGAAAACAACCACCTACCCTGAAACAAACACAGAGCCCTAATCAAAACAAGCAGAATTTACTCTGCATAGTTTCCAGGTTTTAAATGCGATTTTTTAGAACAGGGAGGCAGGAGCAGTAAGGAAACTTAAGAACTACCAGATCTATCCTCCCATTTGAAATTAACTCCCAAATCTTTATCTTTTCTAGAATATATACTCACAGAAATGTTAGGCCTTGTAAAGTCTACACAGACAAAAAAAGTAAGATATTTGAGAAACTGCCTGTTTGATTTTATTATTTTCTATATGCACTCCTATTTACATATATACACATTTAATAAACCATATCTCTTTTTGTAAGTTGTCCCCCTACCTGCATTTGTTTCCAGAGTTGCAGATTACTTGCTTGAGAAAAGTTGGAAGTAAAAACTTAAGCACCAAAAACTGATCAATACGAAACACCATGTACAAAAACACACCTGCATCACTTACAAGTAAGCTCTTTGCTGCACATCCAGTCTTTGTGTCATACAAGTCCTTCAGCTGAGCCAGCAGCCCTCTCAAACTGACTGCATTCTGCATGTCAGAGCATATATTACCTTTGATCCAATAGATCATTAACATCCAGGTCTCTAAACTCCAACATGAATTACAACATTGGAACAAGTACTTGAGCCTATCATGACTTTATTTTCATAGACTAACTTAAGGTTCATCCTAAATCTCATTCCCTTTTCCCTTCATAGGGAAGAAAACAGCAGATCTGTCACAGCCTCTGTGCAATGCCAGTCTCCAGGGGGTGTTTTCTCAAGGAGCCTGTGCCAGGCAGCTCACGTAGAATCATAAAATGGCTTGGGTTGGAAGGCACCTCAAGGATCATCAAGCTCCAAACCCCTGTTACAGGCAAGGTGACCAACCACCATATCTAACAGTAGACCAGGCTTCCCAAGGCCCCATACAACCTGGTCTTGAATATTTCCAAGGTTGGGGCATCCACAACCTCTCTGTGCAGCTGTTCCAGCCAGGCTGAATGTGGCTCTGGGCAGGCTGGTCTGATGGTTGGTGACCCTGCACATAGCAGGGAGGTTGAAACGAGATAATTGTGCTCCTTTTCAAGCCACGCTATTCTATGACTCTATGATTCTTACCTCTGCTGTTGCTCTCAGGATAAGGAACCACAGGCTTGTGCGGGGAGCGCAGCAGATCGGAATTGATGAAGGGCTTGTGCTTTGGGTAGTCCAGGTAGGAAGCTGCAGAGAGTCTGTCTGTGGCCGATGCAGACTTCGGAGCTCTGCGCAGTTCACCCTGCGAACAAAAAAGAGCCGTTACGGCACGCGGGTGTCTGTTCCTCTGTGACAAAGAAGGCAGACCGAGATGATGAAGCATGGAGAAGCCCCGCCACAGCACACGGCAGCGGCTCCAAGGCTGCATTCCTCCCCTGGCAGCCTCGGGCTGCATTAATTACACACTACAGCCTC